>NC_041215.1:99594567-99600952 GCF_002837175.3 Physeter macrocephalus
GGTAGACTGCCTATTTCCTCTTCATTTGTTTGGTCTGGTGGGTTTTTGCCTTGCTCCTTCATCTGCTGTGTGTTTCTCTGTCTTCTCATTTTGCTTAACTTACTGTGTCTGGGGTCTCCTTTTCACAGGCTACTGGTTCGTAGTTCCCATTGTTTTTGGTGTTTCTCCCCAGTGGCTAAGGTTCGTTCAGTAGGTTGTGTAGGCTTCCTGGTGGAGGGGACTGGTGCCGGTGTTCTGGTGGATGAGGCTGGATCTTGTCTTTCTGGTGGGCAGGACCACGTCTGGTGGTGTGTTTTGGGGTGTCTCTGACCTTATTATGATTTTAGGCAGCCTCTCTGCTAATGGGTGGGGTTGTGTTCCTGTCTTGCTAGTTGTTTGGCATAGGGTGTCCAGCACTGGAGCTTGCTGGTCATTGAGTGAAGCTGGGTCTTAGCATTGAGATGGAGATCTCTGGGAGAGCTTTCGCCATTTGATATTACGTGGGGCCAGGAGGTCTCTGGTGGGCCACTGCCCTGAACTCGGCTCTCCCACCTCAGAGGCACAGGCCTGACACCCGGACGGAGCACCAAGACCCTGTCAGCCACACGGCTCAGAAGAAAAGGGAGAAAAAAAGAAAGAAAGAAAATAATAATAAAATAGCTGAGATTATTCATGGTTAGTGCAAAATGTGGGCCACAGGAGGCATGCTATTATGTTACCAGTTCCAATAATGTTGTTATTGATGATGGTGGTGATGGTGATGCATATTCTACAAGGGTTCTGAACCTCTTCCTGAGATTTCTAGTTTTACCTGGGATTAAAGGTAAACCTCCTGCCCCCACCCCTTCATGTTCTTGAGAACTTAATAACTACACAGAAATAAAAAGGCTATGATTCCACTCTCCTGTTCCTGCACCTTCACACCTCAGTAGTTTTTACTTGAGGAGATATGCAGACTTGAAAAAGGAAAAGGCCATCCCTGAATATGTGGGAACCACATCTGAAGGGAGAGAACCCGCAGAACCAGCACTGTCTTCTCTGAAATACGTTCACTTTGCAGGGAGAACAACATGGCAAAGTTCTGAGACTCATCGCTTCAGAGGTGTAAATTTTGAGGTGGGTTATATCTCTCATGAGGAATTAAAGTCCTATAGAATTTAATAAAATTATAAAGTGGAGTTTGGAACTTCAGGAACATATCTGTGCTGAGGAAAACAAAGAGAATTAACAGGCTATAAAAATCACAAAAGCTAGAATATGCAGTGGATTAGGACTTGATGGGGAGCCATTGTTATGCTACTTAGGAGCAGCAAACCCCTCCCAAAAGACTGTCTCAGGAAAACTTCAGACTGAAGCAGGCTGAGACAGTTTTGATCTCTCAACCTGTCTCCCCTAATGAAGACAGAAGAAAATGTATTTAAGGGAGAGCAGAATTGCATCCTTTCTCTTTGGACCTAAGTACCTTGAAAACCTGTTGCCAGGATAAGTCTTATGCTCAACCCACCCCAGGCTTAAGACATATTATTACCAAGGCCATGGAAAGGATATTTAATGCCTCTCTAATATGCTTGTGTATTTTCTTATGATTTAAACTTTTAAATTTGATGTCGTGGGGTATGGTGCTCGACCAAGTTTCAATGATGGCAGAGTACTTCTGGGGTATTAGCAAAATATTTTGTTGAAGACATAAACTTGAATTTCTAGATATTAGAAACTGACTAGCCAAGGAGAAATTTTGCCACCTTTGATTTTGAGATTCTTGTACCTTGTTCCTTTTCCTCTTCCAATTTCCTTTCTCATGTTCTTAGCAGAGTAACAAATCCAGGAACTACTAACTATAGAGAAGAATATAAGTGTTCAGCACATAGAAAGTTAAATTATTGATGTTTGTTGTATACACAGCGAATCATTTCATTTGAAGCTTTAAATTGTTAGATCTGTGTTTTTAAAAGGAAATTATAAGAAGAAACAGAACTCACGTGACTAGTTCTTTGCCATCTCTCTAACCAATGCTAAGTGTTCATCCAAGGTATTATGAATCAATAGTAGATTCCCCCTATAATTATAATTGTGAGGAACCAAATAAGACAAAGTTTACAGGTTTGATTAGGAAACCGCACACCTGGACTCAGATTGGGACTCACACCTAGATGGGATTGGAACCCAGCCAAAACTCAGACTGGGGGCTTCCCTGGTGGCCCAGTGGTTAAGAATCCACCTGCCAATGCAAGGGACACGGGTTCGAGCCCTGGTCCAGGAAGATCCTATATGCCGTGGAGCAACTAAGCCTGTGTGCCACAACTACTGAACCTGCACTCTAGAGCCCGTGAGCCACCACTACTGAGCCCATGTGCCACAACTACTGAAGCCCGCACGCTTAGAGCCCATGCTCCGCAACAAGAGAAGTCACCGCAATTAGAAGCCTGTGCGCAGCAATGAAGACCCAGCGTAGCCAAAAATAAAAATTAATTAATTATTAATTAATTAATTTTTTTAAAACTCAGATTGGGACTCAAACCCACTGTCT
This sequence comes from Physeter macrocephalus, assembly GCF_002837175.3. Classification (NCBI taxonomy): domain Eukaryota; kingdom Metazoa; phylum Chordata; class Mammalia; order Artiodactyla; family Physeteridae; genus Physeter; species Physeter macrocephalus. The sequence continues at coordinate 99,597,074 of NC_041215.1, forward strand.
TTTATTGAATAACTGAAATCACATACCTGGTCTCAAGACTTAATGAAGCTCAGGTTCTTTGCCTCAGTGCAGAAGGAATTCAGCAAGAGGCAAAGTGCTAGATAAGTAGTGGATTTACTGAGAGAGACACACACTCCATAGACAGAGTGTGGGTCATCACCTCAGAAGATGAAAGACCCTGGGAGATATACGTTCCATAGACAGAATGAGGTCCATCTGAAGAGGCGAGAGGGGCCCTGAAATATGGGGTGGTTAGTTTTTATGGGCTGGGTAATTTCATTGGCTAACTAATGGGAGGATTATTCCAACTATTTCGGGGAAGGGTGGGGATTTCCAGGAATTGACCACTGCCCACTTTTTGGCCTTTTATGCCTGGCCTTGGAGCTGTCATGGCGCCTGTGGGTGTGTCATTTAGCATATGCTAGTGTATTACAATGAGCTCAAGGTCTACTGGAAGTCAAATCTTCTGCCATCTTGGTCCTAATCGGTTCTAATCAGTTTTTGTTGCATCCTCAACAGCTATGTCATTCTTTTCAAGGTTTTGCCCTGCCTCCTTCCTTCCTGTCTCAATTTGATCCTTTCAAGATTTCTTTCAATTCTGAGAGTCAAGAGATTCCAGGATGATGTAGAATACTGGATATATGACACAGATATCAGGCAACATCATATAATGCATTGTGCAAAAGTGCAGAAGAATTCGTGTGTGAGTGTGTGTGTGTGTGTGTGTGTTTGTGTGTGTGTGTGAACTTTGCTGGGTCTGGGAGGAAAACTTCTTTTACCTTCTTAGATCTGTGGCTGGCCTAAGAATTAAAGTGACATAAAACAGATTAACAGGAGAAAAACATCCACATTTATTTAATTTTTTTTTTTACATGAACATGGGAGTCTTCAGGTGGAAAATGAAGACCTAAAGAAGCCATCAGGCTGCAAAGCTTATATACATTTTTACACAAAGAATGATAAATCGTGGGGATGTAAGAAGACAAAGGGGCTTGGGCTAGGGGCAGTAAGCTGTGGGACAGTGACTAGAAATTATATGAAGCTTGTACATGTCCATTTCAGCCATAACTCCCAGTCTGGTGATAAGAATGTTCTCTTCTTGATACAGGGAAGGCTCCTTTCTCATTGGAAATTTTATGATCTGCTTTTAGGTAGAAAGGGGGAGGTACAACAGTCTTCATGCATCTGCTGTTTCTCAAGTGCTTTCAGCTCAAAATAATCAATATGCCAAAGTGGCATATTTTGGGATTGCATGTTCTGAATCCTTCACCTGATAAACTTTTCAAATCAGGAAAAAGGAAAGATCAAAATAAATATTTTTAATTCCTACTATGCAATAAATAATTTTGAATCCATAGATAGTGGTGCATATGTATGCTGATTGTTCATAACATCAAGGTAATTTGCACAGTAAACACACCACAATCCTTCAGTTAACAGCCTGATAAATAGACTGAGGCTTGTGTGTAATTTAGTCAGCAAATAAGCAATTTGATCAGCAAAGATTTTCAGGCTGATCATAAATTGTTAAATCAGTGAGATACTTAAAATTGTAATGAAAAAGATGTACTGCTAGCATGACCTTCTCTCTTTGAATTGATCATTAATCCCAAAATACTTGAATGATGTGATAAGGGAATATATTCAGAAAACCAAGGGACAAAACTGAACACTAAAAAAAGTTTCTTGTTCTAAGCCAATCAATTAGAAGGTCTGATTCGATTTGCCAAACACTTATGAAATGATGAAATGGAATAGTAAGTGAATGTAAAGTTTGGAAAGACAATAGATGATGGAAATAATTGTAGATAAATTTCCATATAATGTAAAATATGGACATTAAAATATTTACAAAGCATGTGAATTTTTATAATGCTGACTTTAAAAGTGGAAGAATCAAAGATAATACAAACACAAATTGTATAATAAAAAAACTAAGATAAGGTATTTGTGTTTCCTCAGAACTAATATTGAATTTAGAAGATGTGTGACAGTTTTTCAATTCCTGCCTTATATATATTTTCTGCTGGAATTGCTTTGTGCTCTTCAGGTTTTTTTTTTTTTTCACTATGTTGCACCTTCAGATTAGCTGTGCCAAGGGTACAATTTTAAAGATAAAAGAAAATTACTTACAGGCCCAGATAGATCAGTAGGCATTTCGGGTCAATGCCAACTACGAAGTGTACAGGAGGCATTTGCTCCCTGGGATGGAAGCTCTGACTCCAGGCTCTTGGAAGGCCTGAAGTGTGAATTAGCTCTGTGTATGCAAACCCTCTTTCAACTTGAAACATCCTCATCTCCCTAACGTAGGAGGCTCATCTCAAGCTTAGATTTTTGAAAACTTCTCTCTTAGAAAATACATGATTTAGAAGGTTAAAACCTTAAGGAGAAATAGTGTTCAGGAAATAGAGGTCAGGCAGAGCCTTACAGAAGCCCTGAGGATTGTTCTGCCATCCACAGAACGAAGCAATGACGTGAGCAGACTAAATAAACCTAATATCTGTGACACATCAATGATAATGGATATTTGTAGGGTTAATTTTTCTTACTGTACCTTACTGTCTGCTCAAAACTGTTCAAGGTCTCAATTCTACTGAGATTCAATGGGGTTGTCTTGTTCCAAATAATATGAATCTTGAGTTTTGTTTTCCAATTGGTGGTGGCTTGTTTTGTATCTTGATCCCAATCCTCAAGTAGCTTTGTCATACAATAATTTTAAGAATTAAAAAAATTTTAAGTTCTAGATTGTCCTTACTTAACCTACTCCATATAGCCAAGTACCTATTTCTTAATCCTCTCTAAACCCTATGGTGATCTAGTCTTAAACTCTCTTCTTGTAGCTTCACGCTGATTATTTCACTCAAGTCTTAATTGCCTCTTTCAGGACACCATCAAAATACTCCTCAGAGGCCTGGAATTTCTTCTGCCTCTTAGGTTTTCTTTCTTTTTGCTAATGTGCATCCTCTTCAACTCAGTTTTCAATTCCCAAACCCCTTTTTCCTCTTTTAAAATTACCATAAACAGGAGTACTTTTCAGTTCTCAGTGGCTAACACTGAAGTGTTCAGGTTTCAGGAGATAGAATTGAGAAATAAAGCTGTTTGTCACAGAATTTCCCCTAAGCGAGCCTCAGGTAGGAGAAGCAGTATCCATCAATAAGAAAATAGCCCACTGTTTGCTTGTGAAGCTCAAATGATTGAGGTTTCAAGGACTGAAGGGCAGGTGTGTGAGAGGTGAGCCAGAGGCACAGGCCTCACTGGATACAGAGCCTGAAGGACAACATGGACAGAAATGTTCAGGCCACTTGTCAGCAGGTCCCTGATTACTGCAGTACTTGAGCAGACCAAGATGTATTGAATTCCTAAATTCACTGTCTAGGAATTCACTGTTGAAATTCCTAAGTTTTAAACACCTCTATAGAGCTCTAAAATGAAGTATTTTTCAGGTCTTGTAGTATCTAGTACCTGACTCTAAAAGCCTTCCAAGAGAGCCAAGGTTAGCATTTCATGCTTTTTTTAAAAAAATTTAATTTAATTAATTTATTTTTTATACAGCAGGTTCTTATTAGTTAACTATTTTATACATATTAGTGTATATATGTCAATCTCAATCTCCCAATTCAACCCAGCCCCCTTCCCCCACTGGTGTCCATAAGTTTGTTCTCTATATCTGTGTCTCTATTTCTGCCTTGCAAACCGGTTCATCTGTGCCATTTTTCTATATTCCACATATATGCATTAATATACGATATTTGTTTTTCTCTTTCTGACTTACTTCACTCTGTATGATAGTCACTAGGTCCATCCACATCTCTACAAATGACCCAATTTTGTTCCTTTTTATGGCTGAGTAATATTCCATTGTATATATGTACCACATCT
>NC_041215.1:99601407-99665266 GCF_002837175.3 Physeter macrocephalus
CTGTTTATATATTTTGGAGATTAATCATTTGTCCATTGCTTCATTTGTAAATATTTTCTCCCATTCTGAGGGTTGTCTTTTCATCTTGTTTATAGTTTCCTTTGCTGTGCAAAAGCTTTTAAGTTTCATTAGGTCCCATTTGTTTATTTTTGTTTTTATTTCCGTTACTCTAGGAGGTGGGTCAAAAAGGATCTTGCTGTGATTTATGTCAAACAGTATTCTTCCTATGCTTTCCTCTGAGAGTTTTATAGTGTCCGGTCTTACATGTAGGTCTTTAATCCATTTTGAGTTTATTTTTGTGTATGGTGTTAGGGGTTGTTCTAATTTCATTCTTTTAAATGTACCTGTCCAGTTTTCCCAACACCACTTATTGAAGAGGATGTCTTTTCTCCACTGTATATTCTTGCCTCTTTTATCAAAGATAAGGTGACCATATGTACATGGGTTTATCTCTGGGATCCAAGAACATGGTATATCTCTCCATCTTTGATTTCTATCATCTGTGTCTTATAGTTTTCTGAGTACAGGTCTTTTACCTCCTTAGGTAGGTTTATTCCTAGGTATTTTCTGCTTTTTGTTGAAATGGTAAATGGGATTGTTTCCTTAATTTCTCTTTCTGATCTTTTGTTGTTAGTATATAGGAATGCAAAAGATTTCTGTGCATTTATTTTGTATCCTGCAACTTTATCAAATTCATTGATTAGCTCTAGTAGTTTTCTGGTGGCACCTTTAGGATTATCTATGTATAGTATCATGTCACCTGCAAACAGTGACAGTTTTACTTCTTCTTTTCCGATTTATATTCCTTTTATTTCCTTTTCTTCTCTGATCGCTGTGGGTAGGACTTCCAAAACTATGTTGAATAATAGTAGCGAGAGTGGACATCCTTGTCTTGTTCCTGATATTAGAGGAAATGGTTTCAGTTTTTCACCATTGAGAATGATGTTTGCTGTGGATTTGTCATATATCGCCTTTATTATATTGAGGCAGCTTTTTCTTATAATAAATTAAACATGAACCCTGGCCCAGAAATTAACTGTTTCTGGCTTAACATCTTTTTGGCCAAATAATTTGATCTCCTAGTTACCAGACATTTCTAGATGTGCTAAATGAAGATTTGGAGTCTGGGGGGAATGGGAGAAGTGCATTGTATTGCTGTTGACTGAAAATCTGGTTTGTATACAAATAAAACCAAAACTCGGAGCTGCTATACCTAGTCAGATTCCAAGCTCTTCTCAAGGTGAAATAGCAACGTCCCAAAGTGTGTCATTGGTGGCATTTGTAAAGCTGTGAGGTGGTGTCCTCCATGCTGTAAAACATGACTCTAGACTTGTAACCATACCCATCATGTTAAAAAAAGGAAAAGGTATGAAAAACTGAAAAGCCAAATCAAAACTACCGTCCAAAGCAAAATGCTGATGCCAGGATTTTGGCAGGGTTTCTTTACTTGACTACAATCATTTCAAGGGAAATGTAGCCTCTTTCCCCAATCTCATCTCTTCAAAGAAGCAAACTGAGGCAGAAGAATTAGCACTGATCCTCCTCCTGTTAGGACTCAAAGGGCAGGAGGGAGCTGTGTAATAAAGGAAATAGGATGAAACTCTTGTTTCTGTTTTCCAGAAGCTAATCTGAGGGTTGTCATGGTAACTCACCAGGGTATAAGACTATTGTCAGCTTCAGGGTACAATTTTGGGCTACATACTTAAAAGAGGATATCAAGTGCGTGCATTAAAAGAGTTAGAGAAAAATCTTTTAGAAGTGGATCGAAACTGATTTCAGATTTTGGTTTGGACTTTTGAGACAGTGGGTGCCTTGGGAGAAAACAACAGAAATATCTTGCTATAAAAGCCTTGCTGAATCTTGCTAAAAGTTTGGTGGGGTGAGACGGGGAGCAGAGGAGAAGAAAAGATTCACACCAGGTAGTAGGACTAAAAGAAAGAATCTGAAAGTCAAAAATAGCTGGAGGCACTTGGTAATTTAAATATACACATTCTTAAAAGAATCAAAGATATAAGAGGAATTGTGTTCCGCTTTTAGCTGCTGTGTTGTCATCTTGGTGTTACTTATGGAAGATTCCATTTCAGTGGATTTCATCCTATATTCTTTTCATTCTGAAATCATTGCTTTTATGTATTAATAACTTTATTCAGCTTTTCCCCTTTTCACAGAAAATCATAAATGAAACAAATTCTCTTTGCAGCAGTGTATTTTCAGAACAATTATTCCTGGTGAAGCTATTTAACTATATGGAATTCTACAACTAAATTTTTATTTAATTTTTTGAGTATGGTAGTATCTAAGCCTGCCACTTTGGTTTCTCAGATTCAAGAACCATATCCCTGGAGGAACAGGGCTCTGTACAAACCAGCATTGCCTTTCTGGAGCGTTAGCTTTACTAGAAAATTTAGGGTAAAACAGATTATGGGATAGAATGTGAAATTCACAGCAAACATTTAAGACAAAACGCAGAACTAGAAACAAATTTCCCTTTTGACGCTGGACAGCTTTGCACAACCTGCACTTCCCACACCTGCCCTGTGATTCTCACTGTTAATACTTTTGGGAAAATTTTGAGAAGTCACCATTCAAGCAGTCAGTCTCTTGGGGAAACCTAAGGACAAACCTAAACAGTGCAATGTGCCAGTAGCCCTAAATTACTATTTAATTATTTACACTTGGTTTGGGGCCTTGTGATTTGTCCTTTTATAGCAGTCACAAGGTAGAGTGTGGCTTAGTGTGACTTTAAGCCAGAGGTCAACAATCTACTCCCCAAATGCTGAATCAGGTCCCACCACCTGTTTTTCTACAGTCCACAGGCTCAGAATGGTTTTTACATTTTTCCAAGGTTAAAAAAATCAAAAGAATATTTCATGATATGTGAAAGTTATATGAAATTCAAATTTCAGGCTTAAAGTTTTTATTGGAATACAGCCACATTCCTTCATGTATGCATTGTCTGGGGCTGATTTCTTGCCATAAGGGCAGAGTTCAGTAGGTGCCACAGAGACCACATGGCCCGCAAAGCCTACAATATTCACTATCTGGTCGTTTCAGAAAATCTTAGTGAACCCCTAATCTAAGTCATGATCTTTACCATTGCCAAGTTGCAGCCTGGGTTAGCTAAACATAAAACATCAATCAAATTATATTAATATACTCCACTAATGAGAGCTGTTCTGATAAGAGTTACTTGTCCTGCTAAAGAAGCCTGAAAGTGCAGAGACCAGATTTCTCGATGGTAACCAAGAAGATAAGATACACAAAAAGAATACAAGATATATTGTTACACTTCTAAGTAATCTCTTCCAAAGGAAATGAAAAACTTTACAATGCTATTTGCTGTTAGGTTTCCTTTTTCATGTCAGAAACCAAAATGCCCTAGTTTCAACCCCGTGGAAACGGTGGAGACACTCCCACTTGATCAGCGGTTTTCTTTCTGAGGAATTAATGATCAGTGTGTGCAAGTTCAAACTCTGACCTTATTTGTCGAACTGTCTGAGGTTGAATGTGCTGGAAAATGACAAAAGGAAGGAAGCATTTAGATATATGTCTTCTCAGACTTCATTCATCTTTGATTAGCTGAAGAAGCCATAAGAAAAGCTTTCTGGGCAGATAACCAGCTTGAAGAAAGATATTCTTTTGAATTAAAAATCTAGTTGTGATTTGTGATTCTATTTTAGCCAAGTCTCCTGTCTAACTCTAAAGTCTGGAGACTGTAGTACTTTTTCTTGGGTCTTAGCCAATCGTCTAAAAAAAACAGAACAATTGGATATACAATTGTATCATTGCCTAATTGGCGTGCTTCTCAATCTTCCTGCCCATGCACATACTGGGTGATGTTCATGTAGCGTGTGCTCATGGTGATACATAATCCCAGGATCCGACTCATGCAAACAGTTGTTTCACACTCAGGCTCATAGAATACAAGAGAGTATATGGAAAGTTATCAATCCACTCATGTATATTTTAAATAAATCTCAGTACATTTATGCCAGTTTTAGGACTTGTGAACAACAAATTAGTTGAGACACATCTCGCACAAATGAGTCACAAGACCTCAGTTGGAATGAGAACTATTTAACCGAGGCAATATACCCAAAACACTGGATGCCTTGGCCCTTTAGCCTCGGGAGAGCATTCTCAGGGCAGCAACCTGGGTAGCAGTGGAGCTGCTCTCAGCATCGGCATCACGGTACTTGTGTGAGATGAGGCTCCTGGAAGTCGAGCTTGAACTGTCTCGTACAGCCCACATTTGGCTCCGCCCCTGGCATGCCTTTCCTCTTTCGAATTCGTTGCCCATCAGTGCAGTGGGCCGCTCAGTCCTACTGGACTCAGGTACAGATAAGGGCTCAACCCTCATCTCTATGCCATTCCCCACAAGCTGCCAAAGGTTCTCAGAATCCTCACATACTGCTGGGAGAAAGGTTTTGTGGCATCAGGATTACTTATTTCTGTGCATGCTTTCCAGAATTTTCCAGAATGGACTCATTTTCGTTAGACATAAAGGACGCTCTTCAAGGTCATACCTTCTCAGAATCTTTTGCCCTTAAGTATTTAGGACAGCAGGTACTTCAGGAATGAGCAGCCTCCAAAATTATTCGGTGTGAAAAAAAATCATTTCGCACATCCTGCCTTCCTTTAATGAGTTTAAGAAATGGAGGGGAAAGTTCTGGTACAGTGAATTTAGGTTAAAAGGATTCTTAGTTTTAAGGAGAAAATGAAACATCTTCAGTCAATACACTGGCTTTTAGATTTCCTCTGTTTCCTTTTACAGCAGCCTGTGGCTTCATCAGATGTGAGTAGCAGAACTGATACAGCAGATCAGCGGGGGAGTGCCAGGCAGCAGTAATGTGGCACAGGCAAGTTAGGATAATTGTGAATCTGCGGGGAATCTTCATTCCTTAGAGAGTTGCAGGTCTAATTGCCAAAAACAGGGACACATCCCTAGTCCTGAAGTGGAAGAAACCAAGTCTTGTGATTATGAATATGGTGGCTGCAGTGTGTTCTGCAGAAGCAAGAAGTCTGCTCTGAATATAATAAGGCTTGTTGTAAAATCCAAGATTTAATTAATATCAGATCTCTAGATAATATATTCATACAATATACAACTTAATTTCTGGAAATGGCCTACACTACTTGGCGGCCACAAACTCGACACTGAGGCTGCCCACAGAGCCCTGTCCATCTGGTTTGACTTTTCTACTTGTGCACCCTGATCAAGAGATAAAGCTTCTTCTTTCTAGAAATAAACAGTTCTTACTTTCTGACTTTGAACAATATCCTTTCTCTTTGTTTATTTTTTCTTTTTACTGTCTTAAATGCTTTATAACAAAGTCATTTTTTCCTCATTTTTCATTTTTTGTTTGCTTTTCCCATTTTACTTAGCAATTGTGTTACTTCAATTTAAAATATGAATATGCTGACGTTTTCAAACATCCTCTTTCAAAAGGAGAGATAGGGTTTGATAGATTTTCCTAGCGTCAGAAATCAATTTAGCAATATGTTGAAAAAAAATGTACCATTGATTAGACTGGATTTTTCATGTCATTCTTATAGTTTCTATTTCTTTACAGCTTTATTGAAGTACAAACTACATACAATAAAATCCAATAATTTTAAGTGTGTATTTAGAAGAGTTTTGATAAATGTATAAAGAAAGCCCTGTAACCACTACCAAAATCGACATAGAGAACACTTTCATCACCCCCAAAGACTTCCTTCCTGGCCCTCTGCAGTAAATCCTCTTTTCCTCCTCCCTCCCCCAGCCCCTGAAGGGCCACTCATCTCCTTGTCACTACAGTCTGCCTTTTTAGAATTTTGTATAAATTGAATTATATTGCATTATGCTATTGTCTCCGGCTTCCTTCACTCAGCTTAATGCTTTTGAGATTTGTCCACGTCCAGTAGCTTGTTCCTTTTTACCGTTACATGTATCAGTAGTTTATCCCTTTGGTGAAATAGTTTTCCACTGTATGGGTCTACCACAGTTTGTTTATCAGTTTACCAGTTGATGGGCATTTGGATTATTTTCGATTTGGGGCTATTACAAAGAAGTTTCTAAGAACATTCCCATACAAGTCTTTGCGTGGATACAAGTTTTTGTTTCCCTTGGATAGATACTTATGAGTGAGATTACTGGGTCATATGGTAAATAAATGTATGTTTAACTTTTTAAGGAACTTCAATTTTCCAAAGTGACTCTACCATTTTGCATCCCCCTAACAACATATAAGAGTTGTGGTTATTCTACATAATTACCAAAACTTGGAATTAGCAATCTTTTTTACTTGAGTCATTATAGTGGTAATTTATGTGATTTTAATATGCATTTCCCTAATGAATAATGACGTTTGCTTTATCTGAAAAGATCTTTGGATTCATTGATTTTTCTCTTTTTGTTGTCCATTTTCTGATTCACTGATTTCTACTTTTATCTTTTTTCTTCCTTCTGTGTACCTTGGTTTAATGTGGTCTTCTCCTTAATTCTTAATTTGATTGCTTAATGTGAAAGCTTTAGATCGTTCTTCCCTTCTATATAAACATATAGCATTGTAAATTTCTCACCAAACACTGCTTTAGCTGCATCACATAAATTTTGCTGTGTTGTGTTTTTATTCTTACTCACTTCAAAGTATTTTCTTTTTTTTTTTTTTTTTTTTTGTGATATGCGGGCCTCCCTCTGCTGCGACCTCTGCTGTTGCGGAGCACAGGCTCCGGACGCGCAGGCCCAGCGGCCATGGCTCACGGGCCCAGCAGCTCCGCGGCATGCGGGATCCTCCCGGACCGGGGCGCGAACCCGGTTCCCCTGCATCGGCAGGCGGACGCGCAACCACTGCGCCACCAGGGAAGCCCCAAAGTATTTTCTTTTTACCATGTGTTATTTAGAAGTACATTGCTTAATCCACATATTTGAGGATTTCCCATGTATCTAGAAAATTCTTATTTCCTTCCATTATAGTCAGAGTCATATGTTTTTATTTTCAATTCTTTTAAATTTATTGAGATTTATTTTAGGCCCATATCTGATGTATTTTCTTGAATGTTCCACATACAGTGAAAAAAAAAAAACTGTGAGTTCTGCTCTTTCTAGGTGGAGTGCTCTATATATGTCAATTAGGTCAAGTTGGTGATAGCACTGATAGATTTTGTTTACTACTGCATCCCAAGTACCTAGAACTGTCGGTTCTCTAAACATATTTCTTGTATGAATGAATAAACAAGTGAATACATGATCTATATCATGACTATAATTATTATTTTTATCCTCCACTCAGAATTCTAAATATGGGGCTGGCTGAAGAAGAATCTCAAATCTTAACTACTGCCTCAATCTCACTGGCATCCAAACAATCTCATATGAGCAGTTAAATTGAAAGGCCATTCAGATCTCATTTTCTCCCTTTTATGTCATTTCTAAATCTATCACTGCAGGGTTTACTGCATATCCCTGGTTATTTAAACTTTAAGAGATTGCTGATCATTTCTTTCTAGATGTAAATTACCTTTCAATAATGTTCTGAAAGGAAACATCCAGAAGAAAAGACATTAAATATATTTAAGGAGAGTCAGCACATATTTGATTTCAGGCTGGACTGCTGAGGATGGTGGGGGGGTGGCAGAAGGAAGGGAGTTGATGGCACTGAAATTTTTATATCATAAGTACATTCTTTAGAGATTGCACATTTTAAAAAAATTAATTAATTTTTTTTTTGGCTGTGTTGGGTCTTCGTTGCTGCACGTGGCCTTTCTCTAGTTGCAGCAAGTGGGGGCCAGTCTTCTTGTGGTGCGTGGGCTTCTCACTGCGGTGGCTTCTCTTGTTGCGGAGCACGGGCTCTAGGCATGTGGGCTTCAGTAGTTGTGGCTCACGGGCTCTAGAGCGCAGGCTTAGTAGTTGTGGCGCAAGGACTTAGTTGCTCCGCGGCATGTGGGATCTTCCCAGACCAGGGCTCGAACTCGTGTACCCTGCATTTGGCAGGCGGATTCTTAACCACTGCACCACCTGGGAAGTCCTGATTGCAAATTTTTTATTGTACTCTTTCTTTACAAAGCTTTTCTTTCTTTGCCTGACCCTTTTAAATGAGATATTAGTCATGTTTGTGGTCCAGGAATAAAAATTGTAGTACTTGCAATCAAGTTGATCAGTCTTTTTAGAGTAGCCTCATCATTCCCCCCAAAAGTTATATTTCATATTTACTTCTTTTCAAAATTCAGGCCAATCAACATTAATTTTATTTTGAGACTTTTACAACATCCTTGAAATTACTGTAGATATACTAGATGCCAGAAAACCAGGATTTCTGGATTGGAATTGTAATGGCTTTGTCATTGTGAAGCCTATTAATTAGAGTTATAGTTTGTGTAGTCTCCAAAAGTGGTGGGAGAGTTATATTTTTCTAAATTAATGCCTCTAAATTAATCCCCATACAATTTGTGCATTATTAATGTCCAGCTTGGCTTTCTGTCATTTCAATTCTCTAAGAGACTAATACCTTTTTCTTCTTTTTCTTTTTTGACTCCCTCCAAGGAAACCTTGATAGAAATCAAGTCTGGCCAGTTTTGTTAGTTCTTGCCTTAAGTATAATTGCTATCTTTAAAATCTTAGAGTCCTGCTTGCTAGTCTGAGGTATTGCTAATTAGGCCAAAACATGTCTTAGCCTGAGAATGAATTCATCTGCATAATTTTAAGTTTTAATATGTAAGAAAGCTAGCCAAGAGAATACTATGTGTGGGTTTTTCTTTTTTCTTTTTTTGGTTAAACCTGTTGAAACTAATTTAACACAATTCTTTGTAAAACTTTCCTCTACCTCCCTGAAAGAGTTTAACTAGATTCTGCTGTAAGTGTGCAAACATTAACTTGACATTCTCTTGTATTTAGCTCGTGGTCTCCTACACTTTCCCCCTCACTATTTCTTTTTTATTACTCCCACAGGTTACTACAACCCAAAAGGGATTCTTTGTGGCTTGTTTTTTTAGGTAGTCAGGAAGAAAGATTCTGCTCTGGTATGAAGGAGAATTATTCCAAATCCAAAAAGAATTGCTCTCCTCTGAGAGCCTGAGAGGGAGGCCATTAGTCACAGCTCTGGGGACCGACACTGCCCCACTGAGGAGGAAGTGGGTTCTGCGGGGACTTAGGCAACAGGGGCCCAAGCTACCATTCCCCAGGCTGCCACGACACCCAGTGCTCCACTCAGCTAGAAAGCCAGCACGGACCCTGATCCCTCTGATGTCAAGAGGAGGAAATACATGCTTCCTCTGAAAAGTGAGTTATAAATCATGGTGCAAGTCTATAGTAATATGGGTCCTCTTTGTCACCTATACTTAGGAATTCAGTTGGGACGTTCTGGGATGGTACCTTGAGTCCCTAGTGCCAGCCTGCTTTTGAAAAACCTTTCACTTTTGAGTGTGCTTTCATTTTGAGGCTGCACAGGGCCACTGATTCGTTCTGGCTTTAAGTGGAAAAGGCACCCCTTCCTAAAAGGCAGGTGAATGCAGCCCTGTGCAGGGCACTCTGCTTGCCTAGTGTCCTTATGTAGTAACAGCCCGCACAAGTGTGTATGTGGCTGCCCTGTAGTTACATCTATGACCATTACCATAGGGTCATTCTTGGCAGGAAATAGTCTGTCCTGGATGTCTCTTGAGATCATCTCTGAATTGTGATAGTCAGCAATTACAGGGAAGTTACAGGACAGGTAAGTCTGGCAATTATCACAAGCGCCTCAGAGAAAGGCCATAATGTGTGGAAACCATGTCTGCTCTTTCTTTGGCCTTTTAGCTTAAATTTCCCTTCCTCAGAGAGGTCTTCCTCTATTAACACATCTAAAGTAGAGTCTCATGTTTTTTCTTCTTATAAGTGACAGTTACTGGATTTGTGTGTTTGTCTTATTACCTATGTTTTCAACTCTCTCCATGAGGTGTTCACAAATATACCCCCAACACAAAGCTACTACTTGACACAGAGTTGGCATTTAATAAATACTCCTCGAATGAAGAAATGTCTTTGGCAACCTCTGACAGTGGCAAAGATGGGAGGTATGAAGGTGATCTAAAAGAACAAGAGGACAGAGAGTGAACAGCAGCTCTTTTTTTTTTAACACCAAAACTGTTTTATTTTTTATTCTCTTGTGCAGATTTGTTTATTCAGATTTTTAAAAACATCTTTATTGGCATATAATTGCTTTACAATGGTGTGTTAGTTTCTGCTTTATAACAAAGTGAATCAGCTATACATATACATATATCCCCATATCTCTTCCCTCTTGTGTCTCCCTCCCTCCCACCCTCCCTATCCCACCCCTCTGGTGGTCACAGAGCACTGAGCTGATCTCCCTGTGCTATGCGGCTGCTTCCCACTAGCTATCTGTTTTACATTTGGTAGTGTATAGACGTCCATGCCACTCTCTCATTTTGTCCCAGCTTACCCTTCCCCCTCCCCATGTCCTCAAGTCCATTCTCTAGTAGGTCTGCGTCTTTATTCCCGTCCTGCCCCTAGGTTCTTCATAACCTTTAGTGTATATATGTCCGTGCCACTCTCTCACTTTGCCCCAGCTTACCCTTCCCCCTCCCCATGTCCTCAAGTCCATTCTCTAGTAGGTCTGTGTCTTTATTCGCGTCCTGCCCCTAAGTTCTTCCGGACCTTTTTTTTTTTTTTTAGATTCCATATATATGTGTTAGCATACAGGATTTCTTTTCCTCTTTCTGACTTCACTCTGTGTGACAGAGTCTAGGTCCATCCACCTCACTACAAATAACTCAATTTCGTTTCTTTTTATGGCTGAGTAATATTCCATTGTATATATGCACCTCATCTTCTTTATCCATTCATCTGTCGATGGACACTTAGGTTGCTTCCATGTCCTGGCTATTGTAAATAGAGCTGCAATGAACATTGTGGTACATGACTCGTTTTGAATTATGGTTTTCTCAGGGTATATGTACAGTAGTGGGATTGCTGGGTCGTATGATAGTTCTATTTTTAATTTTTTAAGGAACTTCCATACTGTTCTCCATAGTGGCTGTATCAATTTACATTCCCACTAACAGTGCAAGCGGGTTCCCTTTTCTCCACACACTCTCCAGCATTTATTGTTTGTAGATTTTGTGTGTGTGTGTGTGGTACGCGGGCCTCTCACTGTTGTGGGCTCTCCCGTTGCGGAGCACAGGCTCCGGACGCGCAGGCTCAGCGGCCATTGCTCACGGGCCCAGCCGCTCTGCGGCATGTGGGATCTTCCTGGACCGGGGCACGAACCTGTGTCCCCTGCATTGGCAGGCGGATTCTCAACCACTGCGCCAGCAGGGAAGCCCGTGTTTGTAGATTTTTTTTGGATGATGGCCACTCTGACTGGTGTGAGGTGATAGCTCATTTGCATGAACAGCAGCTCTTGATCAGAGGGATACAATCTATCGGATATCCCGTACTACAGGGGCTTTTCTTGACTCTGCTACCTTTTTACAGGTAAGAGATGCTGAGCAGCTGATGTTTCATTGTTTGTTTTTAGCTGACATCCGCTGAGAATGCCAGGCACTGTGCTAATTGCTTTATTTACATATATTATATCATCTGACTTGCACAACAAGTACCTTATGAAGACGGTATAATTATTATTCCATTTTACACATAAGTAAACTGAGACGTGGATGTTGGGAAGGTGGTGGTGGCTACATAATTAACATAATAAATGACAATATCAGGAGTCGAACCCAGGTCTATCCGACCCCAATTATCAAACTCTTAAACATTATTAAACATGCTTTTATCTTGAACACAGTGAGATGGAGCAAGAAATGCAAAATGCAAGGATGTATTACAAACTCTCTTAGCCTGGGTCTAATGGCCCAGTCTACATTTGGTCTTTCCAGACAGTAGAGGATTTCCAGTTCTGCCTGTGTCCTAATCTAGCAAAATCACAGCCTCCAAGGCCATTATCTTGTTTTGCTTCCTTGTTGGTGCTTACTCACCACACTATGGGGGGAGCTATCTACCACGTGGTATCCAGATGCAAGGTTTTCTCACCCTCAGCAAGGCACGAGGGGTGTGGTTATATAGTTTAACAACAAACAATGCTCAGTGTCTGGTCAGATGTTTTTCCTAAAATTTTAATGATCCCTTAAAATTGCAACCTTCCTTCCCTCTCAGTGTTGAAACTGCTGCTGTGGTGGCCCAGGGCCCTTGGTAGTCTGGAAATGTCAACCACTCCCGTAGGGCATAGGCAACTCCTCCTTGAGCCTAATGTCAGAAATGTTTACTAAATTTTCTCATTCCAAATTATCAAAAAGTTTTTCACAACCAATTTCATACGTATCTGTGCTTCATATTTACTTGCCGGGTAGAACATTATGATAATTATTTAAGATATATACAGTAAGTCCCCTACATACAAACAAGTTCTGTTCCAAGAGCACGTTTGTAAGTCCAATTTGTTCGTTAAGTCCAACAAAGTTAGCCTAGGTACCCAACTAATGCAATTAGCTATATAGTACTGTACTGTAATAGGTTTATAATACTTTTCACACAAATAATACATAAAAAACAAACACAAAAAATAAAGAAAACATTTTAATCTCACAGTACAGTACCTTGAAAAGTACAGTAGTACAGCACAACAGCTGGCATATAGGGGCTGGCATCGAGTGAACAGGCAAGAAGAGTTACTGGCTGGAGGAGGGGGAGGAGGTGGGGGATGGTAGAGCTGAAGGATCGTCAGCAATAGAAGACGGAGGGCAAGCTGCAATTTCACTCACGCCTGACGTCAATGGCACAGGTTCTGGTTCCTTGCTGGATTCAATTCTATCTATGCTCTTGAAAAAATGATCCAGTGATATCTGGGTAGTAGCTCTTTTTTTCTCATCATAGATGAGATTCTTTTTTTAGATTCTTTTTTTTTTTTTAATTTTTTGGCTGCGCAACATGTGGGTTCTTAGTTCCTCAACCAGGGATTGAACCCACGCCCCTTGCATCGGAAGCACGGAGACTTAACCACTGGACTGCCAGGGAAGTCCTGGATTGCATTCTGAACAGCTGCTGCAACCTTTCTGTACCGGTCTACTTTAGGGTCACGTGCCTCAAAAACTAACAGTGCCTCCTCAGGTAAAGAAAAATCCCTTTGCCATTTCCTGCGTTGTGAATCTCTTCAGCTCTTCAGTTAACTTCTTCCTCTTGTCTCTCTCGTCCTTTCTCTGGGCCTCCAATTCCATCAGGTCTTCATTAGTAACCTCCTCGTGTTGCACAGCAAGGAGTTCAATGAAGTAGTCCTCTTGCAGATCTAGCTTGAAATAAAGATACTGTACTCTGTACAGTACTGTACAGAAAAGTACAAAAAAGCACAACTACTTGTAGAGGATGCATGCACGTAACAATGTATGCCAGACACGTGAACTAACTTACATGATTGGACGTGTGAATGGACGTTCGCATCTTTGAAAGTTCGCAACTTGAAGGTTTGTATGCAGGGGACTTACTGTATAACATTTCAATATATGCAGATTGCACTATAACTTTTAAAATTCATTATTTATTCAAACATGTGTGAAGGCCTAGGTGACAGGGAAGAAGTAAAGGTAAGTCAGTCGACACCAAGAGGTTAAAAATCTAACTGTGATTATTTAAAACAAAACTCAGATATAATGGAATATTTTGATCTTCTGTTTCAAATCGTAATACCCAGCTTCCCTTCATTAACCAATCTGACACACGGACCTCCTACCCACAGGACCTGAGCTTCGATTCCTCTGTGTCCTGGTGATGGTTTGGTAGCTTAGCTTAAACGTGAGAGAACACAGGCACAGGGTAGGGGACAGAGGACCACTGAGGGGTAATCCATTCCCCTCCTCCTTCTCTGCCTCCCTGGCCCCAGCAAATGAGAAAATTCAGGCAACTCAGTCTGTGACTTTTCCAGGTCTGAATATGGGGTAACATGGAGACATATAATCCAGTGATTCACCAAATTATTTACAACCTTGTGTACTACAAAGATATGGCTGAAGACAAACTTAAGTTTAAGCTGCATTTTATTTTGTAAATGTTTTGTAAAGTTGTACTTAATATTTTTTTTTTTTTTTTGGCTGCCTTGCATGCAGCTTGCGGGATCTTAGTTCCCCTGGCCCATGGCAGTGAAAGCACAGAGTCCTAACCACTGGACTGTCAGGGAATTCCCATACTTCATGTTTTTTAATTCCCCTTGGTTATTATCCATGCTAGGCAGAAAGTATTTAAAATCGCAAAAACACTCCTGTCTGCACCTTGAGGCCTACCTCACCAAACATTAAGAATGGTTCATCTTTTAGGAAAAAAATGGGAAAAAAAATAGAGCTCTTTCAGGAAAAAAAACATTAAAATTTCTTACGCTGCAATTTGAAGTCAACCATGCTACTCTTCTTTAGGTTGTTTTTGGTCACTATACCTTAATTGTGTGCAGTCAAGATGAAGATGTCATTGGAGATAAATGTTTTCTACATGATCCTGAGCAAGACCAAGCAATTTATTTCAGTTCAGGAAACATTTATCACAAGCCTAGGACCAGGCTATGCGCTATAGGCAGAGAGCATAAAGAGTAGTAGAATCTTAATGGGGAGATGAGACAGTACAGATATGACTATGTTATAGAGTAGAACGATTATGTAAACGAGAGAGGAGATTGCAGCTGGTGAGGGTGTGGGTGTGGGTGTGGGTGTGGGAGGAGAGTATGGTAGAGCTGGTGCTAGGAATTGGTGTACAATATCATTTCAATTAAGAATTCCTCCAGACCATGACCTCCTCGAAGGCAGCAGGCAGGACTGTATCAAGGGTCACTGGTTTCTGTTTGGGGCATTACTTCTCTCCCACTCATGCTTCTCCCTTCCAGCCCCACTTCCCTCACCAAAAGAAGAGATCAATGCAAGGGAAAATTCTTTCTCTTCAAATGCAAAATGTATTATTTGGCTGAGGGCCAATAATGTAGACAAACCATCCACAAAATATAGTGAAGGTAAGGGCATAATTCACGCTATGAGAAAGTGATACAAACCTTTTGAGATTTCAAAGAATCATTCACAGGAATAAAAAAGGAGGGGGAGCAAGTAAAGCAGAAAAGCCAGGATATGTGTGTTACCAGTTTAGTACAGTCATGGTGTTATAAAAGGATCCGCCCAGAAGACCTTGTTTCATTTATTTAATCAGTTAATCACACTCTCTCCGAAACTTTTAGACGCAAGTGCAGAAATAAAGGTATTCATGAAGTCAGACTTGCACTTGCCAGGAAGTAGTAAAGAATGTCAATTTAGTCTCTGCTACCTGGGGTAAGTCCTAAGGGGAAGATGAGCTCATGAATGCGTACTCAGATCATTACAAGGCTGAATTAAAGTACATTAAATATGAAAGTCGGATATGAACCCCTGAGGGTTATACAACATAAAAAGAATAGTTAAAGAACGACCTGAAGCTTTAAAAGGGGGAACAGTTACTACTCACTCTTCAAGGAAACACATATAAAGCTTAGGATTTGAAAACCGTAGTTCTCCAGCTGATCTAAATGAATGTAAATTGAGGGGGAGGGCCTTCCTTTATCCTTCCTTTTGTGGTCTCCACAGGCTCTGGACCCAACCGGACCCTATAACTCTTACCTGAATTGGATCGAGCTGAAATAAAGAGGTAAACATCCTAAATCATCCACTGAAATCTTCTTGAAAGGGTAAGTTTCATTTATTTACCAATTTTTAAAAATGATATAGTTACTTAGCAAAGTATATGCTGTCGGCTAAAAAGTTGAACATTTATTTTAATATTTCATTTTTGGGTAACACTGTCTTCGGTACGCCCCTCCCCCAGCCCACATGCACCAGAAGTGTCACATTCAGGGAGTGTGCTGCGCTATAAACCTTTGGCATATTAATGAATTGGCGTCACTAGGGGACTCAATGGGGACCAAAAGTTTAAACTTTAAAGACTTTAAAATACAATAAAGTGGCTGCCAATTAAAATGAAGAAACATGTAAATTCATACAAAGGAATAGGGAAGAAAATGTGAATTAAAGTCAAGACATGCCGAGACTATGGAAAGCATTAAAAACGGAGAAGTAGGAATAGGAAGGAGATTTATGTGCAAAGACAGATTAAAGAACCATAATGTGGACAGGGGATTTTTTTTTTTTTTTTTTTTTGGCGGTACGCGGGCCTCTCACTGTTGTGGCCTCTCCCGTTGCGGAGCACAGGCTCCGGACGCGCAGGCTCAGCGGCCATGGCTCACGGGCCCAGCCGCTCCGCGGCATGTGGGATCTTCCCGGACCGGGGCACGAACCCGTGTCCCCTGCATCGGCACGCGGACTCTCAACCACTGCGCCACCAGGGAAGCCCCAGGGGATATTTTTTTTTACGCAGGAGTCAGTTGAAGATTCTCAGAAATAATCCGAAGTGATTGAAGAGAGGTATTTGGTCCAAAAAAACTAATATAGACATTCTTTTTTTAAAATTGAAGTATAGTTGATTTACGATGTTGTGTTAATTTCTGCTGTATAGCAAAGTGATTCAGTTATACATATATATATATACACATTCTTTTTTCGTATTCTTTTCCATTATGGTTTATCACAGGATATTGGATACAGTTCCTTGTGCTATACAGTAGGACTTTGTTGTTTAGCCATCCTATATATAATAGTTTGCATCTGCTAACCCCAAACTCCCCAGTGCATCCCCCTCATGCCCCCTTCCCCTTGGCAACCACAAGTCTGTTCTCTATAGACATTCTTTTTGACAGGTAATGACTATGCTAAAAGTTGTGGAGAACCACAAAAGTAAACAGTGAGAGTAAACATTTTGGAATAATGAAGAAAACATTTACACTGCATAGGTATACATTATTAAAATTTCAGGAATGTCTGCTTACTGTAATAACTAACATGAAAAAAATCAGGAAGACAAAATCTAGAAAGAAAAAAATACTGATTTGTTTCTTATAATCTCAGAAATGGACCTAACCACACATATTTATAGTTAATGGAGGTTAAATGATTACTTAAAAGTGGGTTAAGGCTGACAAGCAAATTTATCCTAGAGAATTCTGAAGCAAAACTCAGCAATCACAAACCTGAAAACCTGGATGATTCTACCTGACAGACAAATGAGTCTCCAATATTGAAAGAAGTCCTTTTATTCTATGATATAATTTCAAATTCTTATTTACTCTACATTCAGCAAACTGAGACTCCTACTAGTAAAAAGTAAATAACAAAGCACACCATCTTGGAATTCTGCATGTCTTTGACTGCAAAGAATCTTTAGCAATACTGCAACTAAAGACCCAGGTACAATTCTTTCAATAACAAATTCTGACTTAATTTGAAAGTAAATAAACTAATTTCAGACTATAAGTTTCAGAATGAATAAGGCATTAAGAATTTAAATCTTGTTCAGTGCTTTTCTTCCACAGAGACAAACTAAAATGAAATGGGGGAGAAAAGTCCTGTAAAGAAAAAGTATTCAGTCAGCTTTTGAGTTCTTTGGTGTAAAGAACTGGTCATCAGAGTGAAATTTTACTAATCATTGGATTCTAGTCTGCTCATTTAGTTTCCATCTTGTATGAGCAGAACATCATGTATTTGCATGTTCCTTTATTTGAAGTGATTCAACGTTTAGGGTCAGTTATACCTTGAAAGGCTTTGTGCTTGCTTATTATTCCTGGTATAACAGAAATATTAGCCAATGTGGCTTTAAAGCTTAGAAGACCAGCAAATGTAATTCAGTATCTAAGTTTTTAAATTCTTTTGGTTATCTTATTTGGCATTTAACCGACCTTTGTACTAACTTCACTTTTTACTTAAATGAGTAAATTTTATTTTTTTCTGCAGGTATTTGAATCCATAATGACAATTTTGTAGATGCTTACACATACTTTGAGAAAGTGTGTTGTGTGTGTTCATAACTTAAAGAAAATCAATCTCTGTCTCATGTGCGCCTATTTAGAAGTATTCACCTAACACATCGAGGTATTATTCTATGCCACAGAAAAGATGAGTCATCAGCCTTTGCCCTCAAAGACATTACCGTCTATTTTAGCTAATTTAATTTACAATTTATGTTCTTTTCATAGGATGAAAGATTAATAAGCTCTGCGTGTACTGAGTAGGTGCCTTGCCTGAGCAGTTAGGAGAGAAAAGGGTTTTGAAGTCAGATGGACCTGGGCTTGAACCCTGGCTGTGTACACTTAAGACTTTTGTTCCTTGGAGGCTGAGATTTCCACTTATAAAATGTGGGTGCTGATTTTTAGCTTACAGAGGTGTCAAGAGGGTTAAGTGTGATAATGCATATAAAACACCGATCACGTAGATAAGCCCTACAGTTTTAGCCTCCCCCGCCCCCATATATGTTCTTTAAATGAAATGCTCAGCTTTAGCATTGTCCATAATTTCCTCCATTAATTTTGGTCTAGGATTTTAAAATAATTTCATAAACGCAACCAGGTTGTAATTGGAGTACTTTGGGAGGTGAATGAGGCGCAATCTAGTTGTTTAAAATTCAAAGAGCACATAGGAATGCCAAAGCGTGAAGCTCAAAAGCCCAGCCACAACCCTTACACATTCATCACCAGTCATAGCCTCCGCTGTTAGAAATGATCTGCCAGGGCTGGGAGTGTCCCTAGGGAGAAGAACAGGAGAAAAGGATTCATCGTGTTTCTAAAAAAACCTGGAGAAAAGTGGTGAAGGAGATACAGATTTATTCTGCCAGTGTTCTATTTAGAAAAAAAAAAAAAAAAAAAAAAAAAAGAAAGGGCACATAAATTATATCAATAGAATTTGACTAGAAATAAATATTGGGACTTCTCACCCTTCTGCTCCCAATTTACCAGATCCATTGTGTAGTTTTTCACAGAGAGAACACAAAGGGAAGTCCTTTCATTCCTAGACAGCTCTTTGCCCATAGCCCTCCCTCCTTTTCCCATTCTGTTTAATCGAGTTGAACCATAAAGAAAGTAAACTTGAGGCCAAACTTTAATTCTCTACCTGAAACCCAGATAGCCGGTTTCCTCTTTGTCCTACTGGTCACTCTTTGAAACAATCTCCCTCAAAAGAGAATCAGGGTACTTCCTACAATGATTGGGGAGACAGAAGGGTGTCCCTAATCGAGAAATTCTGAAACTTAACTGAAGTCCTCAAACCCTACTAGTCTAGCGGGGGAGACTTTGTCATTCTTTAATTCTCCTCTTTCCACCTTCCATGCCTAATGATTTAGGGAACGGTAAAAAAAGAAAACCCTGGGTGAAGGGTTATTTTCCTGTATTTTTAAAAGTGGGACCATCTCTTTCATTTTTGTTGAATCTATTGGTATTTTGGTGGAGGCTTCCTAGCTTGTTTTTTCTTCCTCCACTGTGAATTTTCTTTTAATTTCATTTAAGAAAATTTAAATTGCAAAATAACATACATAAAGTGCACAAATCTTAACATACAGATAGCTCAGTGAATTTTTATATATTGCTACACTTCAACCAGAACAAGATCTTAGGATATTTTTAGCACTCATGGAACGCTCCCTGGTGTCACTTCCCATTCAATTAACCCCTCCATGGTAAACAGTCTTCTGACGTCTAAATTTTGCCTGATTTTGAACTTCCTATAAATGAAACCATAACTGTGTACTTTTTTGGCATATGGTTTATTTTGAGCAAAATTAAGTCAATGATATTCATTCATACTGTTCCATATATCAATAATTTTTTCTTTTGTTTTATAGTATTCCATTGTGTGAATATACAACAATGTATCTTTCCCTGTTGATGAATATTTGTGTTGTTTCCATTATTTGGCTGTTTTTAGTAACGCTGCCTTGAACATCTCCGCTGTGGATTCTTAATTTTCTCCAGGCCCCTTCTCTGTAGGATTGTGATGAGTAGAATTGTGGAGAGGATTTACATGCACCAGTTAATCTTGCTCCAGGTTCATTCTTCAGATTACTTTGGTACAAGGAAGGAAGGAAGGAAGGAAGGGAGGAAGGAGAGAGAGAGAGAGAGAGAGAGAGGGAGGGAGGGGGGGAGAGAGAGAGAGAGAGAGAGAGAGAGAGAGAGAAAGAAAGAAAGAAAGAAAGAAAGAAAAAGGGAGGGAGGAAGGAAGGAAGGGAGGAAGAAAGAGAAAGAAAGGGAAAAGAAAGAAAGAAAGAAAAGGAAAGAAAGGAAGGGGGAAGGAAGGGAAGAGGAGGGAAATGTGTAGGCATGTTAGTAAAAAACAAACTCATAATTTTTTGCAATGGTTAAATAAGTAACGCTTACATGATTACAGACTTCTTTACCTCACTTTTGGAAATAATCCATGCCCTCTGGAAATTACTTAAAGAGCTTTGACATATCCCTTTAAGATGTGATAAAGTCATAGTGTCAAGTGCAAGTTCCAGAGCCAAGTTCACTAGGAAGGTTGGTTGACTTTTGAGTATTTTTCCTAAAAGGTTTTTGTTTTTTTAAACTTCATGAAGAGTCCAAACAGTTGAACAAATCCCAGAGAGACTGAGGAAAACAGTGAAATGCAGTTTTAACTATTCACTGCTTTCTGACGCTCCATTGCTGACTCTTTATCTTTTGATTCCTTATTCCACTTCCCCTAGATTTTTCTGCTTTTGTTGTTACTTCATTTGCTCCCTCAAATGTGAAAAGTCATCAGACATTCAACTTTTCCTTTGAGCCCTAGAACCTACTACATTAATAAGTTATCTAGACAATTACCTAAACACCATCCCTTTTCAACTTTTATATATAGATCATCTTAGAAACTGGTCAATTAAAATAATCAGTGCATGGTAAGTAGCAAATTAATTTTCAACAGTTTTTTCTTATTACAGAGATTTTCCTTTCTATCATTAAGATTAAGGATAGTTTTTAATTGTGTGTTCATTTTGGGAATGTTGGCTTATTTTTAATTGTGTTCTTGTTTAGTTACGGGGAAATATAGATTTTCTTTGTAACATCATCCCTCAGTGTTTGAAGTCAGATTATAGTCATTTTCAATTAAGTTCATGCCAAATGAAGATTGAGAGATTGCCTGAGAAATCAAATTATATCAAGCCATAGAAACTCCTAAGAGAAGCCACTTGGTACGGTAGAATAAATTGCAAATGATATGAAAATAGTGACAAATGGCTGTGCAAACATGGCAAGCCGAATTCTGGACATCAATTCTTTAACCAAGAAGTGTTAATCTAAAAACAAACAAACAAAATTTGTCAATCTCAGGGTTTTAGCAATCATGGGTAAAAATTTTAAATGTGATTAGAATTTGCCTATGACATTTACCCCCAGCATTTAGGGCTGTGTGAGTGGAGCTTCTTTTGAGTGTTTTGCCTCACCACTCATGCTGGAAACAGTTTTATTTAAAGACAGAATGGAAAGTATATAGGTCAAAGTTGAGAGAGAAAAGGTTAAGTATTTGTGTTAAAGGCGGTGGCCATAGAACTGCATTAGATACGTATATAAAAGGCTCATTATTTGTTACATTGCTTGGAAGGACATTTTTGAGCCTGCTGTGTCTTCTTTAAAAACCACATTTAGCAGCTCCATCTGGGAAAGAGTTCTCTGTCCTAACCAACATTCCAAGGCCAACTAGCCCTTTGTTAGCTCTGTAGTTCTGGGCTCAGAAAGGCTGAAGTGATAAAAATATAAATTGTGATTCTATTAAGAAAAAAATCTAGCGAGAGCTGGTTTTAAATTCCTGTGATAGTGTTTAGCTTGTTCAAGGTTCGCATTCAACATTTACAATTGGCTCAGTGTTATGGAGGAGAAACCTGTTGATACAGCTCCTTTAAGTGCGATGGGTTTCAAAACAACCCTGCAGATAGCACACATTCCTGTGGTGTGAGTCCGAGGGCGAACCGAAAGCCTTCCCCATTCATTCAAAGGAGAAAGAAACTGAACTTACCTCCCAACAGGTGAAGTTAAGCACGTCCTGTAAGTGGATTGATTTGTTCTATAAATCGAAGTTCTGTTCACAGGGGCCTTGAGAAGTATGGTTTCTCACCCGATACCCTTCTATTCCCCCACCTCACCCCGACAGCACCCCTGCTCACTGCTGGGAAAATATTTTTTTCTTCTTCAGAGATGCCTTTCTTCCGCCTTGATTATAGTATTTTTTTTCTTTCTTTTTAGCTCAAAAGGAGAATTTTCCCCCCTTTTCATTCTGTCTGCAAGCCTTGTCTGATACATTGTTTCTCTTTTCTTTTGTTACTATGCTCCTGCACATCTTACAGACAAATGTGAGTTTTATATCAAAATAATACAAAATAAATGTATGCTCTAAAATAATAAAGAAATAGTACAGCTCTTCTCAGTGATTATATTCTATGAGCATTTAAACTTTTGAAAGTGCTTAGAAATTTCTTTTTAAAAAAACTATCAAAAACCTTCTTACAGAAACTCATTTTGTGAAGTTTTTTATTTTTGCTCTTATAGATTGTTTATAAAAATACCTAGTGTGTTTCAGAAATATGCATGTTTTAGTTGTAGGGGAGGTTCAATAGTTTAAGACTTTAGACTGATTTTTCATTTGCAATTAATCTGTACCTTTATCCATAGAGTGATTTTTATGTAATATTTCAGCAGAGATAGATAAAAACATTACTCAGTGCAACAACTTAAAAAAAAAAGAATAACATAAGAGTTGCTGATACTATTCTCTGAAAGCCATGTCCTAGTATTGCCATTTAAAATTTTGTAACTGTTCTCCGACTCTGTAGCAAAGTAGAAGCTTTCTGAGGTGTATCTTTACCTGTTCTGAATTCCTCCCCTTCCCTGTGTTTGGCCCCCCAGTCTCAGTGGTTCTTGATATTCAAAGACAGGCTCCTGAGCTGCTGACAGTGTCTAGTTGGAGCCATGGGCTGCGCTGATTCATCCACACTTTTATCTTCTGAGATCATTCATTTTAGGAGCAGTGACATCAGTTTTCCAGGAGGCTGGCTAACTAAGACTACCACTGAAGGAATGAAGTTAAAGGACTTGGAATAGCACCTGATTCATAGTAGGAGCTCTATAAGCATTTGCTGGACAAAAGTTTTCAACTCTTTCTTTTGTGCCAGTTGTATTTCTAACCAGGTCACGAGGGAGTGAGTTTTCTCTTTTGTTTGTATTGCAGCTATAACCCTGGCTTCGAAAATATTGTGACTTGGCATGGTCCAAATTAAGTAAATAAGTTTTACTCTAGCATTCCAAGCCCTCCAAACCTTCCTAGCTTTATTTTCAACATACCCTTTATTATTTATTTATTTATTTTTAATTTTATTTATTTATCTATTTATTTATTTATTTTTGGCCGAGTTGGGTCTTTTGTTGCTGTGCACTGGCGTCCTCTAGTTGTGGCGAACGGGGGCTACTCTTCGTTGCCGTGCATGGGCTTCTCATTGCGGTGGCTTCTCTTGTTGCGGAGCATAGGCTCTAGGCACATGGGCTTCAGTAGTTGTGGCACGTGGGCTCAGTAGTTGTGGCTCGCGGGCTCTACAGTGCAGGCTCAGTAGTTGTGGTGCATGGGCTTATTTGCTCCACGGCATGTGGGATCTTCCCAGAGCAGGGCTTGAACCCGTGTCCCCTGCATTGGCAGGCGGATTCTTAACCACTGCGCCACCAGGGAAGCCCTCAACATACCCTTTAAATTTTGCTTACGGGAGTCGTGAGGGAGGGCTGCTGAGCTGGTGGTGCTCCAAAATCCCTGCCCACCTAAATGAGAGCAGAGTTGCACATTGAACTTTGTTGCACACATGATATTGTTGACTGGGATGGTTTAGCTGCTCAAGAAAACTTAAGTAAATAGCCAAAATCTGCATTGAAAAACTTCTGCCTTAAAACAGTCTAAGCCTTAGACAAACTCCACTAATTCACCATTCCCTCTCTGGCAAATTGGGAGGACCCAGTCACCTTTTGATGGGTTCTACCTAATTTCAATTACTTGCGTTCTTGCCAGCAGTATAATTGGAAAAATTAGAACGTTTACAACTAGTGGGTACGCGTGTCCTCTGGGAAATGCCGATACTACTTGATGAATGGTCACTCCCTTGGAAAAGGACAAAGTTCTCTAGAGCAGAACTTCTCAAACTTGACAGTGTATACAAGATTCACTGGAGATATTTTCACAGTGCAGATTCTGATGCTGTAAATCTGGGTTGGGGCCTGGGGTTCTGCATTTTTAATGAGTCATAGGTGATGAGAATGCAGCTGGTCCACACTGTTGTTACCTGGGCAGTTTTTTAAAACTGTAGCTGCCTGGGTTCCTCCTCCATTTTATACTCTTGTCCCCTTCCTCACCCGTGTTTCTAATTGAATCGGCCTGAGTTATGGCCTGATCCTGGGGATTTTTAAAAATCTCCCAGGTTGTGCTAGTATACAGCCAAGCTGAAGAACTTCTAGATCTTGTTTTTAATCAGTTTCTACTCGGCATTCCATCACTTACACGCATCACCTGCCTGGCTCCTGTAGGCATTTGATTTTCTGCATTAAAAATACCCCATCCGGGCTTCCCTGGTGGCGCAGTGGTTGAGAGTCCGCCTGACGATGCAGGGGACACGAGTTCATGCCCCGATGTGGGAGGATCCCACGTGCTGCGGAGCGGCTGGGCCCGTGAGCCACGGCCGCTGAGCCTGCGCGTCCGGAGCCTGCGCTCCGCAATGGGAGAGGCCACAGCAGTGAGAGGCCCGCATACCAAAAAAAAAAAAAAAAAAAAAAAAAAAAATACCCCATCCTTTCTTGAAGAAATCACATCAGTCTTTCAAAACCCCCTTTCAAATATTACTGCATTTTTCAGATATGTAATACATTAAAAAAATTCTTCTGGCAATCACCTTGCTCTAAGTCCCATACAACTTTATTTGTTATCCTAAGGCAATGACCGGATTCTGCCTTATAATTATACTTGTATTTATCTTAACCTCCCTAGTTGATAAACTACCTAAAGGCAGACATTGTCTCACCACTTTTACCTTCCCCTGTGGTTTCCCAAGCAGGGCCCCTGCACAGTGCCCTGAACACTCATGTCTTCACTCAACAAACATTCATGAGCTGATGTGCCAAGCAGCCTGAGCTATGGTGAGACATGCAAAAGCAGACAACTTCCTCTCTGCCTCTAGGAGCTTCACAGTCAAATGAGGGAGACTGATAACCACAAATAATTTACAAAAACTAGCATAAGAGTTCAACCGGGACTTGAGGGAATCTGAACTTTTCCAGATAGGAAAGAAAGTCTTTTGGAGGAAATGATTAAGGCCTGAAGCGTGGCTAGGTGGAGGTGGGGAACGAGGATAAATAACATTTCAGAGAGAGAAAACTGTAGCATTTGCATGAGTTTTAAAATAAATTAAAATTTTTTTCAATAAAAAAATTCTTCCTACCCCCATCCTCTGTCCACCCATGTCCCCAGAGAGGTGCAAACTATTATTAGTGTCTAGTGAATCCTTTCAGAGTCTCTTAAGCATGTTCAAGTAAATGCACAGTAAGCACTATCTTTTCACCTCTGAACTGTGCTTTTTCCTCCTTAACAATTTGTCTGTATTTCTTCTCATTTCAGTACAGAGAGAGCTTCCTTATTTTTCATAAGAAAACACTTGTCTTAAAGCTGAACATTATTTTATTGTGTGCATGTATTAACTAGTATATCTCCAATAGTTGGATTGCTTGCAATATTTTGCTACTGCAAACAATGCCGCAATGAATAATCTTGTAATTTAGACTTTTTTCACATATGAAAGTAGATCTGTAAGATCATTTACCAAAAGGGAAATTGTTGATTCATGAGCATATGCATGTGTGATTTTTTTTTTTTTTTTTTTTTTTTTTGTGGTATGCGGGCCTCCCTCTGTTGTGGCCTCTCCCATTGCGGAGCACAGACTCGCAGGCGGACGCGCAACCACTGCGCCACCAGGGAAGCCCTGCATGTGTGATTTTGATAGATATTGTTAGATTGCCTTCCATAAGTATTGTATCATTGTACATTCTCACCAGAAATATATGAGACCCCTTTTCCTTACTGCCTCCCATTAGTATGTTATCAAACTTTTCAATGTTTTTCAGATCTAATGGGTAAAAATAATGATGTCTTAATAGTTTTAATTTGAATTTCTCTTATGAGTGAAGTTGAACATCTTATGATATTTTTAGGAGCCATTTACATTTTTTTTCCTGTAAACTTCCTGTTTTCTTATTCCTTGTCCATTTTAATATTCAGTTGTTTGGTAATTTTCTTGTTGATTTTTAAAAGCTCTTTATGTTTTAAAGATATTACACTTTTTTGATGTGAGTTGCTAATGTCTCCCAGTCTTTGGCATTTACTTAGTGTTGTGCAGTTTTTTGTTTGTTTGCTTGTCTGTTTTTACCTTACAGTTGATTTTGGTTTTGACAGAGTTAAACTTATCAATCTTTCCTATTTTGATTTCAGTATTTTAAGTCATAGTTAGAATGGCCTTCCCCACTCCAAAACTATTCATGAATTCTTCCATGTTACTTTCTAGAACATTTATAGCTCTGTCTTTTTACATTTAAGTTTTTGATCTTTCTTATACATTTGGTATATGATGTAAAGCATGGATTTGAATGTTTCTGTATGCCCATCCACTGTCAAAATACCATGTATGAAGTAATTTTTTAAAAAAGATAACTGTGAGAGCACTGAGAAAGGGAAGCAAGACTCAAGTCTAAGAGACCAGTTCTGATGAATTGGGAGATTGGGATTGACATATATATACTAACATGTATAAAATGGATAACTAATAAGAACCTGCTGTATAAGAAAATAAATAAAATTAAATTTAAAAAAAAAAAGAAAAGAGAGACCAGTTCTAGGGAAATAAAAAGTCATAGGTACCAAAGCACATGAAGGGTTAGGGAAATTTAAACATTCAATTTGTGTAGCAAGATGGCCATCGTTTCCGTTCCATTACCACCAACTCTTCTTGGTAGACATGACCTTCTCCTTAGAGCATTGTTTCAGGCAGCCACTTCCAAGTAACCAAAATTGACACATTTGCCATCCTTAATGTAGGATTTGATTTGGGAGGAATAGGGAAGGAAGAGAAGTGGCAAGAGAGGGGGCTGAAAAGGCAGGAGATGTCAGGGTCTTGAATGCATATTAAACAATGGAGACAATGTGATTTATTTTTTTAAGGCAAAAAATGACCTGGTAAGTGTTTTGAGAAATGAGGGAATGATGGATTGAAGGAGAGAAATCAAAAGCTATTGTAGTCCAATCCAGAGATGCTGAATAACTGAACTCGGGTAGTAGAGTGAAATAAAGGGGAAGGGCCATTTTTAAGAGGTAACTCAGTAGGACTTGTAAACCAATTAGCTATATGTATGTAGTGAAAGAGAAGATATAATAAAAAACTATTGATCCCTCAAACTTGGGCATGTAGTAGTGCTGAGACCTAGATAGAGAACTTAGGAGGAGGAACAGATTTGGGGATGAAAAGGCAATAAAAAGAATGAGTTTGATTTTAAGCTTTTAGATATCAATACTATATTTGAACTCTTTGCATTTGCCTAGCACTGGGCTAAGACTATGATGTGTTTAGGACTAAAGAGAAGATTTAATGTTGATTCATACAAGGTAATTACATGAGGAAAGAAAATACATATAGAGAAGCTGGAAAATGACAAGTTTGGTCTATGAATTCCCAGTATGAAAGATGACTGCCTCTGAAATTGTCAGAAAAGATGGACTTGGCAAATAGAGCATGTAATAATAAGAACAACAAAAGCCGATACAAGTCTACATAAACTAGAGCAGGAAGCATGAGTCAATCTTACAATAATAATTTAGTATTAGTTCTGCTTGCCAGTCCCAGCATATTATGTCCGAGCTTGGGCTCCAGGACTTCAGGCATAAAAATCCTAGAGAACATTCAAAGAGCAAGAAAGATAATTAAAGGGTTAGAAATAATAGCTGAGGCATGAAAGTGTACTTGAGTCGGATTGGAGAATAGGAGAACAAATGGGGACTCCATTCACAATAGATGAAGGCACTAAAGAAATAAGTATTTGCCCAGAGGTCAGAAAGGAAGTAAACTGTAAATTGATATGCATGAGATAATGGGGTGAAACTTCCTGAGATAAAGGTTAAGTATTAGATGACCCTTACGTTTGGTAGTTCAAGTTACCTGGAGGTTGTGAAATCTTCTGTCTATGAATCTTTAAAGCATGGAGAGCATTTAGCAAACAATCTGTACTTAAGGATTCAGTTCCTGATCCTGTCAGCAAAAATCCAGCACAAATCTTGTGCAAGTGGCTGCCATAAGATCCCTCTTGTAGGAGGTCATCTCCACCATCAGTGCCCCTTCAAGAGCCTTTTATTATTTAATAACTATTTTTGAATGATACACGTGAGACAGTAGTTTGGGTGCTAAGGAAGTGGGGGAGGTGAACAAAACAGAAGAAAGAGTGTATCCAAAGTTGATAGAGTGTGGCCCTGCATCAGGTACTGAGCAGCTGGCTGCTCACTTCTAAAACCCACCCTCTTGAAAGTCTGCCTCATGCCGTAGTCCCCACTTCCTGAACCCTTCCTCTGTTTCCTCGCAAATTCCTCCTGAGTCTGGTATCTCAGAGGTCAGTGCAGGGCACTGGAGCATCCCTGCTCCAAAAATAAGAAGACAATTCAAGAGTCTGGATTTAATATTTTTCAAATAGAGCCCAGACTGTCTGTAGTTTTAATTTGTCTCAGAATCATTCAAGACGTAATTTATTCATTGGGCTTAGTTTTTTCCTTTTGACTATCTGGTGTCTGACTGTCACTAGTGAATGTGACAGCATGATGCTCAATGATGGTGGTTAGTGGAGATATATTTTAATAAGAGAGTGACTTATTTTAATTGCTCAGATAGGCAAAATCAGAATATACATCACTTAAGTAGTCTGTTTATGTAATCCATGTAGATATACCATGTATTTTTAGATGTTTAGTAATGCAAAATACTTGGAAGGAAAGCTGTTACCAGAATACATGTTTAGAAATTAGCTGAATGTTGTTTAAAGGCATATGTAGAATTGGAAATTGATTGCCATATGGATTGTGAGTTCTTTGATTTCTTTGAAGATAGTGTTTGATGGAGTTAGTGTCCTTGGTACTGAACTCAGCATAAAAGCACAGGGCTGTCTCCATCTTTGTAGAAGTCAACCATGCAGATTTAGAAGCTACCTATAGGACAGGAAGACATATTCCTCCCATTATTTTTATTTACAGGTGCTTTGAAGCATCCCCATATCACTTGATTCAATTCTCCAGATAGAGTACCTGGCAGTAGCAGAAGATTAAGGAGAAAAGTTGCAGGGCTGGCACATGGGAAAGATCATTTTACTGGTAAACTTTCCAGCAATTCAGAGATGTGCAAACTAACCAGAATAAATTTGTAGCAAAAAGTATGAAGTGACCCAGCACTGGAACAGAGTTTGGCTTGGAAATATAGATATAACGGGTGGATTTTTTAACTGTACATGAATAGGCAGATTTGATGACTCTTGGAGAACAGAAAATATAAGGAGTGGGGGGAGGGATCCGGGGCATCCCAAAATTAATTGTGTTTTTATAGAACAATTACCTATGACCGTATTAAATCCAATGACCAACTTCCCAAGCATAGGAAAATATGCTAGGTGCTTTATAAACTTATCCTGTTAAATCTTCATAGATACTTTGTAATGTAAGGGATATTGTACAGAAGAAAAAACTGAGGCCCAGATAGTTAACAATTTTCCCTACTTAGAAAATGGTGGTGCTTGGATTCAAATTCAAATCTATCTGGTTCCAAATCTGTACTCTTTCCTTATATCAAATTGGTTCTTACTATTGTCCCTATTAGTGCACTTTTTACAAAATGAGTGATTTAGACTTTTCCTTTTAAGTTCAAGCATTCCAACACTCCCAGAACTGTTTTGGGTTAAGTAGACCTCCTAAAGTGAACTTTTTCAGTTTGAGGCGGTTAGATGACAACACCAAAACTGTTACTAGTCAGCCATGCCTCCCGGAAATGGGTCAAAGGGATATTTGAAGGACAGAGGGTTTAAAGAGAACTCAAGTGTTTGAAAGAGAAGTTGTAAATAAAGCCAAACAACAGTTCGGACATCACTGATGACATCTGAGTGTGAGAAATGAGCAAAAAGAACAATAGCAGAGTTCAGGAAGGCTAAATCAGTTGAGCCCAGAAAGCATAACTGAAAGAGATACAGGAAATTAAGGGTGGAAGTTTGTCTGTTAATGAATGATGTCACTTTCAGGTAGAATTTGAAATCCATTTGATAAAAAAGTCTTCTGTATTCAAGGGTGTTCTGCCAGATTACACAAGGACATGTGTTTTCTTGACATGATTGAGTTTGAGTGTTCTGTTCCATCAATAATCTGACTTTTCCCCTAAGTGTAAGTTGCAATATTTAACTATTAATATTTCTGTTTAAGGTTTGTTTAGAATTGCCTTAGCGACCTTAGACGTTTTTATAAGAACATAGAGTCTCCTCGCTCTCCCCTCATTCCCCACCACTCCAACCTTGCCCAGTAGTATATAATTTATCTAAATAGATTGTTTCGTAATGATGCATTTTTGTACTATAAGTAAATGTGTCATTTTGTGCTCAGTATACATTTCTTTAAACAAAAGAGGCCATATTAAACCAAGTATTTACTGTGAAGCAAACAACCAGTACTCCACACATACAGAGTCTTAAGGAGTAATTTTTATTTTGGCTCTACACCGCTAAAGTTAAAGGCAACCCATTAATGGCATGCTTTAGCTCTCAAAAAGAAGTTTGGACCTGAAAAGAAAACACTTGGCTTTATAAAATGACTTATCACATTTTAAATGGGGCAAAATGAACACACTATGTTATATACCTTTATTTATATTGTTTTTTTTCTCAGAAACTTCCTTTGAAAATGAAAGAGTCTGAAAACATTGTGAATATACTTTGTAACATTGCAAAAGTATTTCATCAAAGTAAAGATGTTTTAGTCATTCATTTAAGAAAAGCAAAACTCAAGCAAACAAACAAAAAACCACACATGCATATATATACACCCTCGTAGGTATATAGACTGGGAAAAATTAGACCAAGGATTCAAAATGTAAATAAAGGCTTTGTCATTTCCTGAAAATGTATACTCATGAAGAAAATAAAGAAGGGAGATTATTCAGTAGTCCAAATCTGGTGACCCTTTCCATTGTATCCATCTGTGAAAGAAGGCCTGTTGTTTCCATGTACTGAAAATGCAAGATGTGGTGATTGCCTACCCAGGAGGAGGGAAGGGTGGATGTTGTACTCATAAATTAGCAATTTATGTGACTATTTGAGAATAGTCATAATCTTTGTCCAGTAAGGCATTAGCAATTTAAAACTTTGCTGACAACTCTGATCAGCCAGTTATATAAGTGCCCCATCACCACTGTCCATCCCCATCCCCAAGCCATTTATGAAGTACCTATTGTGTGCAAGGCCCTGGGATGAGAGATGAATGAGGAAAATGCATGCCTAAGATAAGATCTTTTGCCCATCCTGGACTGATTGCTCAAGGACACCAGCAAAGCAGGGATATGAAAAATTGAAGAAAGCTCAGCAAAGATAAAGTATCCAAATTTCTACATACAAAAAATAACTGTAGAGAAGCTCTTAATTTATGTATGCATGTAAATTTTGTATTTTGCGGTTTACAGCTTGGTATTGACTTTATTTGAACAATACATGAGGAATCACAATCTTTTCAGAGCTCCAGCCCTCAAAAATTCTCAATAAGGCCCCGTCCTTGCCTCCCTTATCTTAAGGAGATGAAAAGCCTCTGATATTTTCTTCTGCTATGTACTCTTCCTTCTTTTTTCCCTGGAGATAGCAGTCATATGATCAGAAACCCTAAAATTTGTCAGATTCCCCTTGGGATAAGAAGGCCTCAGTCAGATTCAAGTAGTGAGACCCTGGCAGTAAACAATCTAATTCTGTCTTGATGGTCTGACTGTTTAGTAGGGCTACTCTGCAATTTACCATTTCCTTCTTGATGGCTTTGTTCCTGAAGATTTGAGATAAGAGAGTAATGAACATTTTAATTTGACCTATGAAAGAGAAAATAATACAAGTACTTATTTTCATGACCACAAAATATAGATTACTAATCTATATAATTTCTTAAAAAATAACCACAACAGCAACAACAAGCCTTCTATAATTCTGTGGAAATGAAAGTAAAAGAGCTTCGTTTTAAAAACAAAACCACTTCTGGATTTTGGGAGGATTTCAGGGATTCTTATTGCAGGGCATAGACAGTAATTAGAGAGTGTCAGTTGGAGAGTAACTGTGCAAAGTGCAGATAAGGGTGAAGACGACGTCAGGGAAAATATCGTCAATGGGTAATAATTTCCCTGAGTGCATTTTCCCCAAAGAAAAGAGTTTTCTATACAGAGTTACTCATCTGTACCTCAGGCTCACAAACTGGCTGGCAAGTTTTAGTGGCAGGAAAATTGATAAACAGTTGTAGCCTGGAGATACAATTTCTCTCCTTGCACATAAATGTCTTCCCATATCCCTTGGCTGTTTTCATCTCCAAGCATTAATCTATGTTTCTTGGGAAAAATAAATTCATGATGATGCATCAGTAAATTCTCAACACCTCAAAGATTGCCTTAAAATTATATTTTAAAATGTTACTTTTCTGAACTAAATTAAGGGTTAACTATTACCTAAGAAAGTAATCAAAATTGGGAGATTTAAATTAAGGATATATGTGAATTCCAATTTGCTATGACTCTGGATAATTTATTTTTGATCCATCTCTCAAAAATTTGAAACAGTAGGTTTAGAAATCTGCATTAAAACAAAACAAAACCCCCCTCTATGACTCATAATTACCATAATGATTTATTTAAACAAAATAGCTACAACTTCAATAATTATCCATTCTATTTTACATGGAGTAAACAATGAAGATGCTCATTTAAATAAGTGGCCAGTTGACGTCATTCTGTGTAGAGAGAGGGCTGGTGATGTGATTTGATCAGTACCAGCTTCCCACCATTAGCAACGCACCCTAACGGCAATTATATTACCCAAATTAACAAAACGCAGAAGATAAAGTAACTACATGAATAGCTGAAGAGTGAGGAAGGGAGACTTCTAAGGACTTGCCAACTCTAACATTCTGCAATTCTCAGAATAATTTTTTTTTTATAACCCATAGCCAGACATTTCTTGTACAATAAGAAATAAGACCAGGAAGGAATTGGAAACAAGACCGGTAGTAAATCTGAGAGAAGGAAAATGTGCATCTGTATATAGTATACTGAATGGCTGGATGTTGCACTGAGAAACTTTAAATACTGAGGGGCAGCCAAAACCCACTGGTTATCTTAGAGGGAAACAGCAATGCCACAGATGGGGGCAGATAGTTGTCAGCATTTGCAGACTTCACACTTCTGGTGGTGTCTGCTCTATGTACAGTCTATTAAGTGTGTGGTGGAAGAAATCTCTCTGTGAGTTAGACCTATTAAAATCAACTTTAGAAATGAACTTCTGGTATAAGTAACATTTACAAAGTTGTGTACATTGAGCAAGATCGGCAAAATATGAGCAAAATCAATGTCATGTCCACCTCGTTTACTGAAGTTATAATCGAAACATATGTGTTTCAATGTAACAATTAAAGTGTACATTGGAACAATAAACATACATAAGCCATGCATCATACATAAGAGAACCTTGAGGGAGATATAGATGAATAACACAGGCTCCAAACTGGGAGTTTATGATAGAATACTTGTACAGTTGATGAATTGTTTGTACTCTGAACATACAAGGTTCTCCGTAAACATTCATATATCACAGACCCTCCATGGAGCATGAAACTGTAAACTAAAATGCGTGAATTCTTTGCTATTTAATTTATTCTTTCCTTAGAAAAGTTCAAGATCAATGATAATTGATTAACATCTTACATCGTTTTATATATGTATTTATATTTTAACAATTGCTAAATTGTTGTTATCACCTTAACAGGCTCATCTTACATTCACTCAGTATTCACATCCACTTTCATTCATTACTCAGTACTTAGTATTTATTATGTGTCAGGCACTGCACTAGGCACTGGGAATACAAATTGAAGCAAATGGCCTCTGCCCTCATGAAACATACATTCTAGTGGAGAGACAAATACAAAATAAATAATCACAAATAATTCACTGCAAATTATGATAGGAACTTTGATGAAACATATTGGGCGGGGTATGGCCTAATTCAGATTAAGGGTCAGGAGAAGTCTTTTGAAGGACGTAAAAATTAAGCAGAGACCTAAATATATAAGGAGTTAGTCAGGAAAAATAGGGTAGGACAATTCCTCAAGTTTTCCAGGCAGAAGTCCTGGGCCTTCTTTCCATTCTACCCAGTTATTCTTGAGCAATCTTATCCAGCCCTGTGGTTTCATCTAAATACTGACAACTCCAAAATTTATTATCTCACTCACACTTCTCTTTGGAGCTTGACCTAGGTATTCCATTACCCACTTGAGATCTCCACTGAGATGTCTCTTAGGTATCTCAAACTTAAAATATCTCCAACTATTAAGTCTTCATCCTCCACCCCAACCTCCACATCCACCCCCTCCTCCAGTCTTCTCACTCTTGGTAGAAGATACCTCCGTCTATATAGTTATTCATACCCCAAACCCCAAAGTTACCCTTGATCCCCACCTCACCCCACACACATTCTTATCCAGGGTAGAGCCAAGTCACATCAATTCTACCTCCAAAACGTATCTCAAATCTGATACTACTCTTGACGTTACTTCTACACCAGCATCTTTCGCTTGGATTACTGCGATGGCACCAGGGAGTTCAAACTGAACACCTGTGTCTGGATACAACCGCAGCTATGGAGCCACAGGCTGAGCATGTCAGTCTCAGATTGGTGGAGGAGACTTTCACTTAATATTTTCCAGAGTATGTTATGACAGGGCTTTGCACTTATACAAACGTCTTGCAATTTTTTTTCAGATGGCTAGTAAGGCTACCAATAACTTGAAACTGATTTTTCCCTGTGGCACCTGATTGGGTGGGGGGACAATTTGAAGAAGAAATATTTTCCTTACTGTTGCTGGAATAATTGAACAAGTTATTTCACTTGACATCTATTTTTAAAATGTCAAATTGAATCCCTGATTAGAAAATTCAATCTAATTAAAACACCAAACATATCTTAGCCCCAAGTTATACATATGCTTTAAAAAAGTTAAAGATGTTTTCTCAAAACACAAGATTACTTCAAAGTTTAAAAAAACTTATTTTTAAAAATTATTTTTTAAATATATTTTGGCTGTTCCCCATGGCATGCAAGATCTTAGCTCCCCAGCCAGAGATCAGGGATCAAACCTGTGCCCCCTGCAGTGGAAGCTGGGAGTCTTAACCACTGGACCGCCAGGGAAGTCCCTATTTTTTTTAAATGAGAGCAAATTGTTAGATGAATTTTTAATTTAATTCATGTAACCATAATTTACTTAAAAGTTGCTGATACCTTGTCTTCTGTTAGTGCTTCAGGATAGTTCAATAAACATGTTATTGAATGGAAATAGATTAATCCTTGCTGGGTCTTTGATTTGGAGTTATCTCTGAAAAATAACCTTTGAAAACAATCTCAATTTGTGATTAAGAATATTTACCAGTATAGGAATTCCCTGGCGGTCCCGTGGTTAGGATTCTGTGCTTCTACTGTAGGGGGCACTTGTTCCATCCCTGATCCCTAGTCGGGGAGCTAAGATCTTGCATGCTGTGTGACGTGGCCAGAAAAAAAAAAAGAATATTTACTAGTATATAATATCTATGTCCATTTGCAATAGGAATGTGGGGAAAGTATTGATGTCATCACAAGATGAATTTTACTACATTCCTTTTTTTTTTTGGCTGTGATGCGCGGCACGTGAGATCTTAGTTCCAGACCAGGAACTAATTTATATTTATATAAATATAAATTATAAATATAATAATAATTATTATTATAATTATAATAATTATTATTCCTCTATATTAGAGGAAGTGAATGTTGACTTTTACAGAGAGAGATGGTTATTTTCCTAAAGCCATTCTTTATACAGTAGACTAGATTTTCCTTGTAGAGGCAGGAACTCTGATCTTGGAAGGCACAAATAGCTGT
The DNA here is from genome assembly GCF_002837175.3 of Physeter macrocephalus. Classification (NCBI taxonomy): domain Eukaryota; kingdom Metazoa; phylum Chordata; class Mammalia; order Artiodactyla; family Physeteridae; genus Physeter; species Physeter macrocephalus. The sequence continues at coordinate 99,637,494 of NC_041215.1, forward strand.
GGATCATTTCTGTTTCCACTGACACACAGAGGGGAAGTAGATAGGAGAAATAAATGAAATTTATTAATGTTAATTAATAAACATTAACATTAAATTAATGTTAATTTTTCCTATCTAGAAGACAGTTTGTTTCTCTTTTATTTCTTTGACTTATTTCCCCTTCTGAATCTCACAGTGTGATATTCAAAGGTTAAAAAAATTGAATTAAAAATCTTCAAACCCACATATAGGTATCAAAAGATAGGCCTGTTTTATCTTGAAAAGAACTCTTTACTGTAACCTGACAATTCACAAATATATTGTTACTTCTCTTAACTCATGACCACATCTCCAACTTTGGTGGTACAACATTTGTTGTGTTAACACAGAATAATGAATACTTCCTTATTGGTCTACTACATAATCTGAAATTTGATTTATTTTTAATTTTTATTTTATATTGTAGCATAGTTGATTAACAATGTTGTGTTAGCAAAGTGATTCAGTTATACATATACATGTATCTATTCTTTTTCAAATTCTTTTCCCATTTAGGTTATTAGAGAATATTGAGCAGAGTTCCCTGTGCTATACAGTAGGTCCTTGTTTGTTATCTATTTTAAATATAGCAGTGTGTACATGTCAATCCCAAACTCCCAATCTATCCCTCCCTCCACCCTTCCCCCTGGTAACCATAAGTTTGTTTTCTAAGACTGTGAGTCTGTTTCTGTTTGTAAATAAGTTCATTTGTATCTTTTATTTTATTTTTTTTAGATTTCAAATATAAGTGATATCATATGATATTTGTCTTTCTCTGTCTGACTTCCTTCACTTAGTATGATAATCTCCAGGTGTCATTTGATTTCTTGACACTTGGATAGGTTCCAAGGGTTTTGCCTCTGAACGCCTGGTTGCTTTCTGATCCTGATTACTCTATAATTCAGAAATAGTGTTTTTTTAATCCCTCAAATTTTGTTATTATATTCTAATCCCTTTAATGGTTCTCATGTTTTTATTAAAATTTATTGTTGTCTTTTATTCGATTTGTCTCCATATAAGACCAATTTTAGTTGTTCAACTTGGTATGCCTCCTTCCAGCTATTGTTAAATGGCTTGTAATAATTTTGTTTTGCTGCTCATTTCAGGAAGTTTGGAATGTATCTAGCTCTAGCGTACAGGCTTTTGGCGTCTTTTGAATACTGATGGGTTGGCAGGAAGTGTAAGATTATGTATGAATAAAGATGCTTGCATTTTTAAGGAACATAAAACCTGTCAAAAAGTCATTTAAACAATAAGGGAAATTATTACCTCACACAACAAGAATTCTAGAGATAGGGCAGTTTTGAAGTTGAATAATTCAGCGATTCAAAAATGACATCAGTTTGCCCAGATGTTTTCCATCTTTCCACTTTCCAAAATTCAGTGTGTTGTTTGTCCTCGTGGGCAGGTTATAGCTAGGTTTCCCATGTAGATGACAAAGTCCAGAGGCAGAAAAGGGAAATTTCTCCTTCCACATATCTTATTGGAAGGAAAAACCTTTCTCAGAGGCCCCTTTGGCTTATTGACCAGAATTATGTCACATACCTGTTCCAGAACAGATTGGTAAATGAAATGGAATATCATATTGGCTTAAGTCAGCAGTGGTTTATGGAACCTGAGGGCCCTGTGATTCTTTCAGGGAGTTCACAATGTTAAAATCGCTTTCTCTAATAATGCTAAGATATTATTTGCTTTTTTCACTCCACTGTTAGTGGAAAACAGCAACAGTGGGTAACGCTCCTGGTTGCTTAGCACAAATCAAGGCTGTGATATCAAAATGTACTAGTAGTCATTGTATTCTTTACCGCCAGGCTCTCACATAAAGTTTGTTGTTTTCGTTGTTTTCTGGTCCATACTGAAGCACTTTTGTTATTTCAGTCTCATATTTTAAGATTGAGTTGTAAGCTGAAATGGCTGCTTTTTTCATGGAACACTTAAAAAAAAACCCCAAAACCTGAAAGACTGACAAAGTATGGTTATTCAGACTTGGGTGTTTTGCTGACATTTTCTTGAAAATGAACAAAGTGAGCCTGTCACTTCAAGGAAAACAACTGATAATACTTGTTGCAAATGATAAAATTTAAGCTTTCAGGTGAAAATTAGAATGCTGGATAACTTGTATCCACCACTGTGAGCTTGACAGCTTCCCAGTACTTATATATATTTTCTGATGATTTTGGTGGTGATATTAACAAAAGTGACTTTTTGATATGGTGTGATGAAATATGTCAGCATTTGAAAGATCTTCATAATTCAGTGAATCAATATTTTCCCAATGACCAATGCATGTTACAAAATCACTCATGGGTGATTCAAAGACCAAAATAGACTAAAAGATTTAAGGGTAACTGAGCACAAAATTTTATTGATCTGTTTTCAGATTCCACATTATAATTAACCTTTGAGGAACAACCACTTTTTGAGTTTGGATGTAGCATAAAAGAATATCCAAAACTATCTAAAGAGGCTATTAAATATTTTTTTCAACTATTTATTTGTATGAGGCTGGATTTTCTTAATGCACTTCAACCAAACAACAGATTGAATGCAGAAGCAAATATGAGAATCTACTTTTTCTATTAAGCCAGACTTCTCAAATTTTTTTTCTTATTCTGAAAAATATAGCTATTTTTCCAAAAAATATTATTTATATTAATATGTAACAGGTTTATTATTTTTATTTTAAAATTAATGTCTTTAGAATTTTTAATTTTTAGTTTCTAAAATTATAAACATTAATAGAGATGACTCATAAATAAAGGTACTTTGCACTCTTCAGTACTTTTAAGAGTGTAAAAAGATCCTGAAACCAAAAAGTTTGAAAACCACCTGGTTTAGTCCAGAGCTTTACCATTTGGGCCCTGGTAGATGATTTTATGTTGTCTCAATAAAATCAGGATTGTATTGACAGGATGGTTAATGGCTTCATTAGAGATCTGTGATCTGGCCACAGTTTAAACTGAAGGAGAATTTTTCCACTGGCATGCGGCAATCAGCAAACCGTGACTTGTCTTTGGGCAATGTTGGCAAAGGGTTCTCAGGCCTCAGGGACAGGGACCTCATACTGCAATGCTTCTGGGCTGCCAGATTCTAGGAGAAAGCTTCTTCAAAGCTACACACAGAAAATGGACAGAAGTAGTTAGTTGCCTTTCATGTCCATTGGGGATCAACCTGAGTCTCTGGTCTGGCTCCCAAAAGCAATGGTGTTCTTTGTCCCAAGCTGGGGATGTTTCTTTCTTTCCCAGGGAACACAAAACAATGATATCTCATATTACTGTCTCATACCAGGACTGGAGATCTCAGCTGTCCCTGGGCTCACCTCCAGGTTCCACAAGTCAGCCAAGGCTGTTTTGATTGATTGATTGATTGATTGGTAACTATTTAGGAAAATTAATTCAGTGACAGTTGAGGAAGCAGGTAGAAATAGAATATTTGTATGAAATCAGAGAGGATAATTGTGGTAAAGGAAACAGTCATGGATATATGCAAGGATCCTATTAGATGACTGGGCAATTATAATTCTGTTAATCATGATTGAGGACATAATAGGAGCCACAGGATTAGGGTTTAAAACAAGGGCTTCTCCTTTGAACATACTTATTTTAGTATCCCTGAGAGTCTGTAGGTAGATATATCCATTAGGCAGTTGGAAGTTGGGTCTGACTTTTAAAAGAGAGATTAGGCTTAGAATACAGATCTTAGAATGTTCATCATGAAAGTCATAGTTGAAGTTATTGGAATTGGTAAGATTTCTTTCTCCCTGAGAGATAAAGTGATAAGACAAGGCAGTCAAAGGTAGAAATGTAGGAAATATCATTAAGGGATGGGAAGAAGAAGAATCCAGTATTAGAGACTGGAAAAGAGTGCTATTCAGGAAGAGAATAAAGGTAAGTATTATTGAAGATGCTAGAGGAAGAGAGAGTTTCCATAAGGAGACTATCCTACAGTGCAGGATGAAGATTATGGAAAGGAAATGTTTGGCAAGTAAAGAATCGATGATGACTTTAAAAAAAACTAGTTTTAGAATAGTTTTAGATACACAGAAAAATTGTTAATGGTACAGGGCATTCTTATATACCCAACATCCAGTTTCTCCTATTAACATCTTATGTTGGTATGATGACATTTTTGTTATAATTAATGAACCAGTATTGATACACTATTATTAACTAAAGTCCATAGTTTATTCAGATTTCCTTAGTTTTTACCTGATGTCTTTTTTCTGTTCTAGAATCCCATCCAGGTTATCACATTATATTTAGTCATCATATCTTCTTCGGTTTTGACAGTTTCTCAAATTTTCCTTGTTTTTGATGACCATGACAGTTTGAGGAGTACTGGTCCGGTATTTTGTAGAATGGTCCTGATGTTTTTCTCATGATTAGACTGGGGTTATAGATTTTTAAGGAGGAAGACCACAAAGGGAAAGTGCCATTTTAATCACATTCTTTCAAAGGTACATACTATCAACATGATTTATCAGTTTTGATGTTGACCTTGATCACCTGGCTGAGTTAGTGTTTGTCAGGTTTCCCCCCTGTAAAGTTACTCTTCCCTTTTCATACTGTCCTCTTTAAAAGAAAGTCACTTTGTATAGCCCACACTTAAAGTGGGGAGTTATGCTTCCCCTCCGTGAAGATAGGCTATCACATAAATTATTTGGAATTCTTCTACATGAGATATTTGTCTTTTTTGCCCTATCTTAAAATTTATTTAATCATTTATTTATCAGTATGGACTCCTGGATATTTATTTTATACTTTGGGTTGTAATCCAAAACTGTATTTATTTCGTTGTTCAAATTGTTCTAGCTTTGGCCATTGAGAGCCCTTTCAGTGGCTCCCATGTCTCTTTTACAGAGCCCCGTTCAATGGTGACTTGAGTTAGCCATTTCACCAGAGTGGTGAACACAGGCATAACACTGTGTTAAGAAGTTAAACAAGTGGTGAAGCAGTGGAAGCAGAAAAACAGCTAAGTAGTGCCCCAAATCAAGATGAAGCTTAATATTTGTCTTTACAAGTCCTCTAGACACTGTAATTTCAAAAAACACAAATAGATGGAAGTCCTAGCTGTGCCATGAAAAGCCCCGAAGCTTTAAACAAAACAAAACAAAACCCAGAGTGATCGAATTGGATGAATACTGAGGAGCCACTTAAAATTTATATCTGTTGAGACCGAGAAAATAGTTATGGTCTGTTCTTACTACTTTTATATGTGCCGTATGCTAATTTTTTTCTTTTAACAGACAGTAATGTGGTAAATGTTAATTATAATGTGAGTATGCCAGAATTTTTGATGTATTCAAAACTTCTCTGTGAATGCCAGCAGTGCAGGATTACAGAGAAAATGATTTGATTTTAGGTCTTATTTAAACTCCTGCAAAGACTTGATCTTCAGAAATGGTATAAAAATGTTTTCCAGCGAATAGGTAATTTTTCTCACAATGAACATCTTCTAGTAGTAAAGCAATTTAAAAATATTTGGAAGACAAAAGTTGTGTTCATTATATTCCCTGATCATTTGAATTAACTGATGATGTTTTGAAATTTTACCAGGGGCCAAAGAATCAAGAGAGGCTTGGAGATGTTGTTTGATAGGGTGTGGACCGGGTAAAGATGAAGAGACAATATTAGCTTATAACTCTTCCCACACATACTATTATCAGCCATGTTTCATGTTTTGGGTCCTGGGAAGTCATTTCCAGCAGCCTTTCCACTAGTATTTACTCCATATCTACTTTGCAGCAAGCAATGTGCTAGAGGCTGAGGATACTACACTGAACAAGCAACAGTCCTGTTAACAAGCAATTGGAGAGTATAGGAGACAAAGTTTGGGGTAGACGAGTAAACCACAAGTGCCGTACATTGCAAGCTATGTGCTGTGTGTGCAAGCATATAGGAGGTACATCTAACCCAGAATTGGTTTGGGAAGGAAAAGGGGCAGGGAAGTTCCTCACAGTAATAACTAAATGAAATCCTGAAGGACAAGTAGGAGGTCATCGGATGAAGGAAGGGGAAGGGGTGTGGAGGAGAGGGGGCACTTTAGGCAAGGAAAAGTATAACATTTGGGGGAGTAACGAGTCTTTCAGTTTGGCTAGACCATAGAGTTCTAGAAGTATAATGTCCGAAAGATGTTATGGAAAAACCCAAACGAACTTTTTGGCTAACCCTATATAATGTGAACCACCTATGTAATTAAAAAATTTTTAGAAGTCACATTAAGAACATAAAGAGTCAGGTAAAATTAATTTTAATAATATTTCTATTTAGCCCAATATTTTAAAGATCATATCATCTCAGCACATAATCAATATGAAACATTATTAATGAGACATTTTTACTTTTCTTTGTACCATGTTTGAGAAATCTAATGTGCGAATTACACTTAAAGCGCATTTCAGTTTGGATTAGCCACATTTCAAGTGCTCAGTAGTCACGTGGCTAGGGGCTACTATATTGGACAGTATAGTTGTAGAGTGAAGTAGTAAGAGATAAATCTTCAGAGATAATATGGGAACAGATTAGGAAGAATATTGTTTGTCAATGAAATTATTAAACCCAAGGGTGATGGGAGGCTTTGAAAAGTTCATGCATGGAAATGATCTGCTCAAGTTAGTGATAGTTCCCATTTTCACTGTGGAGGATGGATTGGAGGTAGGCTTGACTAGATGCTAACTAGTTCTAGGCAACTAGTTCTAGTTCTAGGAGTGACTTGGGTGTACTGAGAAGTAGGAGTCAAGAGTCATAAGGAGAGAGTGAATTGAGAGAGGAGGCAAGAGTGACTATTTCATTTCTACTTTTTTTTCTCCCTTCTGGGAGTCTAGCAGAACCGTTTTGAGAACTAGGGGAAACAAGAGGAAGAATGTCAAGATTGGGAGACAATGTGTTCAGTTTGGGACTTCTTAAATTATGAGAGTTGCCTGTGAGACATCAAGTGGAGTGTTTATACCTGAAAACAGGGTGATAGATGTCACCACCATGTAGATAGGAACTGAAGCCAGGGGACGGGATAAAATAATCCAAGTTGAGTGTATAAAACAGTAATTCTTCATCCTGACTTTTATGTAAGAATTATCTGAGAGGTGATTTAAAATTCAGATTTTGATTTTCATCCCCAAGATGCTGGTTCACTAGGGTGAGGGTTGGAAATTGCACTTTTAATAAGAAGCCCTATAGTCTCTGATGCTGATGCAAGTTGTCCTTAAAACACTCCATTAAAAACACTGGTGTAAAATGATAAATTAGAGAACCCAGAAGAAATTGCCTACATGTATAGGAGTTTAGAGATAAAAAGACCTTGGAGAAAATAGGAAAGGAGCCACTAGAGACGCTGATGAAACATCAGAAGAGTACTATCTGCTGTTAGTGTGGAGGGGGAGGATTCTTACCTGAAGTGGGGAGCAAGGCTGGTGGTGGGAAAGCTAGGCTGGTACCTGACTTGTTGGGCAGTCAGCCTGGGAGAAAGGTACCACCCTCTTGGGCTACTTTTCAAGCTTTGTGTCCTGGGCAAGTCTTCCTAAGCTACCACCAAACCCATCAAATTCCCTGAGTATTTGAAGGAGGAAGTGGTTTAAACTGCCTCAAAAGGAGCAGAGAAATCAAACAGAATACCCAGTTAAAAGTGACCACTGGATTTAGTAACTAAGGTCATTGGTGGCATTTGGATAACCTGGTAGGGGTGGAAGCCCAGTTTCAGTAGGTGAGTTGAGAAAGTAGGCTGAGTGAGTGTGTAAAAAAAATTATTTTTAAGAATCTTGGCTATGCAAGGGAGGAAAGAGAAGTCAGAATGTATAAATATCCATTGTTCACTCAAGAAATAATAAGAGATACATGCCCTTCTTCTGAAGGTCTGTCCATCCTTGCTTCATTTCTATTGTGTGGACCGATTCAATACTGTAAAATCTCCATTCATCCTTCATAGAAGATAGTTATTAAATATTATTTTGCTTATACATTCAAGTCAATGAAATAATATTCAGTCATACTATCACCTCTTCTACTAATTGTTGGAATGTATAAACCATTTTGCAGAATAATTACTAATGGTTTGAAAGAAGTGCCAACTTATAATAGCTTGGGGTTGGATGAGGGAGACAAGAAAGGAGAAGAAACCAGAAACTTGAACCTGAATTTCTCAGTCTCCTTCTTACCTGTTCTCTACTGGCCAATCATGTATCACTGGTAGAGCTTGCCTCACCAGTCCCAAACTGGTAAGATTCTGTCATCACTTAACCATGGTTAGTCTACAAGTCAATTCGTTTATCGCTGATAAAGAAGAGCTTACCAAAACTTCATTGTTACAGTAATTTTTTGTTAGCTGCTACGTCCTCTCTACCACTCAACACTACTCCCATTACCAGGTTAATCTAGAATTGACTGATTATCCGTCACCAAACTTTTTCTTTAACGATGCTGTTAAATTGTTATTTAAATTTAACAGTTTATTTTATTTTATTTATTTATTTTTTTGCGGTACGCGGACCTCTCACTGTCGTGGCCTCTCCCGTTGCGGAGCACAGGCTCCGGTCGCGCGGGCTCAGCGGCCATGGCTCACGGGCCCAGCCGCTCCGCAGCATGTGGGATCCTCCCGGACCGGGGCACGAACCCGTGTCCCCTGCATCGGCAGGCGGACTCTCAACCACTGCGCCACCAGGGAAGCCCAAGTAAATATTTAAACGATGTGGTTTGCTTCCAGTATGGAATGCTACAAAGTATAAAAATTCAAATGAAATATAAATAGGAGCTTTAGAGCTTTATTCTAAACATAGCTGAAAGTTCAATTAAGTTAAATGCAAATTAGTTATTTTTTTGTTTCCTTCAAAGAGGTGGGTCTATTTTAGAATGGAGCCAAATAATTTTAAAGTCACATTTGCATCACTTTCAAGGCGTGCCCAGTTTGCCCCACAAATGACATGGCAGCATCATGTTGGCTGATGTCATTACTGATACATTTTGGTTATCTCAGAACTGCTCCAGCTACAAAGCTAGTATTTTGTATTTGAAATTCTTATTTAAAATATAGGGGAAAAAATTACAGACTAATTCTGAAAACTTATTCCCAAAATTATATTAAAAAACTCTAGATTTATAAAATCATTTATATGCTATAATTTGGTCCAGTTCCTAGAACATTATAGACACTAGGTATATTTGGTTAATTTGCGTTATTACAATGCTTTATTTTTTTACTGTTATTATGGAATTTTTAAAACACAAAAGTAGAGAAAATAAGATGTGCACCTATATAACCATCACCCCCCTCAACAGTTTAAACAGGAATAATCTTGCATCATCTGTACCCTCACTGGATTATTTTAAATCAAATCTCAGACAATTTTATTTCATCCATAAATACTCCAGTCTATTTTGCTAAAAGAACTCGTTTTTTTTTAAGCTCAATTTTATTACCATACATTTAAAAATTAATAATTCCTTATTATCAAATATCCCATTGGTATTAAAAATTTCCTGATTGTCTCATACTTCCTTTTACAACTGGATTCTTCAAATTATGAATCAAACAGGCTCCCATATTGAAATGCTGTATTTTGAATACTTATTTAGCTATAACTTCATCCAACAATCTGTGCAAAACAAAAATGTCACATGCGCCATACCTTCTAGTAGGTTATCTTCTCTGCTAACTTGCCATGTTGTGTAAAGGGTTTATAAAAATCTATGAAGATTTTGATTAATTTATTGACTACCTTTTTATAAATAAATTTATTCTCGAGGATTTTTTTTTTTTTTTTTTTTTGCCTTTGGGAAGAATGTTTTTTTTCAATTATTCACTAAAGTATTAATGGCCAGTCAGGGCTGGCTTCATCATGACCATGCAACCTGTACAATCACATAGGACCCCATGCTCAGAAGGGCCTGTGCTTGGTTTATTGCTCTGCTGTTGCTGTCTTGAAATTCTTAATCTATCTATCTATCTATCTATCTATATTTTTAAATTAATTTATTTATTTTTGGCTGCTTTGGGTCTTCATTGCTGCGCACAGCCTTTCTCTAGTTGCAGTGAGTGGGGGCTACTCCTCGTTGCGGTGCACGGGCTTCTCATTGCGGTGGCTTCTCTTGTTGTGGAGCACAGGCTCTGGGCTCACGGGCTTCAGTAGTTGTGGCATGCGGGCTCAGTAGTTGTGGCACATGGGCTTAGTTGCTCTGTGGCATGTGGGATCTTCCCGGACCAGGGCTCGAACCCATGTCCCCTGCATTGGCAGGCAGATTCTTAACCACTGTGCCACCAGGGAAGTCCCAAATTCTTAACACCTTTGATCAAGGAGCCCCACATTTTTATTTTTCACTGGGCCCTACAAAGCTATATTGCTGGTTCTGCTGGCAGTATAAAGGCTAGGTAGAAAACACATGACTCCCTCCTAATGTCTCAAGTGAGTTCTCAATAATTATTAGAGTCTACCTGAATTTCCTACCTATATCTCTAACAGGAATATTAAAATCTGACTAGACTTCAAGTTACTGACTAAGCACCTTTGATCAAGCAGCATCTTTTTTGAACAGTACCCATGCAAAAAAATGGGAATGGGTTTGAGAATACTTTTTTGCATATTTAATATTTCTTTGTTGACCATCAATAATGTAAGACTTTGGAACATCAGTGCCTGCATATAGTAAATGCTCTAACTGCTTGTTATGATTATTATTAGTCAATTATTATTATCATTTAGTATTGTGTTATTTAGTATCGTGGCTCTCGGTGCAGCTTCTAGAGAAGAAGACTTTAAATGCTTCAAAAGACATTCTTTGACAGATACTAAATTTGGAACATAATTGCAAAGAGATTATTTTCTAAGTGATCATTATAGTTTTCCAATTTGGTCCTCATTTCAGTAGCACAAATACCACCTGGTCTGATACAGGCGGTCTAGCCCTCTGAACCAATTTAATATCACACATACAGATTCCAAACTTTTAGGCTTTCTGACCTTGTCTTTCAAACTTCCTTAAAAGTCCTAATGGACACAATTATATGTTGGATCTAGTACTTAATTTGGGGGAGCATTCTCAAGGATCTAGTGTTTGATCTAGTCTTTGGATGGACTGGCTAATTCTCCAGGGTTTTTTCATAGAGAAGAGCAAGTTGGAAATTTTGATAATTCTGTTGATACCTATCAATTTCTATTTCCTACTCCCTTATAACTATACAGTTATAAAAGGAAAATTAGGACATAGAAGACAATGCAGGTGATTCATAACATTTCTCTTTGATAATAGCAAAGGTGCAAATATTTCCCAAGTGTGGTTCCTATTTAATAAAAAGGTGTAGGGAAAAAAACCAAACCATCTCTGCTACAGAGCTTGGTTGTTCCGCAATCAATATCAACTGGAAGGGTCAGGATACATTCCACTTACATTTCTAACATTGCTAATGAATCAGGTATCTTAAAATAAAAATGTAAAGAACTGGGAAACATACAGGAAGAGGCTCATGCTAAAACCATACTCAAAGGTAGCCACTCTGTTTTATGTAAATTCTAGACAGTTCAAGTAAAGACTAATAACAGTCACACATGCACACGTGCAATTCTCTATAAAGATATTTATAATGTTTGGTGTGGACTCACTCCACCCTTAGAAGATAAAAGGCTTTCATAAGAGCACACATTCTGGGTCTCTCAGGACATTGCCCACGCACAAGGTAGAATAGGAGACACATGGTTTCGGTATTCTTCATGTAGAAGCCTCAGTTTACCTGTGCCTACAGTGAGCCAGGGAGTGTGAATGAAGGGGATTTGGTCTTGGACTTGTATAAAGCTGGGAGTGCCATTAGCATTTTTGCTGCCATAGCAACCCGTATTATCTTGAACATAGCACTTATCACTCTGTACTGTAATTGTCTCTTTAATTACCTCCCTGACTGGACTGTAAACTACTTAAGGACAAGAATCATATTTTGTTTGCCCTCATTTTCCAGCTACATAGTGGCTTGCACATTAACGGAGCACACACTTTTGCCTGTAGGTCTTTTCATCCCTTAAAACTTGCCTTTTTTTCCAAGGTAGACTTACAGAGGAGGTAGATTCATCTAAATCCATGGACTGCAATGAACAGTCCCCTAAATGAATTTCAGTTTAAATCCCCTAAATGAATTTCAGTTTAAATCTGCTGGGATATATTTGCCTGCACCTGACCAATTCTTCATTGATTAGCACATTAATAGCTCATATTTATATGACTATGATCAAAGTCATTAACATACACCTGATTCTGCCTAATTTTTAGTATAACTTTACTGGTATAAATAAATACTTGAACAACTACATCAAATCACCATAAAGAGGGGAAAGCTTTCATCTAAATGTGTAACCAGATTGGCTAATTAACATTCTAATTTAAGAGACTGTGGCATAAACATCTCCCTTGGAATTGATTCAAGCTAGTCAAGCTGAAAGATAAAGCAAATGTTCACATTATAAGTATCTTTAAATGTTTTTACTCTATTCTCTATTCCATTTAAAATTTTCATTGACCTGTGACATTTACAGCCTGGGAAGCCACCACTTTACGGTTCTACTATTTTTTTTTAACTACCAACTTTTGCAGAGAAAGTATGTAGATATTCTCACAAAAATTGGGACCTGCACACAGTCTCTAGATAAGAAGCAAAGTAATGTAAGGATTAAGAGCATAGCCTCTAGAGCCAGACTGTCTGGACTGGGGTCCTGGTTCTGCCACATGCTAACCACCTCAGTTTTCTTCATCTATGAAATGGGAATAGTAATATCTACCTTGCAGTGCTGTCCTAGGAATAAAATTAGTTACCATATTTAAAGTATTTTAAATGGTGCCTGGCACATTTTAAACCATATACCTTCATGTGTTTAGGGTGGGAAGAAAAACTGTGAAATGTAGCTGCTTAGAGAAAGCAACCATCCTTGTAATTGGAATGAAATTTGAATGCAATGAAATTATTAGAGCCTGTAGATGAGATCTACAAGAAAGGTAAGCATGTAGGTTGCTAACTGTTGGGCACTGCCAGAATCATTCCTCACAAAGTATTAGGAAGTTTCTAAAACTTGTAAAGATGTGTGCTGGTAAGAAGAGGTGATTTATGGGATTCTGTGGAGAATGCAAAAGTGGCTTATTCTAATAAAAATAAAATGACTTGAGTTTTACTTAGAAACAGTGCAAGAAAAATTCAGAAATCCCTACAAGCTTCTCTTGTTTTGACAATTCATTTATTGCCTTCTCTAATATTTAGAATTCTGCGGCCTTGTTGCTGTTAGATTTTTAATAAATAAAGGTAAGCAGTATTTGTTAAGATAAACCAAGTGTGTCTTGGTTTTCAAAGATGTACTTGTTTTCATAATTGTCATTTGTGAAATGAGTCCCATTATTAATTATCTGGGAAGCCCTTAGGCAAGATTTGAAATTTGCTCTCATGTGGTGACATTTTAAAATGAATTTTAAAATGAGTCTATTAATTTAACTATTTACACAAATAAACCTGTTTTTAAAAATATTTGCATGGTAACTTGTTAATTCATTTCTATGTTGATAATTTTTATTAAACTGAACCATAACCATCCACAAATATTCTTCAAATCTGTAATATTCATGTGGATATTTATGTTACTTCTTTATTCCTTTGGAATAAGAGTTAAGGTTTGGAAAGTTGATTTCCACTGTGCCTCCAGAATTTCAAAAGATCCAAAATGGCTGCCTGTCAGCCTCTAGGCCCCCTTGGTTGGTACAAGTGGCTGCTTACCAAGCCTACTGTTTTTCTTATTAGTATTCTGTGAGTGAACAAGGCTGGCTGGAAGCAAGATTGAGAAGTTGGCAATTTGTCTGTTTTTCCTTCTGTCCCTTTGTAACATACTACCCTTAAGAAATCTGGATACTCAAATTTTCTCTCTTCTTAAAAATTCCTCTTTAGAAAAGACCAGAAAAGAATATATTCTCAAAGCAGTATAGATAAGTAATAAAATGGTAGTAACTTCCCTCAGGGTCAAAGTCTCTTTGGTTTCAAGGCCCAGAATGGAATTCTAAATGTGGAATTCCAGGGATTGGTGAGAACAGAGTAGGTTTGAGGGAGAAGCTTTTCTGATAACATCATATGGTCACATCTGTTGTTGGCCTGTTATCCTTGCTCTAGCTCTGAGCTTCTTGATTTTGTTTATTCTTCTGAGTGGGTCTTCCCCTTTCTCCTAGGCTAGGTCTCATTCCTATTTTGAAAGGACTTGCCACGGCGAATCAGAGGCTTGACTCAGAGGCTCTGAGCTTCTCCATTATTGTCTTTCTCCCAGTAGGGATGTCTAATGCTAAGGGCCTTTTGTTTGTATTGCAATGAATTGAAACTAAGGGATCTGGCTAGTCTAATGTTAGCATCATCTAGGCAAATCATATAGAAGTTAATTTTCTACCCTGCTTGAATTGTTGTTTTCATTGTTTCATTTCTCTAATCTATTTTTATTTCTGCAGAGAGCCTGAAACTCATTTTATTGAATAAGCCTACCAACTCAAAATGATCTCACTTGCCAGGCACCGTCAGTCAAATTTGTCTCTCACCAGGGTGGGATTGGTCCTTCTCTCCCTGCCTTTGTGTACCCGTTTAAAAGTGGTGGGCTCTCTGTATGAGGATGGCCTTCTCCATTTCATGAGTGCTGCTTTTTAAAAAGAGATGCAAGGGCAGCTGTGCTTCTCTCTGAGAACTTCCATGTAAGCTCTGAAGGCCTGTTTATCTTTATTTTAGGAATGGCAAGTCTTTAGAAGAGATGGAGCCATAATTTCTCAAGGGATCAGAAAAAGACTGCCCCACGGGCCTCACTTCCCATCCTGACCATGGGGTTGACATGTTAGGTGTCACACAGTGCCACAGGCCTCAAAGAACAGGGAGGAGGCTGTAACTTTTATATTTCTCTGGCTTCAGATCTAATGCTGGGGACTTAATTACCAGGCTAAAATATGTAGTCTTTAAAAGTGAATAGGCAGTTGTTAATTTTGAGGCCTAGATTTAGAACATATTCCTGAGGGCTTCTTTTCCCAATTCTTTAACACCTATTACTGGTATTTAGCACTCTCCACATCAGGGCTATATAGCCATATAATTTAGTCTTCCTTCTCTAGGTATAAACTTATGTGAACCAAACTTTTTTGGCCATATAAAAATCAGTTTAAACCGAACATGGATTTAAGGAGGTTTCGTTACCTTTGATTGTTCCTAATCTTGATTCATGGAAAGAACTATTGAGCTTACAAGGTTTGATTTCTCAGAAGCAGTCATGTTCTTAATAAATTTAATTAAAGGCTCTTAACTTTGTTGTGTATGATGACAATTTTCTCCTCTATTAGAGGGAAAACCAAGTTTATGACACAGATTTTCTTTATTCACAGCAAAAGATTGAGGTATGAAGTATGGTTCTTATTTCCTCTATTTATTGTAGCTGGTTCTTTTCTAACCCTCTGAGGTGCAAAAAAAGCCCTTGGTTTTATTATATCATGCTTCACAAAGGTAGATTGGTCATGCTTAAAAGTTTAGATATGTGAAATAAAATTGTGACTGAAGCAAAACAAAGGAGAGGTAAACTATTTACACATAATTGAATACTTTCTCTTCCCCCCATATGTTGCAAATCGTCTGTACTGTTTTATAGTTCAGATGAGCTTCTTTATGAATCACATGAGGTGGCTGGAAAAAAAAAGTCTGACCTTTCAGAAAGTTCCATGATTCTAACATATTAGAAATTCCTTACCCTAAAACTGGTATAAATATAAAACTGGTAAAAATAAAACATATGTTGTAGTGATATTTTTGCTGCACTTTCCATTGTTTACCTCAGCAGGTGATTTTGAGTAAGGTTGGAAATCATTTTCTGACATTCCTTTTTCCAACAGGAAAAGTAATACACCAGTTTGCAGCTCAATCATTATCCTACCGAGTAATTTTGCTCGAAGTCCTGCCCTAATCAGTGTGCATATACTTGATCATATATGAATGTTTGAGTGAATAGATAAAAGTGGTAGAAGACAGTCTATTTTCAGTTAGATTACTCTATAGTTTTATGCAGGGTTGATATTTAAAATACGTAAAATTAAAAAGCATAAGCACCAACAAATTAGAATGGAAGTCTTTGAGAAGAGTTGGGTCCTTCGGTTTCTTTCTTAGCCAGGCATTAACCCATCAGTTCCTGAAATGTGGGAGGTCTAGGGAATCCTGAGAGAAAGGGCTGGTACAGGGATGGGGATCACTGTGGAATTCAACTCAGAGCTGCAGCTCTTGACCACCTCGTATATTTCAGTATTTGATCAAAGGTTCTCTGTACCTGTGTGTACCAGCTGAACATTATTAGCCTTGTAAATACATAATTAAAAAGCAGTGAGGGTGTGAGTGCCCTAAAATATAAGGAATGTAAGTGCTATATTTTATTGAAATTTAGGAGCAAAATATCACATGTATTTTAAAGTTGCTGAAATAATATGTTCAATAAAATAATTATGAGCCTTAAAATATCGGGGTAATTTGGAAGCTTTTTATGCTTTCGACCCAAAAGACATACTATATTTATATTGATTTTATGAAATTTAAAGACTTTAGTTCTGATTTTATAAAATCTAAAGACTTAAGAATAAATTTAGACCAATTCCCTTAATTTATCCATGAATCTGAGGACCGTGGCCATTGTCTTCCACAGTTAGTGACCATGGCAGACCTGAAGCTAGGACTCAGACTTGATCTCTTTCCTTTATACCTCAGGACTTCGCCCTTTCCCTATTAGCAGCAGTGGAAACCGGCAGGAGTGAGGTCGATGGCTTTTCCAAACAAAACAAAAAAAAGGGATATGAGAAGCTGAGTATCCTGGCAGTCAGTAGGCATTTATTGAGCACCTAAAAGATGTTTTTTGTAGAGATACAAAACAAAAACTAAACAACCTTCCTTCATTAAATATGCAGAATAGCAGGAATATGTAGCCATACTAACTGGGTTTGGATCCCAACTCTTCTCCCTACCTCTTCTGAGGTCTTAAGCAAGTTACTTCTTGTGCCTCAGTTTCCCGGCGTAGGATAACAATACCTACCTCGTTGTGTTATGAGGATGAAAGTAATATACATGTAGAGCACATAGGAAGTACTTGACACATAGTAAAGCTTGCTATTACTATTGATCATGGTTTTATGCACTCTGCTAGACATCAATAAGGCACGCCCAGGACTCTGGCTGCAGAAACAGGCACGCCAGACAGAATAGATAAGCCACACCATGGAGATCAAATAAGTGCCAAGAAGCAGGGTAATGGAGCAAAGGGAAAGTGTCCAGAGCCACCTTCTAAGAAAGTACGGGCTGTGAATTGCTTACGAAGAGGAGAGGAGACAATTCACATGTCAGGTATGGTGTGAGCAAAAGAATGGAAAGCAAGAATGACCACGATGTGGTCAGGAATCCATGGAATTGCTGGGCTGGATCGGGAGGTGTTGCTATTGGGTGTTAAGAAATAATGAGTTTAGCGGTAGGAGGTAGTGGAAAATCTTGGAAAGTTGTCAAAATCCTCGAGAATTCCTCTAAGTGTGAGACATGCTCTCTGGACTCAACTTCTTCTTTTCGGCTTGTAAGGCCCACAGGAAGCGCTCTCCAGAGTAAATTGGGAGGAGGGAGAACTATGCAAAATACCTCGCACTTAGCACTAAATCAGTATTAATTCCTTTTTCCCTTCAGAGACTGAAAGGTTACTTTAATAAAGGGGAGGGATTAAATTAACATAGATGTTTAACTCGTGTACAGATAAACATTCTAATTTATCCATCTGAAATCTTCTGGCTGAAGCGTTTGCGTTTAGAGTTTCCCTTACTCATCCGCCTCGCCCGGGCCGCAGCAACCGACAGGCAAAGTCGGGAGAAAAGGCGAGAGGTAAAAAGAACGCTCCACGCATGCGTTAGAAGCCGCCCCAACTACCCCGCGGCGTCTTTTCTTGGAACAAAACTAGCGCGGAGCAGCGGAGCTCCGCAGTTTGCGTAGACTCGAATTTCCTATTGCTCTCACGGTCCGTGTGGAATCCACGAATGGTGCAGTTCCGCTACGCAAGTTGCGTTATTCGAAGTGAATGGCTGGGTGGTGAGTGTACGCCCAGAGCGTAACACCCATAGGCGGACGGGGTGCGGCTGCGCAAGGACCTGAGTGGGCCGTGTACGCCTCTAGCGTAGCGTGGTGTCTGACGCTCGGGTCTCCGCGACGCAGTTGGCGCAGCCGGCTTTGGTGAATACACAATTTAGTGCAGCCGGGGTTTGGTACCGAGCGGAGAGGAGATGCACACGGCACTCGAGTGTGAGGTAACTATAAAACCCCGATTTGTTTACATTCCCTCCCCCAGAACCGGCCCCATGCGCGGTGGAGACTGCGAGTCCCGGGACAGCGGGGTGGGGGTAGAAAGGGAGACAAGGACCGGGGAGTCGGGGCTGAGTCCCTCGGGGATCCGGGCGCTGGGCTTCCCGCAGCTGCTGCTGTCGTTGGCGGCGGCGAGCCGGGCAGAGCGCGCGGTGGGCTGCGCGTGGGGTGCCGCGGCTCCTCGTGTGCGCTCTGGGCTGCCGCGGGGTTAGCGACCGGGCAGCCTCCGCCCCGCGTGCGGGACCCGCGTCCAATTTAGCCCCTTGCCGAGGCTGGGGGCCGCGCGGAGAGTGGTGCAGTGACCACTGGGCAGAAGGTGGCGGTTGGGGGGCTGCGCGCGGGCGGCCTGGGGGCCGAGGGTGGCGTCGCCGCCGGAGGCGGGGACGCGGTGGCCCGAGGGTGGGAGGATCCGCAGTCCGGTCTCGGCGGCGAACACCCCCGATTCTTCCTCTCGCGTGGTCCTCTCCGGTGTATCACGGTGACCCCGGGATGGAACCTGGGCGCCGCTGTTCGGCCCCGGGAGGCTAACGGACGGTGGCGCCTGTGCTCCTACCGCGGGAGGCCTCGTGGGAGCTTGCTTTCTCCCCGACCAACTGAAAAGCCGAGGCGGGGCGCGGGGGAGTTAATATTGAAGCCAGCTGGGGTCCCTGGAGCTGAGGGCTCGGGTTGGGCTGGGGCTGGGTCGGAGGGGGAGTTCTGGTGGGCCGGGAGGTGGCGCGGCAGCCCAGGCTTTGTTCCTGAAAGCTCTTTGGCGGAGAGCGATGGGGGGCCCAGCTGTGGCAGTACGTCGGGGAACCTTCGCGGCCCCCTCCCCGGGTCTAGGGATCTGCTCAACTCCTTGCTTCTCCCTTGGGACCCCTGAGTGCCCAGGCTAAGAAGGGGGCCTGGTGAGGGCGCAGGCGACGTGACGTTGGAGGTCTTCCTGTGGCTTCTGTAAAGAACTGTTCACGTGGGAGCCTGTCCACATGGGAGCCTGTCCACATGGGCTGTCTTTATGAGCTGGGCAGGAGGAAGAAGCAGGATCCGCAGCCCTCAGTTGGAAGGATCCTTCACTCAAGTCCCTGTTTTAAGTAATAAAGAGTGACATTAAAGCACATAATTTAAAAAGAAGATGGTAGGTTATACTGTGTGTTGTTTTTTTTTTTTTTTTTTAACTTTCATTTAACGTTTTTTACGCTGTTCAGTTCTCTAGTTTTACCTTGGAACTGAGTCATTCTTGGAGCAAAACAAGCATGTGACAAGTTTGCATTTCATTTGTGTGGGTATTTTTTTTTTTTTTTGGATGGGTATCTAAATTCTACATAATTAAGAACAAGCAAGTAATATATGGGAAAAGCTGGAGATTTAGAATGTAGTTGATTGTAGTAATGCAGTTGAAAGCCTTAAGTTAAGACTTGTGTACTGTTTTTTGTTAGGACTTAAAATTCTACAGATTTTAAGTATCTTGAGGCAGTCTCTTGCTCTAGACTTTGGGGTCCACACCAGACATCTTACATCCCTACATGTGCTGAGTACTCCCATAGGAGAGAGAACTAGGTAGTATTAACGATGAGTAATTTGAAGAAAAGAAAATAATAATGTACTAGAGGGACTTCTAAACTTTTTTTGTATGATGAAACTCAGAATGATGAGTTTAAATGTATCGAATACGTAGGATTACAAGAGAAAACAGTTGTATTGAAATTACCAAAATGTTAAATATTTATGATGAAGTAATTCATGCTTTAGTAAAGCATTAAATATCAAGAGTAGTGGCAGGTCTAATGACTAATTTCAAACTAGTGAGGACTGTAAATGATCGTTATAGGATTTAATTTAAATGATTTAATAGTGTCAGGTGCTGCATATTACCGTGCTTTTTGCCTACATTTATAACTGAAGGGATAACAATTTCAGAGATCAATTAAAATTAGATATGTCTTTCTTCCGTATCCAAATTCACAAACCTGAATTATTTACACAGCCCCCTGGTTAAGAACCCCTGTGTAAGAATGACTTTGTGGTACTTTAAAAGAAGTGGTTAACTATGAGGTGACATCGATAATATATTGCATGATAACCTTTACTTATTCTTCATGTTAATTTGTATTCTACTGACAGATAGCTTAAAAGCCAACACAGTTCTTCCCCTTTTTTGAGCACTTGATTTGAAGTACTTGTAGGAGTCCTCAAGTCTGGTATGCAGGTACTAGTCTAGGGGGTGTTTTTGTTTGTTTTTAAACAGATTTATGGAGAATACAGGGTATAGGTATTATAACAAGGGAAATTATTCAACAACAGGAATGATCATTTGCTTTCAATTAAAGGGAATTTACGTTGTTACTCTTCTATTCCCCACCTCTCCCCAACTTCCTCTACCCCCAGTTTTGGCCGTTATTGGAAAGAATGTACAGCTTTGGAGTGAGACTTAAGGTTCAAAACTGACCCATTATTAACTAGTTTGGTTACCTTGAGCAAGTTGCTTTATCTTAATCTTTTATCTGTGAACTTGAAGTACTAGAAAAACCTACCTCATGGGTTTACTGTGACCTTGAAATGACATAATGAACTAAAGGGCTACAGATAATTCATTTTACCTTCTTTCTGCATACAGACGTTTTCAGTTCATTAGCGGTTGAAGGACTACTTTTCTGTCTTGATTCCAGAATGAGGTTTAATGGTCCCTACTGGGCCATTGCAGGGATACAATTATCTTATTGTTGTTATTCATATGTAATAATCCATAGAATTTTTTCTGCTTTTGCATTTTCTAACTTATAATTACATACATATTTCTTGTTTTCCCTGCCAGACTAAATTTCTTGAGGGACACACACTCCACAGCTTTTTGTCACATAATGGTCGTGACACCTCATTCAGTGAATGTGCAAAGCTTGGTTGTCAAGCTCTTTAATTGAGTTAAAAATGTTAAATGAGTGATACAAAATTTAAATTCAGTATTAACCCAAGGAAATATTAATACTTTGGATTTTGATATGTCAGCCCTTGTCTGTGTAGTGGCTACCTCAAGAATGGAAATGCTCATTTTTTTAAAAATTTTATATCAAAAGGACTTTATCATGAGTGCATTTTAAACGTATTCATAAGATGCAAAAAAAGTACACAGTAGGAGATGGAAAAGAAGTGCAGGTAATCAAAACAGAAAGCTAGTTTTTTTCCTTTATAACAGGTTTTATAACCCTATAAAGTCATTTTTCATTATAAGTGTAATTCTCATTAAAAATATACTAACTTTAGCTTCAAGTTTACAAGTTAGAAGAGTGCTCAGTTTGTCCCAACAGTTTGATGCTGCCCCCTAGTGTTTGATTCCCCTTGAAGTTTTCATGCGCTTACCTTCTTCGTCTTCACCTTTTCCTAAAACAAGACTATTTAAGTTACAATTACATTCCTTAGTGCTATTTATCTAGTCTACCTTGAGATTTCCTCCAGCTGGTTAGTGTTACTAATAAGAGTCATTTTGAACTGGTTAACCTTGATTGCTTTTAACCCTAGTTTTCTGAATGGGGGTGAGTTTGGGTGGAGGTAGAACAGTATAAGGCCAAGTTTCCTTGCAAGTTATGTTGTGGGGGGGCGGGGGGGTGGGGTTCAGACAGGAAGAGGGCTGTATATTAAATGTGTATCTTTGAGGTTAGCTTTGCAGCAGCAATTACTTCAGTCTGGGCTGCTTCTGGCTTAATTTAGTCCCATATATAACTTTGTGTTGTCTCCACTGTACTGAAAATAATGTTAAAATCACGTGGTGAGCTTTTTTTTTTAAGTTCAAGTGTTTTGGAACTTTGACTTTTATAGAATGATTTTTGAAAAATAGAGCCTCAAGGACCTGTAATAACCACAAGATTTCCCATAGTCATTTATGTAAACTCAAGATTTCAAATTATATCAGTTATCAATATTCTAAACTACTTTTTTCATTTTCATTATTTTCTTTTTTTTTCATTATTTCTAATTATAAGTTTTGTGACTAGACCACACAGTGACTTTTAGGTTTTTCAAACTAAGCAAATATATTCTTGACAAATATTTACTACAGTCAGAATATTCAAAAGTGTGTTCAGTAGGTATGAAGGCAATTTTCAACTGAAATTGTAAAGCTTTAAATAACAATAGCATTATTGAAATTATTTCCAACTGCTTAAGAGACCACACTTTTAATGTTCAGAACACAATAATTTATTGTCATCGCACATCATAAAAAAATAGTATCAGATTCTATTATCAGAACGTAAGGTTTTCTTTTTTTGTTGTTGCCAGATATAAGAATTGGATATTTAATAGACTTTTAATGTTACTAGAATGGCGTGGTGGTTACAGGTTTGTAAGTATAGGGATAAAAATCTAAAAATCTTTTTCAAGTAGTGTTTCAATTATTTTCATTAGGAGTTAGTGGTAGATGATTTTGTAATTTTATAGTTTATATTTACCCATTATATTGTATATTTTACTGCTGAAAGAGGAGGTATCAGGTAATTGTTCTTGCATTAACATTTCTAACAACGGTGTTTACCCTTAATGTGTACACTGTTTTGGGGGACCATCCATCCCATTCAGAAAAGAGGTCTTTGGGGATTAGAAAAGTGAATCAGAATGTTGTCAGAAATATCTTTATCTTACTAATATAAGTTATGTGCTTTCATAGGACCCAGAAGTATTGTTATTAGAGTTACTGTGAAATACTGTGTGAAAGAGTTATTTTTAATGCTTTAGTAAGTATCGAAGACTTGTCAGTCAGTGATCACTTGAGTTTTTGCATTTGTTTTCATTCATAGAGAAGCAGAAAATTAAATCGTTTTCAGTTGCAGTAACAAGGTCACAAATACATATATCCCACTGCCCTGTTGCTTTAATGTCTGTAAATAAAAAATCATTTCAGATGTGCCTTTGTGCCTCTAAACTTTTTTCTGAATTCACTTTATATATTCATTGAATGTTTGAGTTTTACAATAGCGGTTTCCCCTATAGTTGTCTGTTGAATTGGTAAGTTTTAAAACATGTATGGATTAAGTCAGGGGTCAGCAAGCTATGGCCTTGGGCCAAATCAGTCTGCTTTTCTAAATTAAGTATTGATGGAACACAGCTTCCTTGTACATTTATATATATTGTATATTGCTGCTTTGTACCATAATGGCACAATTGAGTAGGTGCCCCAGAGACTACTGCCTGCAAAACCTAAAATATTAAATATCTGACCCTTTTAAGTCAGCCAACTCCTGGATCCAGTTCTTCATATTCTGTCGTTATTTGATGTGTTGCTGCTTTAAAAATACTTACATTTTCCTACTACCTATATGAATAAGATACTTTAGTAGAAAAGCATTCAAATCTAAATGAATGGGTAATAATGTGAGTTCTCAGGTATTCTTCACCTAAATAGTGTAGAAGCTTTTCGTCCCTCCCCCTTTCCATTTTCCTCTATAGGAGGAATAGCACCTTTATTTATGATGCTTGGATTTGGCCTTGAATGTGGCCTTCAACCTTGAGCTACTACCTAACTCTATCACTGTCACAGTTTACCTTCTCTAATTTAAAAGGTGACTGTGTCTTCCTTGTACCTCCTTCAGAGCAGAAAATGTTTCATATTTTTTATGCCTTCTCCCTGCCTCTTCCTCCTGTCCCCTTTCCTCCTTTTTCCTCTCCTCCCACTCCCCTCATAAAGCAATTCATGATGGCATGTTTACAGGCCTGTGAACAAGTGTTTTGGTGTAATTCTTCTTAGTGCACCTTTGCTGAAGATGAATCATTATTCTGTTTACATGTGAAGAAGTATACTTTGTGCTATGTTGTAGAAGAACATAGCCTCTTGATGAAGGGGGCTATGGAAAGATTGATTTTTGTACCTTATCAAGATATGTAGAATAAAATATGATTTATTATTACATTGTAAATCAGTGAGATCAGTAAAACTATATTAGAAAAATATTTTATGTAATTATAATGTAATATTTAACTATTACATTATTGTATATACTTACAGAGAACAATTAGATATTATGTATTGTATATAATATATATCATAAAGCAACAAGATCATGTTTTCTATTCCCATGGACCTTTTTTAATGTAGAATTTCAGTTGACTTCATAACTTGTTAATGTTTAGAACATATATTTTAAGATTTTTGTTTTAAATTAGCATACTCTGGTTTTTAAAATAAAGTGAATAATTTGATATATATAACCAGTGTAAATAAAAAGTTTATTTTCAAGAAAGTAATCAATTTTAAAAAACTGAAGAAAGAAACCAAGTAGCTACAAATCAAATCACTGAAAATTTTAAAGTGTTTAAGTTCACTGTAAAGACAGTATTATATAATACATAATGTAATTTATGATTTATAAAAAATGTTAAAGCTTTTCCCCTGAAGATTTCTGCCTAAACACAAGTACTTGAAAGTTTTACTGAGGCTAAAATGTAAACTCCCCCCCACCCCCCCGCCGCCCTGATACGCGGGCCTCTCACTGCTGCGACCTCTCACGTTGCGGAGCACAGGCTCCGGACGCACCGGCAGGCAGACCCCCAACCACTGCACCACCAGGGAAGCCCCAAAAAACGTAAACTTTCTTGGTTAACAGATATAAGACTATTGTTTGTTAGTTCAGTGGATGTTTTATTTTCCCTAAAAAAGAAATGGATGTTAGGGGTCGTGTTAATTTTAATTATTGCTTTTTTTTCAAAGAAAATATATATTAAATATAGGGAGAAAAAACTTCTTAAATTTAGAAGTAATAAAGAAATTGCAAAAGATGTTCACGGGTTTCAGTGCATGTACGTGAAAACGTCTATACCTGAAAGGGAAAACATTGTAATCAAAGTAAAAAGGCATTAGGCATAATTGAAGATGTTTTCTGCGGAAAATATGACCAAGTCATGTTATGTAAAAGCTCATGTATGTTTATGAAAATATTGAGACACCAGGAATAATTTGAAAATATAAGTAAGAATAGGGTAACTTTACCTGTTCCAAAATTAATAATACCAACTACTAATGAGAATACTATGACCGTACTGCTGGTGGCAGTATAACCAAACTTAATTTCTCTAGAAAACAATTTGGAAGTATGTAACAAGACCTGAAAAGTATTCAAACTTCTGTGGTCTTTCCCCACATCTTGGACTTATCCAAGACAGTAACTAAAAATAATAGCACAAATTGAAATTAAAATGATTACATATTGTGATTAAAACCCTGTAAACAAATGCTTGTGAAAATCTTGAAACTAATTCATTTTCTTCCACATGTGACATAATGTGATTTTGTTCAACAGAAACTTTTTTTAAGATTTATAATTGCTGACTTTTATTTTTAGTTTTTTCAAAGTTACGCATGAATACAGTTTAAAGAATTAAATAGTTCTGTGAAGTTTTTAGGGAAAAGAAAAATCAGTCTCCTGCCTGGCTTCTTTTACATTCTGCCTAGAGAGATAAGGAACTCCTTTAGTTTCTTTAATTATTTTGCTTTTCACTGCCATGCCATGTCTCCAACATGTTCATAACTTGCTGATTTTCAGTTTTAGTCATTGTATGCTTCGGATTTAGCACTCTTTCCACCTCTCCATGTACTCATTTCCTATACCCCAGTTTTTCAGTACAATTGTATTGAATAATTTTGGTTTAGAAAAGTATTTAGTGTTATATTTTTATGACTGTGAATGTTATTTACAATTGAGTCATTGTAATAAACTGTTACTTTTCCTGCACAACTTCCCCCCCCCACTCCGGCATTAATAATTTTTTTCTTTTTCAATGTATCTGTATATTACAAAATCTACTGCAGTCTGTGTATCTGAGTGTGATTCTATTAAGAAAGAGAATGTGCCTTAAGACTATGTTTATATAATTTATGTAGTTTTCTTTATGTTGGACAAGGTTGAACTTGATAATAAAGATGTATTGATACTTGATAATGAATTGGTTGTTTGCTAGTAAAAATTAAGTAGCTTTGACACATGAACTATACTTTTGTAAGATTCTGCTAAATGGCAGAACTGAATCATTTAACTTTGTTCAAATAACTGTAAGGACAGCTAAAATTAAACAGATAGAAAGCTTCCCTGGTGGGGAAGAAGTAGTCTGTGTTGTCAGCAGCATCAAAAAAATGTTAATGTTATGAAAATATTGCCCTGGGGACTTCCCTGGTGGTCCACTGGTTAAGACTCCAAGCTTCCAATGCAAGGGGCGCGGGTTCCATCCATGGTCAGGGAGCTAAGATCCCACAAGCCGTGCTGTGTGGCCAAAAAAAAAATATTGCCCTGGACATTCTGTGATATTTTTTTTTTCCTAACCTTATGGAAAGGAGAGATCATTTTAGCTGGCAGTGCTTATGAATGGCAAGCTGGTACAAAATCAGGGTTATGTAACAGTGACAAGATGCTGAAAAAGGAAAACAAAGTAAGAGTGAAGATGAATGGAGTAATAAAGATTTAAGGCAGTGGCAGTAACTATTCTTAGAATGAAGGCAACTGAGGGGTGATGAGTCGAAAGAGAATACAGCTCTGGAAGTTGAAGGGAGAAGGCATGTGTGTCTAATTCAGGTCCTAAGGTTAGTGCTCTGTCATTTAAGTCCTCTTTGTGATTACATGTTGTGTAGGTTTACATGCATTTGTAGTGGAAAGAAGTTGAAGCTTATTTATTGAAAGGGTAACTAAAATTGTAAACATTTTAGTAGCTTCAAAAGGCCTCGCAATATCTTGTGACTGATAAAGGTATCCCACCTCATGCATTTACTAATCTCAGATGTTCTTTGTATTCACAAGCAGCAAAACAGACACAGGAATGTCATACGTGGCTTTCTACATTATGGTTCCAGACTCCCTGTAATGAAAGCTTGAAAAGCAGAGACTTCAGATAATTTTTTTTTGAATTTTTGAATTTTATTTATTTTTTTATACAGCAGGTTCTTATTAATTATCCATTTTATACATATCAGTGTATACATGTCAATCCCAATCTCCCAGTTCATCCCACCACCACCCCCACCCCTCGCCACTTTCCCCCCTTGGTGTCCATACGTTTGTTCTCTACATCTGTGTCTCTATTTCCGCCCTGCAAACCGGTTCATCTGTACCATTTTTCTAGGTTCCACATATATGCATTAATATATGATATTTGTTTTTCTGAATTATTTCACTCTGTATGACAGTCTCTAGATCCATCCACATCTCTACAAATGAGCCAATTTCATTCCATTTTATGGCTGAGTAATAGTCCATTGTATATATGTACCACATCTGCTTTATCCATTCATCTGTCAGTGGGCATTTAGGTTGCTTCCATGACCTGGCTATTGTAAATAGTGCTGGAATGAACATTGGGGTGGATGTGTCTTTTTGAATTATGGTTTTCTCTGGGTATATGCCCAGTAATGGGATTGCTGGGTCGTATGGTAATTCTATTTTTAGTTTTTTAAGGAACCTCCATACTGT
>NC_041215.1:99665661-99677080 GCF_002837175.3 Physeter macrocephalus
CAGGTCTTCTGCCCATTTTTGGATTGGGTTGTTTGTTTTTTTAATATTGAGCTGCATGAGCTGTTTATATATTTTGGAGAGTAATCCTTTGTTGATTCATTTGCAAATATTTTCTTCCATTCTGAGGGTTGTCTTTTCATCTTGTTTGTAGTTTCCTTTGCTTGGCAAAAGCTTTTAAGTTTCATTCACAGTTTCAATTTCAGTGCTTGTGACTGGTCTGTTTATATTTTCTGTTTCTTCATGGTTCAGTCTCAGGAGGTTGTGCTTTTCTAAGAATTTGTCCATTTCTTCCAGGTTGTCCATTTTATTGGGATATAGTTGCTTGTAGTAATCTCTCATATCCTTTGTTTTTGTGCAGTGTCAGTTGTTACTTCTTCTTTTTCATTTCTAACTCTATTGATTTCAGTATTCTCCCTTTATTAATGAATCTGGCTAGTGGTTTATCTTCTTAAAAAACCAGCTTAATTTTATTGATCTTAGCTATTGTTTCCTTCATTTCTTTTTCATTTATTTCTGATCTGATCTTTATGATTTCTTTCCTTCTGCGAACTTTGGAGGTTTTTTGTTTTTCTTTTCTCTAATTGCTTTAGGTGTAAGGTTAGGTTGTTTATTTGAGATGTTTCTTGAGGTAGGATTCTAGTGCTATAAACTTCCCTCTTAGAACTGCTTTTGCTGCATCCCATAGGTTTTGGGTCGTCGTGTTTTCATTGTCATTTGTTTCTAGGTATTTTTTGATTTCCTCTGATTTCTTCAGTGATCTCTTGGTTATTAAGTAGTGTATTGTTTGGCCTCTATGTGTCTGTACTTTTTACAGTTTTTTTTCCTGTAATTGATATCTATTCTCATAGTGTTGTGGTCAGAAAAGATACTTGATATGATTTCAATTTTTCTTAAATTTACCAAGGCTTGATATGTGACCCAAGGTATGCTCTATCCTGGAGAAGGTTCCATGAGCACCTGAGAAGAAAGTGTATTTTGTTGCTTTTGGATGGAATGTCTTATAATATCAATTAAGTCCATCTTGTTTAATGTATCATTTAAAGCTTTAGTTTCCTTATTTATTTTCATTTTGGACGATCTGTCCATTGGTGAAAGTGGGGTGTTCAAGTCCCCTACTATGATTGTGTTACTGTCGATTTCCCCTTTTATGGCTGTTAGCATTTGCCTTGAGTGTTGAGGTGCTCCTTTGTTGGGTGCATAAATATTTACAGTTGTTATATCTTATTCTTGGATTGATCCCTTGATCATTATGTAGTGTGCTTTGTCTCTTGGAATAGTCTTTATTTTAAAGTCTGTTTTCTCTGATATGAGAATTGCTACTCCAGCTTTCTTTTGATTTCCATTTGCATGGAATATCTTTTTCCATCCCCTCACTTTCAGTCTGTATGTGTCCCTAGGTCTGAAGTGGGTCTGTTGTAGACAGCATATATATGGGTCTTGTTTCTGTATCCATTCAGCCAGTCTGTGTCTTTTGGTTGGAGCATTTAATCCATTTACATTTAAGGTAGTTATTGATATGTGTGTTCCTATTACCATTTTCTTAATTGTTTTGGGTTTGTTATTGTAGGTCTTTTCCTTGTCTTGTGTTTCCCTTCTAGAGAAATTACTTAAGGATTTGTTGTAAAGCTGGTTTGGTGGTGTTGAATTTCTCTTAGCATTTGCTTGTCTGTAAA
Source organism: Physeter macrocephalus (assembly GCF_002837175.3). Taxonomy (NCBI): domain Eukaryota; kingdom Metazoa; phylum Chordata; class Mammalia; order Artiodactyla; family Physeteridae; genus Physeter; species Physeter macrocephalus. Next base: position 99,667,335 of record NC_041215.1, read on the forward strand.
GGTTTTAATTTCTCCATCGAATCTGAATGAGATCCTTGCTGGGTAGAGTAATCTTGGTTGTAGGTTTTTCTCGTTCATCACTTTAAATATGTCCTGCCACTCCCTTCTGGCTTGCAGAGTTTCTGCTGAAAGATCAGCTGTTAACCTTATGGGGATTCCCTTGTATGTTATTTGTTGCCTTTCCCTTGCTGCTTTTAATATTTTTTCTTTGTATTTAATTTTTGATAGCTTGATTAATATTTGTCTTGGCATGTTTCTCCTTGGATTTATCCTGTATGGTAGTCTCTGTGCTTTCTGGCCTTGATTGACTCTTTCCTTTCTCATTTTAGGGAAGTTTTCAACTATAATCTCTTCAAATATTTTCTCAGTCCCTTTCTTTTTCTCTTCCTCTGGGACCCCTATAATTCAAATGTTGGTGTGTTTAGTGTTGTCTCAGACGTCTCTGAGACTGTCCTCAATTCTTTTCATTCCTTTTTCTTTATTCTGCTCTGCAGTAGTTATTTCTGCTGTTTTATCTTTCAGGTCATTTATCCGTTCTTCTGCCTCAGTTATTCTGCTATTGATTCCTTCTAGAGAATTTTTAATTTCATTTATTGTGTTGTTTATCATTGTTTGTTTGCTCTTTAGTTCTTCTGGGTTCTTGTTAAACGTTTCTTTCATTTTCTCCATTCTGTTTCTAAGATTTTGGATCATCTTTACTATCATTACTCTGAATTCGTTTTCAGGTAGACTCCCTATATTCTCTTCATTTGTTTTGTCTGGTGGTTTTTTACCTTGGTCCTTCATCTGCTGTGTATTTCTCTGTCTTCTCATTTTGCTTAACTTACTGTGTTTGGGGTCTCCTTTTGGCAGGCTGCAGTTTCGTAGTTTCCATTGTGTTCGGTGTTGGCCCCCAGTCAGTAAGGTTGGTTTAGTGGGTTGTGTAGGCTTCCTGGTGGAGGGGACTGCTGCCTGTGTTCTGGTGGATGAGGCTGGATCTTGTCTTTCTGGTGGGCAGAACTGCGTCTGGTGGTGTGTTTTGGGGTGTCTGTGAACTTATGATTTTAGGCAGCCTGTCTGATAATGGGCAGGGTTGTGCTCTTATCTTGCTAATTGTTTGGCATAGGAGGTCAAGCACTGTAGCTTGCTGGTCGTTGAGTGGAGCTGGGTCTTAGTGTTGAGATGGAGATCTCTGGGAGATCTTGCGCCATTTGATATTATGTGGGGTTGGGAGGTTTCTGGTGGACCAGTGTCCTGAACTCGGCTCTCCCATCTCAGAGACTCAGGCCTGACACCCAGCAAGAGCACCAAGACCCTGTCAGCCGCCTGGCTCAGGAGAAAAGGGAGAAAATAAATAAATAAATAAGCAAATAAATAAATAAATAAATAAAATAACAAAGTTATTAAAATAAAAAATTAAAAAAATATATTTAAAAATAAAAACATTTAAAAGTAGTATAAAAAAAAAGGAAGGAAAGAGAGAGCAACCAAACTAAAAAACAAATTCACCAATGATAACAAGCACTAAAAAGTATACTAAAAAAAAAAAAAAATCGGACAGACAGAACCCTAGGACAAATAGTAAAAGCAAATCTATACAGACAAAATTACACAAAGAAGCATACACATACACACAAAAGGAGAAAAAGGAATAAATATATTTAAAAAAAGGAAGAGAACATCCAAATCAATAAAGAAATCTACCAATGATAATAAGCTCTAAATACTAACCTAAGATAAACATAACACCAGAAACAAATTAGATGCAGAAAGCAAGCCCCAAGTCTACAGTTGCTCCCAAAGTCCACCGCCTCAATTTTGGGATGATTCGTTGTCTCTTCAGGTATTCCACAGTTGCAGGGTCCATCAGTTTGATTGTGGAGATCTAATCCTCTGCTCCTGAGGCTCCATGGAGAGATTTCCCTTTCTCTTCTTTGTTAACACAGCTCCTGGGCTTCAGCTTTGGATTTGACCTCACCTCTGCATGTATGTCACCTGAGGGCATCTCTTCCAGGCCCAGACAGGATGGGGTTAAAGGAGCAGCTGATTAGGGGGCTCTGGCTCACTCAGGCCAGGGGGAGGGAGGGGTACGGAATTTGGGGCGAGTCTGTGGTGGCAGAGGCTGGTGTGACGTTGTAACAGCCTGAAGCATGACATGTGTTCTCCTGGGGAAGTTGTCCCTGGATCATGGGACCCTGGGAGTGGCGGGCTACACAGGCTCTTGGGAGGGGAGGTGTGGATAGTGACCTGTGCTTTCACACAGGCTTCTTGGTGTCTGCAGTAGCAGCCTTAGCATCTCATGCCTGTCTCTGGTGTCTGTGCTGATAGCCACGGCTCCAGCCTGTTTCTGGAGCTCATTTGGGCGGTGCTCTGAGCCCCCTCTCCTCGTGAACCCTGAAACAATGTTCTCTTGCCTCTTAGGCAGTTCCAGACATTTTCCTGGACTCCCTCCCAGCTACCTGTGGCGCACTAGTCCCCTTCAGTCTGTGTTCACGCAGCCAACCTCAGTCCTCTCCCTGAGATCTGACCTCTGAAGCCCGAGCCTCAGCTCTCAGCCACCACCTGCCCCGGCAGGTGAGCAGAGAAGCCTCTCAGGCTGGGGAGTGCTGGTCAGCACCGATCCTCTGTGTGGGAATCTGTCCACTTTGCCCTCTGCAGCCCTATTGCTGCGCTCTCCTCCGTGACTCCAAAGCTTCCCCCCACCCACTCACCGTCTCCACCAGTGAAGGGCCTTCTTAGTGTGTGGAAGCTTTTCCTCCTCCACACCTCCCTCCCAGAGGTGCAGGTCCTGTCCCTATTCTTTTGTCTCTGTTTTTTTTTTCCTTTTGCACTACCCAGGTATGTGGGGAGTTTCTTGCCTTTGGGGAAGTCTGAGGTCTTCTGCCAGGTTCCATAGGTGTTCTGTAGGAGCTGTTCCACATGTAGATGTATTTTTGATGTATTTGTGGGGAGGAAGGTGATCTCCACATCTTACTCCTCTGCCATCTTGAAGCTGTCCCTCTAATTTTTCTTTTACATGTAGCTGTCCAGTTTTCCCAGCACCACTTATTGAAGAGGCTGTCTTTTCTCCATTGTATGTTTTTGCCTTCTTTGTCGTAAATTAGGTGCCCATGTGTGTGGGTGTATCTCTGTGCATTCTATCCTGTACTATTGACTATATTTCTGTTTTTGTGCCCGTATCATACTGTCTTGATTACTGTAGCTTTATGGTATAGTTTGAAGTTGGGTAGCCTGATTCCTCCATTTTTCTTAAGATTGCTTTGGCTATTCGGGGTCTATTGGGTTTCCATATGAATTGTAAAATTTTTTGTTCTAATTCTGTGAAGAATACCATTGGTAGTTTGATAGGGTTTGCATTGAATCTGTAGCTTGCTTTGGGTACATAGTCATTTTCATAATATTGATTTTTCCAACTCAAGAACATGGTATATTTCTCCATCTGTTTTTGTCATCTTTGATTTCTTTCATGAGTGTTTTATAGTTTTCTGAGTACAGGTCTTTCGCCTCCGTAGGCAGGTTTATTCCTAGGTATTTTATCCTTTTTGTTGCAGTGGTAAATGGGAATGTTTCCTTAATTTCTCTTTCTGATTTTTCATTGTTAGTGTATAGGAATGCCAGATTTCTTTGCATTAATTTTGGATCCTGCAACCTTACCAAATGCATTGATTAGTTCTAGTAGTTTTCTGGTGGCATCTTTAGGATTTTCTGTGTATAGTATCATGTCATTGGCAAATAGTGACAGTTTTACTTTTTCTTTTCCAATTTGTATTCCTTTTATTTCCTTTTTTTCTCTGATTGCTGTGGCTAGGACTTCCAAAAGTATGTTGAATAAGAGTGGCAAGAGTAGACATCCTTGTCTTGTTCCTGATATTAGTGGAAATGCTTTCAGCTTTTCACCATTGAGTATGTTGCTTGCTGTGGGTTTGTCATATATGGCCTTTATTATGTTAAGGTAGGTTCCCTCTGTGCCCACTTTTTGGAGAGTTTTTATCTTAAGTGGGTGTTGAATTTTGTCAAAAGCTTTTTCTGCATCTGTTGAGATGATCATATGGTTTTTCTCCTTCAGTTTGTTAATATGGATTATTACATTGATTGATTTGGATATATTGAAGGATCCTTGCATTCCTGGGATAAACGCCACTTGATCATGGTCTATGATCCTTTAATGTGCTGTTGGATTCTGTTTGCTAGTATTTTGTTCAGGATTTTTGCATCTATGTTCATCAGTGATATTAGTCTATAATATTCTTTTTTTGTGATATCTTTTTCTGGTTTTGGTATCAGGGTGATGGTGGCTCCATAGAATGAGTTTGGGAGTGTTTCTCCCTCTGCAATTTTTTGGAAGAGTTTGAGAAGAATAGGTATTAGCTCTTCTCTAAATGTTTGATAGAATTCACCTGTGAAGCCATCTGGTCCTGGACTTTTGTTTGCTGGAAGATTTTTAATTATGGTTTCAATTTCATTACTTGTGATAGGTCTGTTGATATTTTCTAATTCATCCTGGTTCAGTATTGGAAAATTGTACCTTTCCAAGAATTTGTCCATTTTTTCGTGGTTGTCCATTTTATTGGCATATAGTTGTTTGTAGTAGTCTCTTATAATCCTTTGTATTTCTGCAGTGTCAGTTGTGATTTCTCCTTTTTCATTTCTAATCTTGTTGATTTGTGTCCTCTCCCTTTTTTTCTTGATGAGTCTGGCTAAGGGTTTATCAATTTTATCTTCTCAAAGAACCAGCTTTTAGTTTTATTGATCTTTGCTATTGTTTTCCTCATTTCTATTTCATTTATTTCTGCTCTGATCTTTATGATTTCTTTCCTTCTACTCACTTTGAGTTCTTTGTTCTTCTTTCTCTACCTGTTTTAAGTGTAGTGTTAGGTTGTTTGAGATTTTTCTTGTTTTTTGAGGTGAGATTGAATTGCTATAAACTTCCCTCTTAGAACTGGTTTTGCTGTGTGCCATAGGTTTTTGGTTGTCGTGTTTTGATTGTCATTTGTTTCTATGTATTTTTTTATTCTTTGATTTCTTCAGTGATCTCTTGGTTATTTAGTGACACACTGTTTGGCCTCCATGTATTTGGTTTTTTTTACAGTTTTTTCCTGTAATTGATTTCTAGTCTCATAGCTTTGTGGTCAGAAAAGATGCTTGTTACGATTTCAATTTTCTTAAATTTTCCAAGGCTTGATTTGTGACACAAGATGTGATCTATCCTGGAGAATGTTCCATGTGCCCTTGAGAAGAAAGTGTATTCTGCCACTTTTGGGTGGAATGTTCTATAAATATCAATTAGATCTATCTGGTCTATTATGTCATTTAAAGCTTGTGTTTCCTTATTTATTTTCTGTTTGGATGATCTGTCTATTGATGTAAGTGGGTCGTTAAAGTCCCTTACTATTATTGTGTTACTGTCAATTTCTCCTTTGTGGTTGTTAGCATTTGCCTTATGTATTGAGGTGCTCCTATGTTGGGTGCATAAACATTTATAATTGTTATATTTTCTTCTTGGATTGATCCTTTGATCATTATGTAGTGTCCCTCCTTATCTCTTGTAACAGTCTTTATTTTAAAGTCTATTTTATCTGATATGACTAGTGCTATTCCAGCTTTCTTTTGATTTCCATTTGCATGGAATATCTTTTTCCATCCCCTCACTTTCAGTCTGTATGTGTCCCTAGGTCTGAAGTGGGTCTCTTGTAGACAGCATATATATGGGTCTTGTTTTTGTGTCCCTTCAGCTGGTCTGTGTCTTTTGGTTGGGGCATTTAATCCATTTACACTCAAGGTTATTATTGATATGTATGTTCCTATTACCGTTTTCTTAATTGTTTTGGGATTGTTTTTGTGGGTCTTTTTCTTCTCCTGTGTTTCCACCTAGAGAAGTTTCTTCATCATTTGTTGTAAAACTGGTTTGGTGGTGCTGAATACTCTTAGCTTTTGCTTGTCTGAAAAGCTTTTGACTTCTGCATCGAATCTGAATGAGATCCATACTGGGTGCAGGCCAGAAGGGAGTGGCAGGATATACTTAAAGTGTTGGACTGTTTTTAAGAGGAAAATAAACTTGCTTGTTTCTTAAGCCACCGCCCTTTGAGAGAAGTCTCTTTACAATAGCTGCTTAGTCTATGCTGACAAATGCATACTTCATTCGAGTGACTCTCCGGCACACACCTGCTATATAGCTGTTCTAAAGTTGCAAAGTTTATGTATGACTTACTTTTAAAAATACTTAACACAGATTTAATATTACCTTTATGATGTCACTCATGTATTTTGCATTCCTGTCGTGCTCTCTTGAATGTAAATGATTAGGTGACTTAAGATATTAGAATCTTTGCAGTAAACAAATTGAGTACTATACATTCAAAAAGTAGACACAAATGACAATTTAAAACTCATATAGACCACCCACAGTTTTTGTGTTTCATGGAGTCATTCATTTGATGTTGCCTGATCAATATATATGTATGTTTTATTTTTACCACTGGTACCTGTTCATTTGACAGTGAGATAATGTTCACTGAAGAAACTACAAGACATTTACATATCAAATGAACACAGCAGCATTCATTCAGAGTATCGCCTTTCACTAGCATCTTCAAGTGGAAAACCAAGGTAATTGTAGAGTGTAATGTCCTCTTTCTGCTTAATAGCGATTGTCTTAATTATCTGTGCCCTTTCATCTTCATTAGTGTATAGCTAAAACTGTATGTTTTAAATGGTGACTTTATGAGACTATTATATAAGAAACTGAAGCGTTTGGATTAAAAACAAAATCTCAAACTTAATGTAGCTTTGGGATTAAACATATTTTATAGACTAATTATTTTCTAAAATTCTTAACCCACATAAACCATGTGTGATAACTAAACCTAATTCAGGTAATCATAATATTCGATGTAATTAAGTATCATTTGAAATAAATGGGAGTGTTTATATAATTTATTTGTAGAGGTAGTGGCTCTCAAACTTTAGCTAGCATCAGACTCACTAGGCAGATTGAATGACACACTGCTGAGCCCTAACCCCAGAGTTCCTGATTTTGTAGGTCTGGGTGGGGTGCAAGAATTTACATTTCTAACAAGTTCCCAGGTAACCATGATACTGCTTCTGCTGTTCCTCCAACACATGTTGATTAATCACTGATGGTGGTTAGGTATCAAGCTTACAAAAAGTATATACAATACAGATGGCTTCCGATTTACGATATTTTGACTTTACAGTGGTGCAAAAGCAGTATGCATTCAGTAGAAGCCATATGTTTTGAAGTTTGATCTTTGTCCAAGCTTGTGATATGCAGTACAGTACGCTCTTGTGATGCTGGGCAGTGGCAGCGAGCTGCAGCTCCCAGTCAGCTATGTGATCACAAAGGTAAACCATCCTGTACCCATACAACCTTCTGTTTTTCACTTTTAGTACAGTATTCAATAAATTACATGAGATTGTTACTATAAAACAGGCTTTGTGTTAGATGATTTTGCCCACCTGTAGGCTAATTAATGTAAGTGCTCTGAGCACATTTAAGGAAGACTAGGCTAAGCTATGATGTTCAGTGGATTATGTATGTTAAATGCATTTTCAACTTATGATATTTTTCAGGTTAGGATGAGTTGAGACATAATCCCATTATTAAGTCGGGGAAGATCTGTATAACACACACCTGAATCCCATTATGCTGCTTTTACAAATATTAAATGTTTTGTCATTGCTTCAGATTCCCCTCACTTTTTAAGAAATAAAACACTGCAGATGCAGCTATATATGCATACTCCCTCTACCATCTGACTCCCCTTCATTTCTTCCTGAAAAGATAACCACTCTCTAGAATGTGATCATCCCCATGTTAAGCTCTTGCTACATGTATGTATAACCCAAATTAAGGTATTTTGCATGTTTTTAATCGTGTATAAATGATATGACATGTACCTTTTTGGAGTTTACTCTTTATGTTTCTAAGAATTGTGTTTGTTGTGTATTTCATAGTCACACATTTATGACTTTAGCGTAATCTTTAATTACATAAGTATGCCATATTTTTTATCCATTCTTCTACTGATGGGCATTTAGGTTTGTGGCAGGCACTAATGGTTATATAATCAACTGCCATTCCTCATTTACCTCCTTTTTGCTTGCTGTTAGTATGCCCTCCATATGCATAGGAAAGGTGGCTTCTTTCCAGTCTTAAGAGAATGAATGTTGATTTGTCTAAGCCGATCATGGTAATTTCTTCCTTTACCAGTTTTGTTTTGTGTATGTAGTACAGCCCTGATGAAAGATATGTTAAGTGACATCTGAGAGGAACTTTCAGGAAAGATTTTTCTCCCTGGATGAAAAGAAAAAGATAAACCTTCCGGCTTTGGATGTGGTTGTGCAAGGATGGAGTGGTTGTAGCAACAGCAGTTTCTTGAGATTCTGAGGAGAAAGATCTGAGGATGAGAGAGTTTGGGTTTTTGCTTGTGTAATTGTCCTGAAACCACCATTTTCCCCAACTTTTTTAATGTGAAATTTTCCTCTTTGTTTTAACCACTTTTAGTTGAGTATTCTGTTATTTACAAGATAGTTAACATTAAAAAAAAATTCAACAATACTGCGATAAAGATTCTTGAATTTGTCTCCTGTGCATAGTGTAAGAGTTTCTCTAGGGTAGATAGATAGATAAAAGTGGAATTTTGGCTCTGTGGAGTGTATTCATATTCATCTTCAGTAAATGTCAGATTGCTTCCCAAAATGGTTGCACCAATTTATACCCCCACCAGCAGTGTAAGGTATTTTCTATTTCTTTACATTAGATTTTTGCTTAACACCTGGTATTTTCAGATATTAATTTTTGCCTCTTAATGTCTTGGTGTATTATCCAGATTATTAGTGATCATGTCGCTGCTTAACCATCTGTCCTGTTTATAACCTTTGTATAGTTCTTTATGCAATATTGGAGTTTTCTATATTTATATATATATATGTTTTATATGTTCTGAATACTGATCTTTTACATGCATTGTTTATATATACACACTGCAAATATCTTTTAGTGTATAGCTTGTCATAAACTTTGTTTTATTGTAGAGTAATACTTAAAGAATTTAGTTTAATTAAATTAATCAAAATTTCCTTTTAAGGTTTGTGCTTTTTGCATCTTACCTAAAATTTAGTTTAATTAATTTATCTAAAATTTCCTTTTAAGGTTTGTGCTTTTTTTGTCTTTCCCTAGCCTAAAGTCATGATAGCCTCCTATATTTTATTCTAAAAGTTAAGAATTTTTTTGTTTTTCACATTGGGTTTTTAATCCTCTTGGAATTGACATTTGTGTATGGTGTGAGGGAGAACTATTTTTTCACAATCAATATTATTGATTCTTTTTCTGAATTCTGTTCTGTTTCTTTGGTCTATCTGTATGGCCGTCTGCCAGTTCTGTTATTTTAGTTATATAACTTTATAAAAAGAAGTCTTTATCACCTTGCTAATTTTCTGAACTGTTTTGGTTGTCCTTGGGTTTTTGCTCATCCATATGAATTTTTAGATTAGCTTATGCAGTCTCACCAAAAGCAGACAGCTTCCAGGATTTTGACTGACACTGAATTAGATTTGCATATACACTTGGGAAGACTTTATTTTTTATTTATTTATTTTTACCATCTTTATTGGAGTATAACTGTTTTACAATGGTGTGTTAGTTTCTGCTTTACAACAAAGTGAATCAGTTATACATATACATATGTTCCCATATCTCTTCCCTCTTGCGTCTCCCTCCCTCCCACCTTCCCTATCCCACCCCTCTA
>NC_041215.1:99678344-99732217 GCF_002837175.3 Physeter macrocephalus
TGGGCTTTCTATCCTATTCCATTGATCTATATTTCTCTTTTTGTGCCAGTACCATACTGTCTTGATGACTGTAGCTTTGTAGTATAGTCTGAATTCCTCCAGCTCCATTTTTCGTTCTCAAGATTGCTTTGGCTATTCGGGGTCTTTTGTGTTTCCATACAAATTATGAAATTTTTTGTTCTAGTTCTGTAAAAAATGCCAGTGGTAGTTTGATAGGGATTGCATTGAATCTGTAGATTGCTTTGGGTAGTAGAGTCATTTTCACAATGTTATGCCATTTATTCCATCCATGTAGGTGGTGTCTCTCCAGTTTTTGCAAATAATGTCATATACATTTCTCCTTTTAATGGTCTTGTTCTATTTATTTCTAGGAGCCTAATAATTTTTGTTTATAATTACATTTTCTAATTGGTTTTCACTGGAGAAAATTTGATTTTTAAAAACTTTTAATTGAAGTACAGTATGTGTACAGAAAAGTACACAGAGTATAATAAGTACAATGAATTATCACAAAGTAACATGTTTGTGTAAGCATTACTCAAGTAAAGAAAGAGAACATTACTACAATTTCCAGTCCCAGTTATCACCCTCTACCTTCCCTTCAAAAAATAATCATTGTCGTGGTTTAGTTTTGCCCATTTTAAATTTTATATAAATAGAATTTTGCCCTATAGTTTATTTAGCATTTATCTTTGGCTCAGTCTCAATTTGTGAGATTCATCTGTGTTAATCTGTGAATCTGTGATTTTATTTTCATTCCTGTGCAGTATTCCATTGTAAAATTATTGTTTTATTTATCCATTCTACTGTTGATGGACATTTGGCCTTTTTCCTGTTTTGAGCTATAATGAATAATAGTTATGTGAACTTTCATGTTCATTCATGTCTTTTTGTGTCTCTGTACATGTATTTCTGCATATATCCAGGACTAGAATTGCTATGTGAGTGGATATGCTTATGTTCAACTCCTGGCAGATCCTGCCAAACAGTTTTCCATATGATACCAATCTACAGTCCCACCAGCAATATATGCAGGTTCCAGCTGATCCATATTCTTGCCTACATCTTTTATACTTTACTCATTCTGGAGGGTATATAGTGGTATCTACTTGTGATTTTAATTTATAATTCTCTGATGACTATTGAGGTTGAGAATCTTTTCATATGCTTCTTAGTAATTTGGCTATCCTCTTATGAAGTGCCTGTTCAAATTTTCTACCCATTTTTCCATTGAGTTGTCTCATAATTTTCATATTGATTTGTAGAAATTCCTTATATATTCTTGACTAGTAACATTGCCATAATTTTCTCCCAATCTGTTGTTACCTTTTTAGTCTCTTAATAATAACTCTTGATGAATAGAAATTTCTTTATTTTAATGTAGTATACTTTTATCAGTCTTTCCTTTATAATGCACATTATGTCCTATCTTAAAGGTCTTGAAGCTACTCTCCCAAATAAATCTTCTAGGGCTTCCCTGGTGGCGCAGTGGTTGAGAGTCCGCCTGCCGATGCAGGGGACACAGGTTCGTGCCCCGGTCTGGGAGGATCCCACATGCCGCAGAGCGGCTGGGCCCGTGAGCCATGGCCGCTGAGCCTGCGCGTCCGGAGCCTGTGTTCCGCAACGGGAGAGGCCACAACAGTGAGAGGCCCGCGTACCGGGAAAAAAAAAAACAAAAAACTTCTAGATCTGTACTTTCCAGTACAGTAGCCAGTAGCCACATGTGGCTGTTGAAATGTGGCTAGTCTGAATTAAGATGTCTGTAAGTATAAAATACGTGCCAGATTTCAAAGACATAGTATTAAAAAGAATGTAAAAATTTCATTAATAATTTTTGTACTGATTACATGTTGAAATGATAATACTTTGGATATAGTGGGTTATATAAAATATAGGATGACGATGACTTTGACCTGTTTATTCTAGAAAACTTTAAAATTGCATGAATGACTCACATATTTCCATATTCGAGAAGCATGCTGTCCAGTAGAACTTTCTGTGATGATTGACATGTTCTTTGTCTACACTGTTCAGTATGGTAGCCATGAGCTACATGTGACTATTGAGCATTTAAAATGTAATTAGGTGACTGAGAAACAGTTGTTGTTTTGGGGGCTTTTCTTTTGGGCCGTGCCACGCAGCTTGTGGGTTCTTAGTTCCCCAAACAGGGATTGAACCTGGGCCACCACAGTGAATGCACTAAGTCCTAACCACTGGACTGCCAGGGAACTCCCAAAAAGCTGAATTTTTAGTTTAATTGTTAGTTTAAATTTAAGTAGCTGCACTTGACAAGTGGCTAACATATTGGGAAGCACAGTTTTGGACCCTGTTTTACTTTAAAATTTACTGTTTTAGATTTACATTTACAATCCATCTATAATTGATGTTTACATATGGTGTGAAGTAGGGGTCAAGTTTAATTTATTTTTCTTCTATATGGAAATCTAGTTGATCAAGCACCAAGGAAAAGAGAATCTTTCCTATTTTTAGAGTATGTTATTTATTTATTTGTTCTTACACCAGATACCCACACTGTCCTTAGTATCTGGTAGATAGAGTGTCTTGTCCATTTTTGGCCTTTTCTGTTTCCATGTAAACATTAAAAATACCTCATCAATTTTCATTAAATTATTTCTGGGATTTTGATTGGGATTACATTGGATCTGTGTCTCATCCAATCTTTTTTTTTTTTTAAACTTTTATTACCAAGCTTCATTTCCTATAAATCCTACTTGATGCTTTTCTCCTGTTTCCCACCCTGTTTTAAATTTATTTATTTATTTATGGCTGCGGTGGGTCTTCGTTTCTGTGCAAGGGCTTTCTCCAGTTGTGGCAAGCGGGGGCCACTCTTCATTGCGGTGCACGGGCCTCTCACTGTCGCGGCCTCTCTTGTTGTGGAGCACAAGCTCCAGACGCGCAGGCTCAGTAGTTGTGGCTCATGGGCCCAGTTGCTCCACGGCATGTGGGATCTTCCCAGACCAGGGCTCAAACCCGTGTCCCCTGCATTGGCAGGCAGATTCTCAACCACTGCGCCACCAGGGAAGCCCTGTCTCATCCAATCTTGAACATGTAATAAAGCCATCCATTTATTTAGGTCCTTCATTTCTCTCAATAATATGTGATCCTTTTTAATGAAAAGGTCTTGCACATCTTTTGTTAGATTTATTTCTAGTTATTTGCTACTGTAAATGGTAAACTTTTTCTAATTTCATTTTCTAATTATTGCTGGAGTTGTGGCTCATGGGCCCAGTTGCTCCACGGCATGTGGGATCTTCCCAGACCAGGGCTCAAACCCGTGTCCCCTGCATTGGCAGGCAGATTCTCAACCACTGCGCCACCAGGGAAGCCCTGTCTCATCCAATCTTGAACATGTAATAAAGCCATCCATTTATTTAGGTCCTTCATTTCTCTCAATAATATGTGATCCTTTTTAATGAAAAGGTCTTGCACATCTTTTGTTAGATTTATTTCTAGTTATTTGCTACTGTAAATGGTAAACTTTTTCTAATTTCATTTTCTAATTATTGCTGGTGTAGAGATATACAATTGATTTTAGGTTATTGTTCTTAAATCCAGCAACTGTGCTAAATTAACCTATTAATTCTTATAGATTCTTTTGGACTTTCTGCATACCCAATCCTGCCATTTGTGAATAATGACAGTTTCATTTCTTTCTGATTTTTACATATCTTATCACGCATTTCATCTTACTGCCTTATTGCACTGACCAGGAAGGACCTCACGAACAGAGATGGGTAAACTTTTTTGTAAAGGACCAGATAGGAAGGAACCAACATTTACTCTATAAATGTATATAGACTATAAAGTATTGTGCTTAAAGGGAGTCAGAGTAGTCTTGCAGGTGAGTTTTAAGCAAATTTGTATTAATTTGAAGGGCTGTACACTATTTTGATAAATTAAAAGGGGCCATTTTTTATAGGAGATTGAAGAAGGAAAGGATGATTCATAGACGTGAAAGAAATGGGGTAAAACAATTTGCCTAGTGAATTGGCAATTGCTGGTAAGTTTATGTTTATTTTGAATGTGCATAAGTATAAACTAATGCTTGTTTCTCTTTCCCTTTAGGAAAAATAGAAATGAAGGTACATATGCACACAAAATTTTGCCTCATTTGTTTGCTGACATTTATTTTCCATCATTGCAACCATTGCCATGAAGAACATGACCATGGTTCTGAAGAGCATCACAAACACCATCGTGGAATGACAGAATCGGAGTCAAGCAAATTTTCAGTGCTGGATGCTGAAAATGAAAAAAAATATTATATTGAAAAACTTTTTGATCGTTATGGTGAAAATGGAAGATTATCCTTTTTTGGTCTGGAGAAACTTTTAACAAACTTGGGCCTTGGAGAGATAAAAGTAGTTGAGATTAATCATGAGGATCTTGGCCACGATCATGTTTCTCACTTAGATATTTTGGCAGTTCAAGAGGGAAAGCATTTTCACTCACATAACCACCAGCATGCCCATAGTCATTTAAATTCAGAAAATCAAACTGTGACCAGTGTATCAACAAAAAGAAGCCATAAGTGTGATCCAGAGAAAGAGACAATTGAAGTATCTGTCAAATCTGATGATAAACATATGCATGACCATAATCATCGCTTATGTCATCACCATTGTTTGCGTCATCACCTTGATCATAATACTACTCGCCATTTTCCTAATGATTCCATTATTCACAGTGAGCATGGGGAGCCTAGCCACGAACCTTCTACAGAGACCAATAAAACACAGGAACAATCTGAAAGTAAGCTACTGAAAGGAAAGAAGAAGAGAAAAGGGAAGAAAAGTAATGAAAATTCTGAGGTTATTACACCAGGGTTTCCCCCTAACCATGATCAGGGTGAACAGTACGAGCATAATCGGGTCCACAAACCTGATCGTGTACATAACCCAGGTCATTTTCATGTACGTCTTCCAGAACATAATGGTCATGATCCTGGTCATGGACACCAAGATCTTGATCCTGATAATGAAGGTGAACTTCGACATACTAGAAAGCGAGAAGCACCGCATGTTAAAAAAAGTGCAATTTATTCAGCTGCTAGTCACAAAGATCATAATGAAGATGACCGGCAACATGAGGTAAGCAGAACAAGATGGTTGCTCCGTAATTCTCAGATGATTGTGGAGCATTTTTAGGTAAAAAGAGAAGTAACAGAGGAATAGTCAACCATATTCAAACTGATTTCCAGTTGCAAAATACATTAAGGAATCAAAATCAGATTAAAGATTTTTATCTGCATTTTCACTTGCATTGTTTGTTCTCAAATTTGGGTTCCTTCAATTCCTAAATGTTTAAAGTTCGTTAGAAAATATATTTCTTATTTTTGTTCCTTATTTTACTCTCTTGCTTAAGACTTATTTTGACTCCCCAAATTAGTTTACATGTTGTTACTGTTAGTTGGTTTCTAGATATTTGAAAATTGAAGACTTTTTTTTGTTCAAACTGTTTTCTTGGGAAGTGACTAGACAGTTTTTTTTCATAATTGTTAACTTATTAACTATGGAGTGGTTCCCAGTTATTGATCTAGCTACACAGTCAGGTATTTTGCACGTGTGGTAGGTTTATTTTCTCTGTCACTTTATCATAGGACCTACTTGCTCATATTAGTCTTTTCTTATGCTTTCAACAGATGTACAGTGAATGCAAAAAGATATAATAATGGGAAACTCCAATAGTAATGGGATGGTTTTGTTTTTCTTTTAAATTTTCATGCTCTTTTGAATACTTTCACATTTGATTGGTTCCTTCTTGATTTTTAAAAAAACTATTCACCTTAAAAACATTTTTGTTTCATTAAAAGTATATCAACACCCTTATGTATTCTTATATTTAGCCCTCATTAAAGTTTAAAAAAATTGTTGAATTTGTTTATTGTTCGGATGTATAAAAAGCAGCACCATCTAATGTGGAAAATGACCTCAACCTTTGTTGTTTCTGTCTCTTATTATGGAAGTGTGTTTTACATCTAAGTAAATATCTTTGTTATTTACTGGACAAATCATTAGATATTTGGTTTTTAGCAAATTTAAAAATCTTAGTGTACTTTTAAAGAAATATATTAATTTGTTACTATGGGTAATATCCTAGAGTCTTGTTGATAATAACTAGACATTATCAATAATGTTTACTTTTTGTATTCTACTTGTGGGGTCTGGATCATCAGACTTGTTATTTTGTATCCTCATAGGCCTGATGCATACTGAGGATTTTTTCAAGATTTCTGGAAATGTTCTATGCATTGGATAGGGTAGTAGTATCTCATGTAAAGACCTGAAAAAAATCAATTTTTTGTTTGTATGTTTTGATTCTGTTTTTTTGTACCATAGATAAAATAAGCAAGCATGCAACCAGAGTGCATATGTATGAAAAAGAGGTAGTGCCATCTCCTTTGCCTCAATTTTAGATATTTGTTTTTACTATATGATGGGTCCAGAATTTTTTGTTACTTGTTTTCTTCTTTGTTTTATTTTGTACTTAAAGTACCAGTGGATAAAGCTGCCTTTTTTTTAATCCTCCAGTTTTAGCATTGGGCTAGAATTCCCCTATATGATATTCTTTTGGGGTACCTTAGTGAAAATGTCTGTATCCCTGTATATTTTCATATGAAGTTGTTAAAGAACTCTTCAGTCTGTTTAACACTGTTTCACAAATAAGAATCTTGAGCAATTGATGATTGCACTTTGACTAGGGAAGTGATTTTTTTTCCTCACCCCTTAAGGATCTTGGGAATATAGTTCTAAGTCATTCTTATTGATGGCACAGAGTCGTCATCTTTTATATGTTGCAGTGGAAAATGGTTCAAGTCTATTAAAAGTTTTGGATAATCAAGTTGAATGTACTCCTATCATAAATTCCTGTCAAAAATCATTCTTTGTAATAGGTATCTATATATTGCAGATTATTTTCAAATAATATTTAGAATATATTTTACTATATAATATTTTCTTTTTGTGCATAATCTTCTTAAAGTACTCTTACTTAATTTGTTTTATCAATTTCCTTGCAGTGTTTGAACGTCACTCAGTTGTTAAAATACTATGGTCATCGGGCCAATTCTCCAATCTCACCTGATCTATTTACGTACCTTTGCCCTGCTTTGTTATATCAAATCGACAGCAGACTTTGTATTGAGCATTTCGACAAACTTTTAGTTGAAGATTTAAATAAAGATAAAAATCTGGTTCCTGAAGATAAGGCAAATATAGGGGCATCAGGTAAGAAAGATTTAAGTTCTTTCTCCTCAAAAATGTCTCTGTACTTATTTTTTTTTAATGTAATTGAATGAGGAAGTAATTCCAAATGATTGCTTTCCTTTTGGTGACTTTCAGTATGTTTTAATCATGTTTAGGTATGTGTGTTTAGAAAAGATTGGGGGAAGACAAGGAGGCACAATACAGTTTACTAATCTCTTCTGGCACTACAGAGGAATGTTTTGCTACGGACAGAGAACTAATAGATTAGAAAGGAAATACAGGTTTGTCATAAATAGATTCTTCTTTATGGGCAAATGTTAATAAGGGGACCCCTAATTAAAGTTATATGATGTTATAATTACTTAACATTTAGCAGGGTGAGGGGCTCTAGTGAAAAGATTCTTAAGTTTCTAAGGAAGTAAAAAGGGAAGCCAGTGTGGTAAAACTCTAGGAATGTCTCAGAAATGCCAGTGATTGGCACATGAACTTCATCATGGGCACTTCTAGAGAGTACAACCAAATGGGTAAAACCAAAACTATTTTTAAACTTCTCTCTAGGCTCTTTTTCATCATATCCAGTTGGCTAGATTGCTCCACCTTGATGTTTACAGATACCTCCCACCTAATATTTCTGGAACTTCTACTCCACAGGAAGTTTGTACCTCTTACAGAATCCCAAATGCCATTCCAATTCATTCTTTTGATAAAATCTGAAAATCTTTGATTTTTTCCCCTCTTATGGTTTTAGTTTTCATTTCCTATTTTCCCTTGTATAATCAGTTGTCGAGTCCAGTTGAGTCTTAAATATCTTCCAACTGTATCCACTCTGTTATAACTTTAGTTCAGATCCTCCTTGGTTCTTTCCTGAATTGTTGAAATGCCTTCATAACCTTCCCTGCCTGTGTTTTTGTCCCCTTTGTAGGTCATGCTTAGCATTTAAGCTAGATTTATCTTTCTAAAATGCAAAGGAGAAAATCTGACATAGATTTTTCTTTTTAGTGATAGCCGGCATTTATTTAATACATATGTTTTCCTTTTATTTATTAACAAACATGTATTGCAGGCACTGTTCTAAACTCAGTTCATTTACTCCTCACAACTGTCTTATGAGGTGGAGAATGTTACCCTAATAACTTTCCCAGGGTCTCAGAACTAGTGAGTGATAGTGGTCAGATTCAGTCCTGGGAAGTTTAACCATTTTGATATCCATGTTCTGAGTGTTTTACATGCTTTTTTTTTTCTTAGTAAATTTTAATAATGATTAGTGAATTATTATGTGAGGGAGCTATTGTATGTTTCTTGTTTGTACAGATAAGGAAGCTGAGGTATAGAAAAGTTTAGTAACTTGCCCCCAATTCCCAGACCTAATAAATGATAAAACCCACCAAGTCTGAGGTTTGTCTGATAAATGTTCTGGTCAGTCACTGTGCTATTATTTTCCAAATTTAGCTAATTCTGGTATCACCTTTATGATTTTTGCCACATATTATTACACTAATATTTTTCATTAGATCTCTAGTATTTTTCTTTACATTTTTTGTATTGTAAGCAGTAATAGTTATGAGAACATGGATTTGATGTGATGTGCTAGTTATACCTTTTTCCTCATATATTTTAGAATACTGCATTATGCTATGTTGTTCAAAGTTCAGAGTGTTGTTTTTTTTTCCCCCAATCATGCTTTCCAGAATATGATCCATGCTTATCTACCTTTCCATCTTTATCCTCCACCATTCGTTTCTTCCCTCTTAGCTCTAATCCTAACAAACTCATGATAATAGATTATGCTGGTTTGCCTTCATGCCTCTCCGCCTTTTCACATTGTAAACCTCCCTACTTGGCTGACTACTATGATTCCTCAAAGATTCAGCCCAAGGATTAGTCTCTCTGGGATAACTTAGTGACCATCCTAGGCTTAATTAAGTCCCCTACCTTGATACTCTCTGGATGTTTCCATCATGGTACAGAGTTCATAATTGGATTAGTTACGTTTTTGTTTGACTTTAGTTGCTTAAAGGAAGTGACTGGGTCTTTCATCTCAGCATCCCTAGTGCCTAAGATAAAGGGTACTTTGGACAAAAAGTAAGCACTCATATATCGATTAAATGAATAAATTGCTTAATATTAGTCTATAAACTTTCAGTTCTAACCTAGGAAGAACACTTATAAGTCAGCCTAGTGTACTTTGATAATACAGTGTTCTCACTTAGAATGAGTTGTATTTCATGAACTTCATCATTTGCAAAATCATGATGAATGCAGTTCTGGTTGAAATGCCCAAGATATAGTGGTGGTATTGCATAGTAATTAAAATGACTAAATTGATGTGTACGAATATGAGCTGAAAACAGAATTCCAATAAAATAGATGAAAGATTGAAAGAGCAGCATTTAAAATTTTTTCATACTGTAGCAATAAGGTAGACATGTTTAAGAATATCACATTCTAGTATGAGTTTTATATGAGATAGAGACATTCCTTAAAGCTTAAAAGAGTACACATAAAAAGAAATGCTCTCAATACATAACTAAGTCTCCTAGGTTCCTGCCTATTCTTGGTTAATTTCTTTGCAATAGGAAAATGACTTCAGAATAGATAAATTAATCATAATAGCCTATATTTATTGGAACTTTACCGTGTGCTATTTTAAACACTTTTACAAGAGTTATTTAATTTAATTTGTTACACCCATGAGATAGGCACTTTTATTTACTACTCTTTGCTGAGGAAAGGAGGCTTTGAGAAGTTAAGTAACATGCACAAGGTCACATAGCTGCCAGGCAGCAGAGCTGTGATAGGAGCTAGAGTATTCTCCATCTAAAACCTGTAATGTAACCACTATGCTCTTCTGGTATGCTGTGCTCTACTGCTTCCTGCTGAAAAGGTTCTTAAGTGTGCTTTGCTAAAATGTAAATGATAGGGAGATAAGGAGAGTGTTAGTGATTTGACAGATAATGCAGACATAGACAGGAAACTGGTAGAGATAAATATTGATATAAGTAAGTATTACTATAAGTGTAGATTAGTCATTAAAAAAAAACAAACAAACAAACCCGAGAATAGTCTTCTAGTAGACAAGCTGGGTTCAGTCTGTTAAGATCTGGAAAGGCAGAGAAAAGTGATTTCACATGCTAGACTTGAATAATGATCTTTGGATAGACAAAATATGTCCTCTTTCTGGCTTCATGCTCATTGATCTTTGTAGATGAGTAAACACCTTGAGAGCCACAGTCTCTCTCAGGTGCTTATAAATTCTCACTGGCAGGAATAAAAGGGGAAGCTAGGTCTAAGATTATTTAACTTAATTACAAATAAAATACATTTGTTCTTTATGGGGAAAAATGGAGACTGACAAGATTGTGGCATCTGGAGTTAAAACTAATAGCCTTTTCTGTTTCTAGGTTTCTTAAAAAAACTCTAGTTCTTTGTTTTCTCATCAGCTGTGGGTTATGACTTCGAGTTGTCTATGTTGTACTATTGACATAATCTATATATTTTAACAAGGCTGCTGACAGATGCTTGACTATAGTAATGTTGAAAATTACAGTTTATTAAATATGAAAAGCCTTAGAGGAAATTGTACTTGCTTTGAAAACAAATACTTTACTAATAGTGAATATTGATTAGTTGTTTGCAGGTGGTTATTAACATTCTCAGAAATGAAGCTTGAATTAATTATGTCCTGATAGATGTTAATAATTGTTAGAGAGAATGCTCTGCTAGTAATTATTTTCAATGACTGCTGCACCATTAAACAAGGTTAACTTGTTCTGTATAAATCTCCCATAGTGACACAGCTACTACCTCATTAACTATTCAGAGACTGCTGTAAACCAAATATGCTATATACTGTGTATGGTAGGAATCGTTTGTTTCACAAGATTGGCTCATTTAGTCATAGAGTTGACCCTAGGTTAATTATCAAGGGGAGTTGTGAATAGGCCGCTCAGCATTTTCTGCCAATTAAAATGCTGAAACAGTGTAGAAAACTGCCATCTTGCACATGCTTTGAACCAAGTTAATTAGAAAGTTTCCACAGATGAGCGCTTCTTTTTGAAAGAATGCATTTTCTCTCTAGATAATGAGAAAGGGAGTTGGTGAATAACTAAGCTTGAAGACCTTTAACGTTTTAAGAGACCTAATTTGCAGAATAAGTGAAGCTTATTTCAGACATTTAGCATTTTTTATTGCATATGGTATCTTGGGTACAAATAAAGAAAACATTTGCTAGTTGTACTTAATAGTTTGCATAGTGTTAGTGTGGTATAAGTTTTATGAGATTCCTTTTATTGTTCGTTGTTTATTGTTGTTATTTTGCTTTTTTATGGCTTTATACCAAATTGTGATCGAAAAAACACAATAGTTTGGTGGAAAATCAGAAAAATTTTATTACCTGAGTTGCCTTTTTTCTACACCTAGGAAATTATGATAGAGTTTTTATGTGAGCTTTAAATGTGTACGTTATTAAGTCCAAAAATAAGTACATACTTAAATAGCACGGGAAGGTATTTCAAGTACAATAAATTCAAAACAACTTTACTTCTCATAGTTCAAAGAAATCGTAATTTTCCTTGAAGAAAATTTAAGTTAGGAGAATGACTACTCCTTAAATTTTTAGTGCTAGAAAACTAAAATTACTGTTAAAAATTAATAAGTCAGTATAAGAAAACATGTATCTGTAATAACATACACTTATGGAATAATAATAGGGCTGTTTAGCTAATGAAACAGTTGTGATGGAATAGTTGTAATCTATACAAAATATCTAGAAAATTTCTGATTTATCTGAAATGGTATTTCTTCTTATTTTTATGTTTAATTATACTTATTTTATTTATTTATTTATTTTTTTGTGGTATGCGGGCCTCCCTCTGCTGCGGCCTCTCCCGCTGCGGAGCACAGGCTCCGGACACGCAGGCCCAGCGGCCATGGCTCACGGGCCCAGCCGCTCCGCGGCACGTGGGATCCTCCCAGACCGGGGCGCGAACCCGGTTCCCCTGCATCGGCAGGCGGACGCGCAACCACTGCGCCACCAGGGAAGCCCCTATACTTATTTTTCTTGTAAATCCTCTTTTATGTGAAGCCATCTCCCTGGGGATAAATACATAAATGATAAATAAATCACTTGGCCAAGAATCCTCTGAAAATACTGTGAGTTACTGGAGAAAACAGTGGATTCAGGAAGGACTTCAGGTTTAGTTTTGACTTTGCAATTTTAGCTAGCTGTTTAACTATTTTTTATTATGGTAAAATATATATAACATAAAGTTTGCTGTCTTAACCATTGAAGTGTACAAATTAGTGGCATTTATTACATTCACAATGTTGTGCAACCATCACACTACTTGTAAAACTTTTTTTAACCACCACCCCAGATAGAAACTGTGTAACCATTAAGCAATAGCTCATTTCCCCCCTACCCCCAGCCCCTGGTAACCTCTAATCTTTTTGTCTCTATGAATTTGACTATTCTAGATAGTTCATATAAGTGGAATCATACAGTGTTTGTCTTTTCTGTCTCTTCTTTATTTTGAAATACTCAGCATAATGTTTTTAAGGTTCACCTATGTTGTAGCATGTATCAAAACTTCATTCCTTTTTGTGGCTGAATACTAGTCCATTGCATGTATATACTACATTTCCTTAAGCCATTCATTCATTGATGGACGCTTGGCTATTGTGAATAATGCTGTAATGAACAAGGCATACAAGTATCTGAGTTTTTGCTTTCAGTTCTTTGGGGTATAGACCTAGGAGTGGAGCTCCTGGGTCATATGGTGATTCTGTTTAGCTTTTTGAGGAACTACCAAATCTTTTCTACAGTGGCTACACTATTTTATGTTCCCACTAGCAACATAAGACGTTCCAGTTTCTGCACATCTTTGCCAACGTGTGTTTTTCTTTTTTCTTTTTTTCAAAGCCATCCTAGTAGGTGTGAAGTGGTAATGTTTAGCATTTAACATCTCTTTGCTTCAATATACAAATACAAATCTCTAAAGTAAAAGGACATTGGACACATTGGGGTCTGCTAAATTGTGTTCTTCAGGATACTGGCTCATTGTGCTATATTAATAGGTTCCATGATCAAGTAAGTTAGAAAAATACTGCATATTATTTCCCCCTTGCAGAAATTCACATTGCTCATTAAACTGTAAGAGGCTCTGAGGGAACTTGTTTAATCCAGAATTACCAAGTCTTTTTGATTATTAAAATTCTCTCCTCACTCCCCTTGGAATGCCACCTATCTCATAGAATTATATGAGCAGTTTGAGAAATGCTACTGTAGATTATTTAAGTTCTTTCTAGCTATACAGTGTGACAATAGTATGTTGTCAGTTCAAATAGCTACAGGTAAGCAAGGAATTTAAAAAATTCTTTGTAAAGGTGCAGAATAATTGGCCTCTTTGAAAATATTTTTTATAATTTCCAACTTTGTCAATCAAGGCAGTGTATTCACAGAGGGGTAATTAAACTATCAGTATATTATAATAGTCTCAGTTGTGCTCTCTATATTTTATGTATAAAAAATGTTACTGGAGGTTATAGGATCCTTTTTAGTTCTAGAATTTATTTTCTAAAATCAATTTGAAAAATCTTTTGAAGGTAGCAAGCATATTATATATATTTCCTCTACTTGGAAGAATGAGAAAACTCTTTTCATAGAATGTCCTTGGGAGTGTTCTCTCCTCTTCAACTTTTTGGAAGAGTTTGAGAATCTCTTTTTTTTAATCCATTCTTCCACTCTGTGTTTTCTGATTGGAGCATTTAGTCCATTGACATTTAAGGTAATTATTGATAGATATGTATTTATTGCCATTTTAAGCCTTGTTTTCCTGTTGATTTTCTATTTCTATTTTGTCCCTTTCATTGTCTTTTTGTTTTTCCTTTTGTGATGTGATTATTTTCTTTTGTATTATACTTATGTTCTCTTCCTTTTTTTGTTTTTTTTTGTTTTTGTTTTTGTTTTATAATCTAATAAGCACAAATTTAAAAATATGCTTGTAATGCTAATATTTTAATACTTTGCTAAATTGTATTGTATAATTTGTTAATCATCTCACATGTCTACTGCATCAAATTAATAGTGTTCCCTTATATTAAGATTTAGAAATTTAATATTTATTGCAGATGTCTTAACAGGAAAATCTGGAAGTGAATGCATATATATTCCCCAGTGTAGAATATAATGTAACCCTAGGAAAAAGAATAAATCAAGTTAACAAGATTTACCCAACTAGATTTTGGCTAATACAGATTTTAATTTAGCAGCTTAATCTAGTTATATG
Source organism: Physeter macrocephalus (assembly GCF_002837175.3). Classification (NCBI taxonomy): domain Eukaryota; kingdom Metazoa; phylum Chordata; class Mammalia; order Artiodactyla; family Physeteridae; genus Physeter; species Physeter macrocephalus. The sequence continues at coordinate 99,692,857 of NC_041215.1, forward strand.
AATTTTCTTGGACATTGGGACATAGAAATAAAATAAATACTTTTATTGGGTAATTTTGGTGAATAATTCCAGTGCATTTTTGGTGAAAACAATTCTGATTAGTAAAAATTTCTAATAATTATGAAGAGTTAATTAAATTTGTTTATTTTATTTAGTGTATTTGGGGTCTTGTCTGTAGTTTTGTCAATCCTCATCCATACATATTTACATTAGTGTGTATATACAGTTATTTTTTTCTACTTCAGAGTATCTTGGAATATGAATTGCTGGGTTTTCAGTGTCTTTGTGCTGTTTTTCTTTAAGTTCTTGATTGAGCTTGTTTTTGGATTGGCTTTTTTTGAGATACATGGCTTCTAGATTGGATATTGCCAAACTAAGGCAAAATATATTTGGGAAGGGAGAGTTGTATATCAATATATGAGACATTTTATCTTCAGGTTGATGTTTTCATTATTAGCCTTCGTGTTTCCCATTTAGTTATTGTCAGTACCTTTTGTCGCTCCCTTTTTAATTTTTTTCCCCACTAGTATGATTGGAGCTAGAGAGCTGCAGTAGTTTTGACAAACTTTTTTTGGATTAGTTGGCCAGTAGCTTTATTGGTTCTCTGCCTTCATGTATACCTATGGCTACTTTTTTCCAACCTATTCCCTCAGGCTCTCCCACTCACTGATTTTATTGTTCCAGTGTGTATATGGGGCGCACACAAAGTAACCTGGTCATCATTATTAAGTCAATCTTTAAACCTTATTTGACCTTATATTTTTCTTTATACAACAGGGTTTTTTACCTCGGTTCCCTGTGCCTGTAGTCCCATCCATAGTTCGGGGAATCTCCTTCTTATTCTTTGGGTCCACTAACCAAGATGTTGGCTTTATAATGAATCTTTCCCTGACCTTGGTTCTTTGGGAGTTGAGTTCCTGTTCCTTTATTGCCCCCAAATCCTTAAAAAGGATTGAAGGCACTGTATTCAATCTCTGGCTGTATTTCAGTGTTTTTGGCCCTTTAGATTCCCAGTGTTTCTCTCATAGTAATTATCTGTTACATATAGTATAAACCACAGAACTTCCATTAGTAATAGATGACCTACTGTTTCATTCTGAGCTAATTTAGCTAACAAGAATTAGCTGTAGTGTTAATGTTATTGGATACTGTGACTAAAATGTCCAATGAATAAACAGTTTTATTGATAAAGTTTAGCATTTAGCAGGTCAATTAAAGTTTTATTTTTTTAACCTGTCCTTCTCTTTGTCTTTGAAAATTTTAAGTTATCTTTTTTTTTTTTTTAAGAAGATGTTGCGGGTAGGAATTTATTAGTTAATTTATTTTTATTTTTGCTGTGTTGCGTCTTCGTTTCTGTGCAAAGGCTTTCTCTAGTTGTGGCAAGCGGGGGCCACTCTTCATCGCGGTGTGCAGGCCTCTCACTATCGCGGCCTCTCTTGTTGCGGAGCACAGGCTCCAGACACGCAGACTCAGTAGTTGTGGCTCACGGGCCCAGTTGCTCTGAGGCATGTGAGATCCTCCCAGACCAGGGTTTGAACCCGTGTCCCCTGCATTAGCAGGCAGATTCTCAACCACTGCGCCACCAGGGAAGCCCTGTAAATTTTAAGTTATCTTGATGAAGAAATGCATTTTTCCATTATTCACTTATCACAAGACTTGACATAAAATCTTTCAGCAGATTTATAGTCCTTTTAGATTTGATTAAAAAAATAATCATTTTAGATTAAACATTTTCAAAATTATCACTTTTCAGTGAAATTTTCTATAGATAAATATTAAAATAAACAGAAATTTTAAACTTAAAACATTTCCATTTTATTTTAGGCCATTAATAGAAAGTAATTTCTCATTTTAGAAGATGCCTCACCCCCTGAACCACTGGCATTTATTTCTGATAATCTTCTCTGCTTATGAATAGCCTAGATAAAGAAATGTGCACAGAATTCCACCTGCTTCTCGCAAGTCATATTATGAAAACATTTCTCCTGTGTTCTGATCTGGTTAAAATTATATAGTGAAATAAAAAAAGTAGTAAATTGTACAGAAAGCTGAATTGGAGGAAAAGGAGTTTGGAACTGGGTATGGAAGAAAGATGATACCAAGGGAAATAAGACTGAATTATCCTTTGTAAAAATAAGAAATGAAATACAGTGAAGCTACCAGTAATAAGCTTTTTTTGTGTCTTATCTGAGTATATTTATATTTTGGGCTGATAAGTTTCTTAAACTTTGTTATTGGAAAGATTTCCATAGATTTTGCTGCATTAGATACTTGGCTTCCTTTAATGCTCACAGGAGAGTTTTATAATTATAGTCTCTAAATAAACAGTTTAAGGCTGTTCCTTTAGACATCGGTAAAATTTTATTTAAGTCTAGGTAGTATAAGTGAACCACAGCCTTAAGTCATTTTCAGTTCCTGTTTCTAATAAGGTGAAGATAACTATTTATAACTTGGTCTGAGTTTAATTCTTCTTTTAAGCATTCAAGTTGGTTATATAGTTGTTTGTTTTGTTTGTTTTTAAACACAGTAGTGCCAAAATATAAAGTTTTCTTAAAAAGCATAGTCTAGGTAAAGTAATCAGTCTTCCATGACTCATTTATCTTATGTTTTTTCTTCTTTTTAGCTTTTTTGGTTTATATTGTCATACTAATATTGACCATTACTTTCTTCCTACAGCGTGGATTTGTGGTATCATTTCTATCACTGTTATTAGCCTGCTTTCCTTGCTAGGAGTGATCTTGGTTCCCATCATTAACCAAGGATGCTTCAAATTTCTTCTCACATTCCTTGTTGCACTAGCTGTAGGAACAATGAGTGGAGATGCCCTTCTTCATCTACTGCCCCATGTAAGAAACCTTTTAAATCTTTTTAAGAAGTAAAAATATTTCAGCTAAAAGTATCCTTCATTTGCAAGCTGTAGCATACTAATCTAGTATTTCTGTTGTTTTATTTGCTTATAGGATGAAGTATTTTTTTCCATTTGTACAGTTTTAAATTAAGCAATATTAAAATAAATTGAATCATTAGATTTTAAAACAGCAACGAAAAACTGGTAGTGTCAGTTTTATCTTCACCTGTCACAGTGTATACATATCAAATCACCACAATGTACACTTTAACTCTCTTACAATTTTGTCAGTTATACCTCAGTAAAACTGCAATTTAAAAAATGCTCTATTAGCAGTTCTGAAAGTGAATACTTGGACATCAATGAGTGTTTTATCTTTCTATCTTTATGGTATATCAAGAAAGCCATTAGAAGAAATGTATAAGGGATTTTATAATGATTGTACATATAGCCAGTGCTCCACAGCCATCTTTATTTGAGCAGGAATAGGCAGATATACTCAGTTAACAATTTTAGGCATTTAGCTCTTTACCCATGGGGCCATTTATCTTTTCACCTGGTGTACCACTTGTGTTCTTCCATTTGGGAACACTTCTAATGATAATGATCATAAGCCCACACTCCTAGTACCTTTATCTTGCTTATTAACCTTTTAAAATCTGTCACCAGTTAAGAGTGTTTGAACCAGTATTACTGTCTTTCCTTCAAATTATGAAAACAACAGGGCCTTTTTCTTTTCCAAATGTAAAATTATACGTTTGAATATTTTTTTTATGTTCTCATCACCTCCCTTCAGGAGTATTTGGGAGACAGAATTGTATTTCTGTGTTGTGTGCACCTCTTCTCGCCTTCTGCACTCCTGGTTGAGAATTCCAGGTCTAGTGTCTAGAACAATGCATGGCATTGCCTTTAAAAAAATTAATGTTAAGGCCGTGAATATGCATTTTTTGTTGTTGATTTATTATATATTATTTATTTCTCCTTTTATTTCAACCCTTTACCTGCCCTTTCTACCAGCCACCAGGCATAGCAACAGTCTGTTTCAGAACTGGGCCTAATAAATTAGAACAGTTGAAGTGCGAACAGTGTTTAAGTGCTATTTAACTTATTTTTTTTCTTAAGAAGTGTTAATTAAATGAAGCTATTACCTTTTGTAATGGTCGTATCTTCTTTGAGAGGTTTAGAAACCTCTTCTGTTGACCACTAGCAAATAGGGAAAGAATACAAACAAATGTTACAAGGAGGGAAAATACTGAAGACCAGTTCTCTAACTTTTACATTCTCTTAAGATAAAGATTTAAAATGTAGAAAATTAAACACATGTTTAAGTATATTCTTTTGCTCATGTTCAGCAGTATATGCAGAGATAACATCTCATCACTTCTTTGAAATAATTTATAAAAGAAAAATATTTTAAAAATATAATCAGCTTAAGAGAAGGTTAAATTACTGAATATTAAGGCATATATCTGGGACATGTTCACTTCGGTTTACAAAGGACCCATCATTACCTCTTATCTTACTGCTGGTTTGATGCTTTCACTGTAGGATGTATCTTAAACCTGATAGACATTTGAGTCTTTGGTCTTTGTTTTAGAGTTACCATGAAATGTAGTACTTTCCAGGCCACTGAGGATAGCAAAATTAAATGGAAGACTACTTATGTTCAATTGAGATAATAGGGGATTTTTTTTCTGGAGATTATATTCTCAAAATAGCATTTTAATTACTTGTTTAGAAGTTTTCCTTATTCTTATTAACAGTCTCAGGGTGGACATGATCACAGTCATCAACATGCACATGGGCATGGACATTCTCATGGACACGAATCTAAGAAGTTTCTAGAAGAATATGATGCTGTATTGAAAGGACTTGTTGCTCTAGGAGGCATTTACTTACTATTTATCATTGAACATTGCATTAGAATGTTTAAGCACTACAAACAGCAAAGGGTAAGTGTTTTTTAATTGTTTATTTTATTTTCTGAGGTAAAACTCAAAAACCATTGTTTTGGGGCCTTATGTTTTTTCTTAATCATGGTGTTGGTGTGTATTAAATATCGTTTAATAGATTATCTTCAGAGGAAAAACTGACTTTGATCTTTGCCATTTTTTTGTCATTACGTTTGTTTTGGCATTTATAATCAAGATATAGGAGTCTCAGTTTCCGTTAATTTTGTGTTGCTTCTTATCTAATTGATTTAAATAGTCTGAAAAAAGTTATTGGCCAATTTATTCTTATTAAAAATGCAAAAATGTATAAATAGAAGCAAGTCTCATTGGTCTTCATAGATAATATTTTCAAGTATAGGGGGCTTTCATTGCCATATCTTTTAATGAAAATGTTTTCACACAACACATTTCTTTACCAGAAATGCCTTGCCAATGGTGTAAGTACTAGAGGTATGAAGAATTTAGATTCAGGGGGCTTTGTAGGAAGAAAATATAATGAAATGAAGGAAATGGTGATTCATCTCAAGAGTGACAAACACTTCGGAGATGATGCTTGGACTATTGAACTGTCTTTCATGTCACATTTATTAGAATAAGATAAATAACCTAAAATAATTTTTTTCCCAAGAAAGTAAGTTCAGGTATTACCATTCACTGTGATTTACACTCCTCCCTGTTCACATTGGTTCACATCTGTCTCTAAGGCTCTGTCTTGAATACATCTCTCACTTAACATGTTTGTGATATTAATGCTGATTGTCTTCAGTATATTCTGTTTAAGTAAGGAAATCTAGAGGACATTTTTAGAAAGCTTTCCACAATAACGAGTTAGAAAATTTTTATATTTTGTTAGTTAACTACAAATATTCAAAAAAAAATTCTTCAAGAACACTGGATAGTCATTATCATAATATATACAGCCCACTCTTATGATAAAACTTTAATGCTGTTTTTATGGATATATTCTTGTTTGTGTATGTATGTGTTTTGTATATATCCCCTTGGGACAAAATATGGTTTAGAACAGAGCTCTGAACTGGGATTCAGGGAGAGTGAGTCTAGTTCTTGCCCAGCCACAAACTAGCTCAGAAACTATGACTCATTCATCATGATTACCAGTTGCTGTCGAAATGCATGGGAAATAAATCCTACTTCTCATCTGTATTTTCATATCATATTCCAAGTAGTGTATTTAATTTTAATGGCCATATTTTAGTCAGGGCATCATATTTAATTGCTTCCAAAGGAGGGTTGATCAAGATGGTGCACTCAGTGAAGTTTTATCTGAGGAATGCTCAAAGGAACTGGGAAGGATCAACTTAGAGAAATGTGAAAGAGATCTAACAGCATTTGGTTTGGGAAGGGCCATGTGGAAGGTCATGTGGATAGGTGAAGAATTTACGGTGGTGGGAGGGATGCCAAGGTGAGATTGGCTGGAGAGAAATGAGGCAGTGAAGGAGATTACTGCAGAATAATTTAGAAGAGAGGTGCAGAGGGCATGAATCATGGTATAAGGAATTGGGAAGAGAAGATGATTAAGAGAATTATTTAAATGAGGGAATCAATAAGAAAAAGTTGATTAGATAAAGAATTTAAAGTCCATCTCTGTGAATACCAAATTTAGAACACAAATACAAATTGCAAAGTATATAAAGAAGTTTTGGAATTACTGTGAAGCCCTAATTTTCTTCAGTTGTGTGTACCTACTAACACTGAAGCAGCAAATATGAAGTATTTGTATGAAGTATTTGTATGAATTGTAAGTATTTGTATGAAGTATTTGTATGAAGTATTTGTATGAATACTTCAAATATGAAGTATTATACTTAACTGTATAATTTACAGATAAGTATAAAATACAGTCCTTCAAGAGATAGTCCTTTTATGTTTTTATAAGTTAACCTTGATCTCATTTTGAACCTAGACTTACTGGCAAAATTAAACACATTTATTTTTATAAAGTAAAGTAATATAGGAGAATAGAGTCCCCCAAATATGGCAGGTTTTTGGAAATTTGAAATTGTGGGAAGTAAAAAACTGAAAGTAACACCATTTGCAGAGGGGTACTCTAAATGCAATAGTGAGGAATTCATCAAGTACATCAAAGAAAGGAGTCTAGGGAGATAAATAAGTACATCTTATTATATATAATAAATAGGACAATAAGTAACTAAGATGAAAAAGTATATAGCATTTTTTGAAGAAAGGGAATTAGTGATACTTGAATAGAACAGACATTTGACCGTCTGTATAGAAGAATTGGAAGGAAGCTTTCAGAACATAAGTTTAATAATACACCAGATGCTGACTAGTTCAGCAAGTTGCGGCTTTGAGGGTAATGATTTGGCAAGTTTTTAGGAAAATGGACAATCAGAACCAAAGCAATTAAAATCCCAGCTGATGTTTTCCTTTCTAGGTCTGTCTCATTGACTTTTGTACTGTTATTTGCTCCTCCTTCCTCTTTTTTTTTTTTTCTTCTTTAACTCATGTTAAAACTGCTGTTTCTTTTCTTCTCTTTAGGATGTCTTCATATTATTTTCTTTTGAACATTTTCTATTCCCCCAGTTTCTGTTTTCTATTGCTATGATGCAGAACAACCCCAAAAATAGCTTGTAACAACAACTTATTAGTTCTTTTAATCTGTCAGGAATTTAGGCAGGATTCAGCTGGGCAGTTATTTTGCTCCACTTGACATCAGCTAGAGTGATTCACTCAAACTCTGCTAATCTGGGTTGGCTAGGGCAGTGCAGAGCTGGAAAGGTCCAAGAATGCCTCACTCTGTGTCTGCATCTTGATACTCCTCCACATGGCCTCTCTTCAGAGTCTAGACTGAGCTTCTTCGTAGCATAGTGGCCAGACTCCCTGAGCGAAAGCAAAAGGTGGCAGTCTTCTTTCAGACTAGGCCAGAACTGGCACAGCATCACTTCTGTTGTATTCTATTGGTCAAAGCAAGTCAAAAGGTCTGCTAAAATTTAGGGGCAAGGAATAGACTCCACCTCCTTATGGGTGGAGAAGAATGCTTACACAGGGAGGGAAGAAATTGATGATGGCCATCTTTGGAGACTCTGCTGCACATTCAGCTAGCCACAAGAAGCCTACTTATGCAGCAGTTAGAAGACTTAAACATCTGAAACATAGCTCACAGCTTATAAGCAAAACCAACAAGGAAATGCTCTGCTAGTCAGTAAGGATCTTCCAGAGAACTTGATTTTTACTTTCATACTGTTCTAACATACTTGATTATTTGCTTTTTTAAATGAACATTGATTAAAAGTAGAAATTTAAGTTGGAAGAGTTGTTAGTGATAGACTGATGAGAAGAAACTGGACTATTAAGAGAGAATATAGGAAAATCCAAACTTAAACAATGAATTACAATAATTAGAATTTATTAGTAGAGGACAGATTAAATGAGAAAGAAAATTTGTCTTGATTGCAAAGCTGTTAAGTCAGTTACTGATAGGTCATTTTCATATATCACCTCATTTAATCCTTATAAGAATCTCATTTTCATATTATAGATGAGTATTTTTAGGTTTAATAAATTTAACAAACTTGTCTAAGTCTCATAGAGGTAAACTGTAAATTTAGGATTTTAAGTCAAGCTTGACTCTGTCTGTTATGTCACATATGGGGAAAAGTGAGATTGTGTTAAACACAGAATGAAATTGAAAGGATTAAGCTTTCACTTTTTGGAACTTCCCATTCCCACACACTATTAAATGAGAGCAGCATTACATATATTTCACACATTTCATTCAGGTTGCATATAATAATACAGTACTATGTACCCTATTCTTAATTTGAAAGTATGTGAATTGGACCTTTTAGTCGAGTATTTGGAAAAAAATAACATGCAAATTTAGTTGGATTTTTCATCTGGTAGACCCTTTGATTAACTTCTAAAAATTTTTTCTCCTTTTCTAAATAATTTATAAAATTACCACCATTTATCCCCATAGGTGTTAACAAGTGAATACTGTTGCTAATTGTGGCTGTAGATTCAATTCTAATACCAGATGTTTTTTTCAGGGGAAACAGAAATGGTTTATGAAGCAAAACACAGAAGAATCAGCTATTGGAAGGAAGCTTTCAGATCATAAGTTAAATAATACACCAGATGCTGACTGGCTTCAGCTCAAGCCTCTTGCCGGTAGACAACAGTTCTGACTAAAGAGAAACCTTTAAAATATAAAAATTGAAATATTGCTTCTAAACTGTGCCTGAGTTGTTTGGAATTTCTTGTCTTTGTTGCTTCTCTAATACTAGTTTCTTTTATTTCCTTACATGTATCTTAACTGATTTTGTTAGTGTTTTGTTTATTTTCAGTGTTATTTATGCTGGAATGTGGGACCAATTAATTATATTACAGGGCAAGGAGCACATTGCACTTTTTACTTTACAGAAGGAAAAAAATGAAATAAACAGAACGGCTTTGGATTAGTGTTTTATTTCTTGGTAATGCAAAAATCTCCGTGCCCTCCATATGTGATTGTTTTCATGTGAAAAAAGGAGAATTGGTCTTTGTACTTAAAGGAGAGTGGTCCCTGTACTGAAAATCTCTGTTCATCCATTCATCTACTGTGTTTCATGATAGATGTAATGAGGTAGCTTACAATTTTCAGGGAAATAATATTTAAACATAATTTTTCCCTTTTGTGAACTTGTGTTTCCCCTGAGTGTACTAAGGATTTTCTGCAGAAAAGGGGGAGCCTAGACGCTAACTGTAGACTCTGCCCCAAAATACAATTTGGAAAGCATTAGAATCTTTGTCACATAATAAGTAGCTTTTGTAAACTAGGTGAGAGGCCAACCTTAATTAAAAAAAGAAAAAAGTATCAGTGTTATCACTTGTATGGGTTTTTGAACTTCATTCTAGTAATGATCTAGAATTGATCTTGGTCAGATAGGTAGAGCACTAGAGGATGCAAGTGATATAAATTTTGTCTTTGTTTTTTAAATGATAAGAGAAGGTTAGGTTGGGTAAACTTTGTTCTCTGAAAAATTATGGGCATATTTTGTTACCCTGTGCATGCTACAGTAACTTTCCACCCTTTTATTTTCATCAGCTGTTGATGATGTGCTCCTTAAGTTTCACAGTGTCTTCATGCATACCAATTTATGTCCTCACTTCACCTGCTATTTCAGTTCCCTTCCATTTACTTCATCTGGTTCATCTTTTGGACTCTCAAAACCCCAGTTTGTTTTGTGTGTGTGCACACGTGTATTTACTTATTTATTAGTTTGATTTGTTTTTTTATATTTATTTATTTAGGAATTTTAAAGACATTCACTTAGGAAATGTTCATTACACTGCTGTTTTGCCTGGGTTTAAATTAAGCAAATATGCATTCATTTACTTGCTGATAAAGCATATCCTTTGCCATTATAAATATAGGAACTGATGACTCGGTTGTTTCTGAAGATCGACTTAATGAAACTGAACTGACAGATTTAGAAGGCCAACAAGAATCCCCTCCTAAAAATTATCTTTGTATAGAAGAGGAGAAAATCATGGCCCATTCTCACAGTGATGGATTACATACCATTCATGAGCATGATCTCCATGCTGCTGCACATAACCACCATGACGAGAGTAAAACTGTGCTGAGGAAGCATAATCATCAGTGGCACCACAAACATTCTCATCATTCACACGGTCCCTGTCATTCCGGATCAGATCTGAAAGAAACAGGAATAGCTAATATCGCTTGGATGGTGATCATGGGGGATGGCATCCACAACTTCAGTGATGGGTTAGCAATTGGTAAGTAGGCTTGAAACTTGGGTTATAATTTGTTATTCTTTAAGACCATTTTCCTTCTTCCACTGTTTTAATACTGGCTTGGAGCTTAACAAATATATTATTATATATTATTCTGTCATTTGGCCTTTCCAAAGACTATGTTAGTGTTTTTGATAAGTTTATTTGGGGGCATAAAGGTATAATTTCAGTGGGTTTTTCTTTGAACATATAAACAAATTCCACAGTGTACTTCTTTGATACCTTGATTTCTTACTGAAGGCGTAGTCACCATATTGAAAAAGCTACCTTAACATATTTTCAATACATTTATATGTCTCTGATTGAAAACAAATGAATTTCAATCTTGGGTTTAAAAATTCTTTTACATTTGAAAAAGTGAAGAAAAATTTTACAATAGTAAAAATCCATTATATCAAATTCAAACATCATATTAGAATCTTACTAATATAAACTGATGTTACCAGTTTAGGAGAACATTAAATGTGATCAATACATAATTTTCTTTGAGATCCAGACTCTATTAAATAATCATTCAGAAGTAGGCCTTGGTTTCTTTCAAAAGAGACCATATTCTTGAAGCCACAGTGGCTGTCAGTGTTAAAGAGTAAAGAATTTTACTAGTAGAATCAGACGCATTTGTACCTCTGATTTCAGTATTCAGGACCATCAGACAAATAATAATTTATGCCATTTATGCTCTAGACCTAGAAAAGTTTGGATAAGGATACTAGGCATTTAAATATCTATAAATATTAGTATGCGAGAGCAAGTGCAATTATAGACTTATATGATTTAAGATTGAGGGTTTCACACTACCAGTCAGGGACTGAAACACTAAAAACTGTTACTACTCCAAAGCTATTAGTGAATTAGAAGGTTACACAAATAGAGAATTTAATTCAATAGGGAATGTTTCTTTCATTGAGTAGCTCTTTCTCTGGTTGTCACATACCTATTGCACTTCACTCACTGTATGTTCAAAAACTATAGTGTGTGAGATTACTGAGTCACTCATACATTATGAAATTAATTTAGATAGGCAAAAGAGAATGCAGCTGTCATTATGAATGAAAATAGAAAAACAGAAGATCAGTAAATGTCACTTGAATTTTTTCCTCCCCCCCACCCCCCCACCTCAGGAGCAGCTTTCAGTGCTGGATTGACGGGCGGAATCAGTACTTCTATAGCTGTCTTCTGTCATGAACTGCCACATGAATTAGGTAACACGACCTTAAAATTTTTACCAGATTTCATGAAATGCAAGACTTAATCTAAATGCATCTAAATTTTAGAGATGTTAAAGCATAAAAAATGGCTGATGGCAAGTATACAGTATCATCATTCTCTTGTTTATTGTATAATTTTTGTTAATGTGCTTCTAAAAAATGTGTGTTGTTTTATGTGTATTTTTATTTTATGTAAACAATATTGTTATAGCCCACTCTGTTTCTTATCTTATTTACTAATCATTACGTTTTTAAACTCCAAGCAGGTTACCATGAGTTAATGTAGTATGTTGTTTCTGCCCAGTACCCAGAGGTGTACATTTACCACATTTTTACTTATCTAGCACCTAGTATTGGACACACCACCTGTTCTTTAATTTCCTGCCACCACAGATAATGGTGCATTGAACATTGGTAGACTTGGTTCTTAGAGACCCTTGTGAGAACATCTTTTGGGGTATATACCTGGGAACAGAATCGATGGGTCCTAAGATATGTATGCCTAAGAGTACCATATCACTATCCAGAGTAACTGAACTAGTGTCCTCTCTACCAGCAATAACTGAGAGTACCTATGTTTCCACATCCCTGGTAACACTTGGCATTAACTTTCTAATTTTTGCCAATTTATAAGGTGTACAATGATATTTCTCTGTTGTTTTAGTGGGCATTTATTGATCTAGCAATGGTTTTTTAGTTTCTCTTCTTGTGTTTTGGTTTCCTTCTTCTATAAATTGAAAAATGGAAGAAAAAAATGTGTACATTCACGTAGAAAATATCTGAGGGATGTGAAGATGACGTTAACTTGAAAGAAAAAAAAATACATCTTTTCAGTATCCAAGGAATTTCTTCACGTGCCCTTTCTAATTTAAGATTTTTCTTGAATTTATCAGGCTGTGAGACATCTATCATATCATTTGACTGTCTTGATTGGCAGTAAACTTATTTGCTCCCTTTGAATAGAATTAATTCATATAATTTTCTTAGAAAGTTACCAACTGCTCACATAAAGCAAAACAATCTCTTAGTGCTTATTTGGTGCTGATTCTTTAGGGCTTGATTCCTTATAGTTGTTTTGTTTACCTTGTCAACCTTGGACATGCAGTCATATATCTTGCTTATGCCACATAATCCTTTACCCAGACCCTTCATTGTCTTTTGCTTGGGCAGTTTCCATAGTGAACGTTTATATCTCTGGTTTCATTCTGTTCCAGTGTGTCTTTTATACCTATTGCCAAATATATCTTCTTGCCATGTGACTGTGTTATTATGTGACTAGATGTGACTTGCTTATTTAATCAAAATCTTTCAGTCCCCTTCCCTTATATATAAAGTAAAAGCTGAGATTCATTAGTTCTACTTTCAATGACCTTCACATCTGCTTCTACCTACCTTTCCTGCCTCACTCACTGTACTTGCTGTTGCTTGTTTTCCACTTCACCCAAACACAATTCACCAAACATGCACTCTGGGTGCCTGAACCTGTTTCTTTGCTTATTCCCTCCTCCTAATTGGCTTGTCCTACTAGCTCTATCTAGTATAGCACGTTAAGAGTCTTTTTTCCTGTAACTTCAGTACAGTCCTCCAGTACCGCATGCCTCGGGATTACTCTTTCCTCTAAACTTTATCACTTAACTTTCTCTAGGTCCTTCTTTTGGTGCTTAATATATTTCCATTTTAGATGGAAATATACTAAGCACCAAATAGACGTCCTATTTCTTTCTTTTTTTTTTTTTTTTTTTTTGCGGTACGCGGGCCTCTCACTGCTGTGGCCTCTCCGGTTGCGGAGCACAGGCTCCGGACGCGCAGGCTCAGAGGCCATGGCTCACGCGCCCAGCCGCTCCGGGGCACGAACCCATGTCCTCCGCATCAGCAGGCGGACTCTCAACCACTGCGCCACCAGGGAAGCCCAGATGTCCTATTTCTTACAATGTAGATTCTTTGTGTGCAGATACTGTATCTCACACCCTTCTCTAACTACTTTCCTATGTTAGTAAGAGAATGATATGCCAAATACTTCCTTGTATTTCCATAGCAACACAAATCAAGACTTGTCAGTTTTTATATATGAGAAACATTGCCTAATAGTTTTAACCTTTCTTTTTTTTTTTTTTTAGTCACACACACATCCACGGTATGCTAGGGAAACCTTCAACTTCCTTCCTACCCACCCACTACCCCCTAAAAGTAGTATGTCAGGCCACTTCATGATTAAGTTTGGTTATACTGAATTGCCCTTACCCCCCGTGATCCACTTCGGCACAGAACTGATAGCAGAGAGTTTGGAAATGAGGGATGGTTGCCTTCCTGTCACTTACTCCTTTTTTTTTTTTTCTCTATAGTTTCTTATTGAGGGAGTGACACATAACGATAGCCACATGTAAAACAAATGCAATATGTATCTTATTGGCTAGGTAAGCGCTTGCTTGATACCCAGTGCAGAGCTCTGGTAAAAGCTTGAGCCAGGACACCTCAGTGAAATATTGAGACCCCAAATCTTTACTTGTTTTACTCCACAAACCAGAGATTAAGATGTTACTGTTGCTGTGAAAGGAAACACCAATCCAAAGTATACATCTGCTTTGCCAGAAGGAGAGGAGTGAGACATTATGAGAATGTACATTTTCCCCCAAAGCCTTGTGCTAAATTGACGTAAACTGCCCCATATTCTAGTTGCCTGGGATCCTAGGGAAGAAAGATCATAAAGAAATAACTCAGCTTCCTCCTCTGGAGGTGGCAGAAAAGGCTTCACCTTTTTTATCCGTCAACAAGGTGGAAGTGGTCTAAAGGAAGTTTTAAAAAATGCTCGTGGAGCCTAATTTTTGCCTTTAAGGCATAGTAATGGAGTACTTTGGTAAAATAGGGCCAGATATATGCCTCTACTCTGATTAGATTATCTACTCTTACTCACTTGGGGAGGAACAGAATGTAGAGACAGACATAGAAGCTTCTTAGTCAGAATTCCCAGGCAAGGGAAAAATCAGTCCCCTGGAGGCTGAGATAGATGCATGGCAGGTGGATAGCGACAAGTCCTCTTCCCACTTAATAGGTTAAGATGTTGGCAAAGCAGCATAATACGTCACATTCCAGGATAATTTATTTAATATAAAACCTGTTTTGCCCTAGATAAATTTTTTATTATGAATTCTTAAAACTAATCTGAGATTTCTATACTAAAGTCATACCCTAAGGGGGAAAACATGTGCAGTTAACCCTGAACAACATGGGTTTGAACTGTACAGGTCAACTTATATGCAGATTTTTTCTATAGTAAATACTACAGTACTACACGATCTGCAGTTGGTTGAATCTGCACATGTGGAATTGAGGATATGGAGGGCTGACTATAAGTTATATGCAGCTTTTCGACTGGGCCCCTGAGTTGTTCAGGGGTCACTTATGTTGAAATTACATTGTAGTACCTTGGAGATCCTGATCTGCAGTCCAGTCAGTAATTCCAAGATTTGATGTTCCTCTTCTGAACAGATTGCTGTTTCCCTAATGGTGTTCCAGGTAGGGTTTTTTTGTGTGTGTTTAGGAATGTGATATGAAAAACCATGTGTACTTTTAAACCTTAAAACAATATAGGGAGGTTCACTCTGAGAGGTGTGCAGAAATTGAAACCATCTGAAGAAATAGAAAACCCATATCTCTCATTTCATGTTTGCCGTGGGGTGTGGTAATGGATGAAATTACCTGATTTATTACTACTCTTTCTTCTATTTTTCCAAACTTGTATAGCTGAATTTAAGTAAGTTGCAATATTATTCTGTTGCATTCTTTCCACTTTTTTTCCACCCTTTCAGTAAGGAGCTGTATTTGAAACATTTGAAAAATTATTTGTAAGAAAACCTGTATAAGAATGTATAAAGGTGAAGTGAGGTTGAGGATAATCCAGAAGGGCAGATGGTCCAAACTCTGTTCTTGACATTGAGTAATGTTTCAACTTCAAGGAAATAACATTTTGATAAATAAATGTAGCTATGTTATTAAGACTTCGCTTAGAGAGGCCATCTATAATGCTGTCCATTTTTTCCTTTCCTCTCATGTGTACTGAGTTAAATAGAAATTAAAAATAAGATACTCATAATGTGCTGAATTGTCCAGGGAAAATTGAACATTCACTGTTTAGATTTATACATGTGTATACATGCATTATTTAAGACAAAAAGAACCTTAAAATACTTACTTAAAAAATCTCAAGGGTTGATATTAACAGATACTGACATAATTATAACATTGGATCACATTAACAGCTTTGGCAGACACACCTCATTCTTTGTGCTAATGATATCCTTTGTCAGCAGAAAGGAAAGAATATTGATTTATCAAAAGGTGAATAGATTTGCTTATCAGTGTAAATTCCAACTGTGGATATTCCTTTTGATTTATTTTTCAAATGTTTATACAGGTTCTTACTGAGAAGGGAAGGGTAGAAAAATGTGCAGATAACTTTGAGAAATTATAACCTGAGATAAGACTAGGACAAAGATAGATTTTTAAATGAAATAATTCATCTTGATACAAGAACATCATATAAAAGTTATTTATATGCTAGCAATGAACAATTAGAAATTGAAATTTTTAAAAAGTACTGCTTACAGTAACACCAAAAAACACAAACTACTTTGGTTAAATCTAACAAAATTACATAGAATCTGTATGCTGAAAACTACAATTTGCCAACAAAAGAAATCAAAGGAAACCTAAATGAAGATCTATTATAGGTTTATGGACCAGAAGACTCAGTATTTTTAATATACTAATTCTCTCTATAGATTCATTACATTCCCAGTTAAAATCTCAGCAGGCTTTTTTGGAGACAAATGAGTTTTTTCCAAAAATTTTTATGGAAAGGGAAAGGAATGGCCAGAAGAATTTTGAAAAAGTACACCAAAGTTGAATTTAAGACTTATTTTAAATCCACAATAATCAAAACAATTTATATTGGTTACAGAATAGGCATATTAATCAGTGGAACAGAGTATAGAATCCCAGAAAAATGCAAAGGAAATTCCATGTAGAAAGAATAGTTTGTTCAACAAATGTTGCTGCCATAATTGGATGTCTACTTGCAAAAAAATCCTCCCACCACAGACAAAAATTAACTCAAAATGGATCATTGATCTAAATGAAAAAAATTTAAATATAAAATACTTTTAGAAGAAAACATAGGAGAAAATCTTTGTGTTTTTTGGATTAGGCAGGTTGTTCTTAGATACAGTACCAAAAGCATGCTCCACTAAGGAAAAAAGTAAGAAAGTGGACTTCATAAAAAGTAAAAACTCTACACAAAAGACACTTAAAAGAATGAAGAGACAAGCCACAGTCTGGGAATAAGTATTTGGAAAATATTTATCTAACAAAAAACTTAGGATATTTAAAGACCTCTCAACTCAGTAATAAGAAAACCAACACTTCAACAACAACAAAAAAATGGGTAAAAGACTTGAACAGGCATTTCACTAAAGAAGTTATACCGATAACAGATAAACACATGAGAATTCAGGTACTGGATTTGTCATTGTGGGCTGAAAAGGATGGGGAGCAACCAGAACTCTCATAAATTGCTGCCAGAAATCCCACTCCTAGGTATCTACATACAAGAGATGAAGACTTTTGTTGACACAAAAATCTATTTATGAATGTATATAGTGGCTTTATTCATAATTGCCCCAAATTGGAAACAACCTAAACGTCTTTAAGCTGCTGAATGGGTAAATAAGCTATTGTTCATCTTTGGGATATTCCTTAGCAGTAAAAAGCAATGGTTTTCTGGTATAAATTGTAACATGGATGAATCTTACACACATCATGCTAAGTGAAAAAAATGTAGACTCAAAGGACTACATACTGTATGATTCAATTTATATGATGTTCTGGGAAAGGCAAAACTGTAGGGACAGAAAGCAGATCAATGATTGCCTAGGATTGAGGGGCCTGAGGAAATTTGCGGGGGCAGGGGCAGGTCATGATGAAATAGTTCTATAGTTTGATGGCGGTTATGGTTACATGGTATGTACTTTTGTCAAACCTCATAGAACGCAAGGTCAGAAGAGCGGGGAATTGTGTATGTAGGTTACACCTTAATTTTTTAAAGTATTAACTAAATAATTCATCTTGAATCTTGACTAGTTAATTCATGCTGTTTGGTTGTTATTCAGGGATGAAAGCAATCATCTTCCTACGCAGTAATATCAGGGAAGGCATCAAAATTGATAGAGTTTTACCTATGATATTTGGTTCACTGAGTATTCAGTAATGCTCCTTTTAAAATCCTATTTTGAAATTACAAAAGGAAACACTGTATTTTATAACCTAAAAGACACTTCTGTAGTCTCATTTTGTATTACCTAACTGCCTGCTAAATGAAATTGTCCCTTTAACACAACTGATGGGTGAGTTATTGAAAGTATGGTGAGGAAATTTGCAGAGGAAGAAGTTAGGGAACTCTTTCCTTAGAGGAGGCCGAGAAAGAAAGGCCAGAGGAACTTAAAACTCTAGGGGAGAGAAGAGGTAAAAGCTGACATTGAATCCAAGTCTCGCAGGAGAATTAAGTATTTAGGATCAGAGGGAAAAGATGTAGGAAGAATAGTATTAGATGGAAAACTGGAGAATGGCAGTTTAGAAGCCATTGGTAGATAATCTCCTTAGGTGTATTATCTTAACTTTCCCAAATAATGTTGCAGGATGTAGTTTGTAGCAATTCATTGAAACATGGAAAATTATGCCTTGCACTGATTTCTTTGTTGTTAACTTCTACTTATCTATTATAAATGAGAACCTTGTAATCATAACTTAAAAAAAAACCTAGATCATGTACTTTTAGTCATGTAAGATCCCTTCTTAAGGGAAAGAAACAAGCCCCTGCCCCCGACCTCAGTATTCTATATAGTACCTTGCATATACTGAATGTTCAGTAATTGATTGGACATTTGCATATTTAGTAACAAAAATTAAAACAAAAAAATTGTTATAATTAGTAAAACTATTGCTTTCGGCCCTTTAGCTTAAAGACTATTAGTTCTAGCAGCATTTTGCCCTTCTAGTAATGTCTCTCTAAACAATATTTAATCCTTTCTTTTTTTTTTTAATCCTTTCTTTACCTAGTGTTCCAGCTTTAGAAAAATGAGTAAGAAAAGTCTCTTTATTCTTTTTTTACATTTTTAGGATTTTCAGAATTAAGATTTAATTTTTCTTTTGGAATAAATAAAACATAAATATAAACAGCATACAGAGTCTGTTACCTCTGTTCTTTCTTAGCTCATTTCCCTTTGAAAAAAGGGCAGAGATCAGAACAGAGAACTCTCTTTGCTGCTCACAAAAAGAGCAGTGGTGAAGTTCTTTTTTTTCTTATGTTTTTCTTGTGTTTTTTAAAGTTTTCATTTCACGTTATCCAGTAAAATTGACCTTGCTTTTTGATGTACAGTTCTTTGAATTTTAACATGTATATAGATTTGTGTCAGCGCTGCCACCATCAAGGGTAACAGTTCCATCACCTCAACAAACCCCCTCATGCAATCCCTTTATAGTCACATCCCTTTTCTATCCTTGCCCCTTGGTGACCACTGAGGGTTCTCCATCACTATAGTTTTATCTTTTTGAGAATATCATATAAATGGAATCATGTATAACCTTTCAGACTATCTTTCAGCATCAAGCCTTCGAGATTCACCCAAGTTTTTGCATGTATTAAGGTTTAAGTAAAAAGTGAAATTTCATTATAAAGGTATATCTTTTTTATGTCATTCTTAATTTTGTTTTTTATTGGTGTTTTCCTGAATTTGTGTGTAAAATCCTGTGGTTTTAAAACTCACATTATGTCTTAACTGCAGGTGATTTTGCAGTTCTTCTTAAAGCAGGCATGACTGTAAAACAAGCAATTGTATACAACCTCCTCTCTGCCATGATGGCTTACATAGGCATGCTCATAGGCACAGCTGTTGGTCAGTATGCCAATAACATCACACTTTGGATCTTTGCCATCACTGCAGGCATGTTCCTCTACGTAGCCTTGGTGGATATGGTAAGACAGCTTATTTTATATTTTTGTTGTTATACTAAATCTTTAAATAGAATGCAACTTCCAAAAATGGAAGTAATCTGGATGTAGTTTGAAAGACTAATAAATATAACCCATTTTAAAGACATGTGATATCTTAAATAAAGAAAAGAAAGACATTTAAGTAGGAGGATTCCTTTGGAAACCAGTTATCCTAAAGGTTTTTGACCAAATAATATTACTACTCAAAGTAATCGTCAGTAGTATTTAAAGAAATAATTACAGAATTATTATACTACTTAGAAGGTTTTGTAATATTGGGGTGGAAATGTTTTTTTGTTGTTAACAAAATAATTCTTTGAGCTTGCTTTATAGCAAACAAGAAGGAAATACTATACCTCTTAGGTAAGCCAGTCTTCTGCAGGAAATGGTGTATATTCCAAGGGATTTATGAAATTTCCCTTATTTCTAACTTCACTTTAAAGTTAATAAATCTAAACTAACAATTAGTTTTATTTTAATTTTACTTTAATATCCTAAACGTGTTAGGCAGTGCGTTTGCAGAACTAACAATTTGGTTACCTTCTGTTTTTAACTAGATAGTGTATTCACTTTTCTTTCTGGTGGGATCTGTTAGATAGTCTCATATCAAATTATATAACCTAAATTTTTAATGACTATTTATTATAGAAAGTGTAGAAAATAAGAAAAAATAAAAGTTATTTATATGTTGTACCTAGAGGCAGCCATTTCCCCCTCTCTCCTTAGGCCTCTAGTGCCTCATTTATTGTCCTCCTGCTCAGCTGATGACCTTGCTTCCTATTTCATGGAGAACACCAAAGCCACCAAGACCAGTTCCAAACAGCTCTCATCACCATTTCTACTCATTTCCCTGTATCGATGCCTGTTTTAACATCATTCTTTTCACCATGAAGAAATGTTTCTGTTCCTAGCTAGAGCCAGCTCCTTCAAACTGTTCCCTAGACCTTATCTATCCCCTCTCTCACTAACTCCCTTAAATTTCCCCCTCTTTTTCCTGCATCATTTGTTTTTCCCTCTCTGCTGGATCATTTCTATCAGCGTGTAAACCTCGTTACTTTTCCCATCTTAAAACGGTAGGGGAAAAGGATCTTTTTAAACTCCAGTTTCAGTTTTAGCTACCACCCTATTTATTACTCTCCTTCCCTGTTATAGCAAATCACCCTTTCTTGTTTTTTAATTCTCTTCTCTCATGAGTCTAGCTCATCAGGTTTTCTCCCTGACTGCTCTGCCATGTTACTTTGTCAGATCTACCATTGACCACGACATTATTGCTCAGTCCGCTGGTCACTTAGGCTGCCCATCTTCATTTCACTTGTCCTAACAGCAGCATTTGGCTGTTGATCATTCTCTTCTCTTTGGAATGCCTCCTGGTCCGTTGGCTTCTGTACCACCACCATTTCCTGGCTTCCCACCTTTCTAGCTTTCTTAGTCTTTTGCTGGATCTTCTTCTCTTCCCTTACCTCTGAATGTTGGTGAAAGGCCTCTAAGTAATCTTATCTAGTCTCATGGCTTTAAATATTTATTGGCTGATAATTCCTAAGTTCACATCTTTAGCCCAGGCCTTTTCCTTAACTCCAGATTAGCCTGTCTACCTGCTTACCTGAATATCTAAAACGTGTTGCCAACTTAATATGTTCAGAAACTAGCTCTTGGTATTTGCCAGCCCTGCTCCTTGCACCAGCACCACCTATAGAATCCCACATCTATTAATAATAACTTTATTCTTCTGGTTGCTCAGATCAAAACCCTGAGTTCATTCGTTGACTCCCCTCTTTCTGTCCTTCCCACATCTGCTGAGGGCTCCATCTCCTCCTCACCTCCACTCCACTCTCATTCCAGCCACCGTCATCTTTCTCTTTCTAACTGTTCTCCCTGCTTCTGCCCTTGCCCCTGTCCACCACACTCTATATCTACAACACACCTTGGGAGATTTTTGTGTGTGTGATCCTTGCAAGATTAGATCATGTCACTTGTGAGCTTCAAATCCCTCAGTGGTTTTCCATCTTATTCAGAGTAGAAGCACAAAGTTCTTCTTTTGACCTTCAAGGTTTTTAATCCTCCTGAGCATTTCTTCTCCCTTTCCATCCCTAACTTTCCTAACCTTACCTCACCTCCTCTCCTGCTCCTCTACGAGGCACACTCTGCCTCAGGGCCCTGGTTCCTGCTGGTCACTCCTGTGGAATATCTCGCAGACATTCTCCTGGCTAGCTTCCTCACTTCTTGAGGCATCCTATCTAAAATTTCAGTCTCTACACCAACATTTCACATCCTCTATTCCTACTTTACTTTTTTTCCTTTGCACTTGTATCTCAATCTACTAATAACACATTAAACATTTTATTTATTGAGCTCATTGTGTATCCCACTGTGATATCAGTTCTGGGAAGGCAGGCGTTTTTGTCATATTTCATTTACTGCTGGAGATGTAGTTCATAATTAGTTGAATGAAGAATGAATGAGCTAATTCTTATATTAGAGAGCTAAAAGTGTAAAAAGAACCAGAGAGTCATTACAGTAAGGATTTATATTCTAATGAAGAAGAAAAGCAGCCATTAATTATAATTCTTTGGATACGTGTTATGATAGAGTGGTGCAACATGTTTGTGGAACTACAGAGGGAGGCTGGCTAAAAAATTGGGTAATAAAATTAGGGAAGTTTTCCTGGAATAGGAAATTTGAGCCAAGTCTTAAAGAAGGTAAAAGAGTTTATTGGAAGCAAGAGGAAAGGGCATATAAGAAAACAGAATAATAAATAGCATCATTCTTTGACCAGTGAGTCTACTCCTGGGACTGTATTCTGAGGAAATAAAGTAAAAATGATTACAACTAATAAAACAAGCAAGCAAACAAATAAAAATAAAACCATATGAAAATGTTCTTTGCAGAGTAGTTATAATGTCGCAATTGGAAACACCTAAATATTCTAGAAGACAGGGACAAACTATCCACATATATTTTAGGGTTCATTTAGGAAATAGATAATATATCTACAGTGTCATTAATTAGGTAGTTGGTGATCGGATCATGAGTCATACAACATGCCATGCTAAAAAGATTAAAGCTTATCTTGTAAAGTTTGGGGGACCATTAAAAGGTTTAAGCAACAATGACATTATCTCATTTTTATTTTAGAAAGACCACTTTGGCTATAAGGGGGAAGTTTTTATTGATGTATAGTCATTCAGTAAGATAGCAACAGTACCAGAAGTTTTAGTACCTTTAGGATACCCAGTTGGAAGCATCTGGTTTTTAGGGGGCTTTGGATAGCACCTGTTTATCAACCAATTGCACGTTAACAACTGTGGTCATAGAGGTAGGTACTGGCTGGCTCTTAGCTGTGGTTATGACAGACGATATTGGCGTTGGCATTCAGGAGAGAACTGAATGTGCGGGAGGCACTACGGTGCCTCTTCTTGCTGGTATGTGCACATATCTAGAGGGGATATTTCTGTGAAACGTACAATGTTTATGCTTAAATATTAAGGAAAGTTAGAACTGAAAGTTTTTGTAACAGTAAAAACTTGGGGGGAAATGTAATAAAATAGTCTTCTTACTGAAACCATAGGTAGGAACTTGCCAGTTTTAGTCTTAATCCAGGGGTTGGCAAGGGACAGATAGTAAATATTTAAGCTTGTGGACCATATAGTCTCTGTCACAATTATTCAGCCTTGACATTTGTTTTTATTTTAGAAAGACCACTTTGGCTATAAGGGGGAAGTTTTTATTGATGTATAGTCATTCAGTAAGATAGCAACAGTACCAGAAGTTTTAGTACCTTTAGGATACCCAGTTGGAAGCATCTGGTTTTTAGGGGGCTTTGGATAGCACCTGTTTATCAACCAATCTGGAGCATTGTTGCACGTTAACAACTGTGGTCATAGAGGTAGGTACTGGCTGGCTCTTAGCTGTGGTTATGACAGACGATATTGGCGTTGGCATTCAGGAGAGAACTGAATGTGCGGGAGGCACTACGGTGCCTCTTCTTGCTGGTATGTGCACATATCTAGAGGGGATATTTCTGTGAAACGTACAATGTTTATGCTTAAATATTAAGGAAAGTTAGAACTGAAAGTTTTTGTAACAGTAAAAACTTGGGGGGAAATGTAATAAAATAGTCTTCTTACTGAAACCATAGGTAGGAACTTGCCAGTTTTAGTCTTAATCCAGGGGTTGGCAAGGGACAGATAGTAAATATTTAAGCTTGTGGACCATATAGTCTCTGTCACAATTATTCAGCCTTGACATTTGTAATGATCTCTGTCACAACTACTTAATTCTGCTGGATAAGAACAGTAACCTCCATTAGCGTACACTACTGCCATAGACTTCTAAACAGAATAGATGACCAGCATGAAGTACTTCTTAAATAGGACCCTC
Source organism: Physeter macrocephalus (assembly GCF_002837175.3). Taxonomy (NCBI): domain Eukaryota; kingdom Metazoa; phylum Chordata; class Mammalia; order Artiodactyla; family Physeteridae; genus Physeter; species Physeter macrocephalus. The sequence goes on from NC_041215.1 coordinate 99,717,070, forward strand.
AGGAGATTGTTAAATATACTGTAGCACTGTCAGAGCATGGTAGTTGGATTAATTGTACTCATTATTAATAATGATTAATGGCGTTTCTTCCTAGGCAGGCATTATGTACTTAACGCTACATTTCTCCTCCCTAAACCCCAAGGCACCAAGATATTGTTTGGAGTAAAGCTTAGTGTCAAATAGAGAGTAGCATATCAATGTCATCTTTCTGTAGATATTCACTGCAAACTTGAAAAAAACAACAGAAAAGTGAACGTGAAAATTGGAAATAGTTCTTTTGCAATTTTGATTAGGTTTGGGTGGGAAGAATTTATGCTTATAATCACATACATTCCGTCTTCAGCAAATCTCATTTACTTAGACACGTTAAAGATTTAAGTTTTATACTTTGAACTATGGATTTATTTTTTAAATTTCTTAAAATTTATTTTTTGGCTGTGTTGGGACTTCATTGCTGTGCGCGGGCTTTCTCTGGTGGTGGCGGATGGGGGCTACTCTTCGTTGCAGTGCGCGGGCTTCTCATTGCAGTGGCTTCTCGTTGCAGAGCACGGGCTCTAGGCGTGTGGGCTTCAGTAGTTGCAGCATGTGGGCTTCAGTAGTTGTGGCTCGTGGGATCTAGAGCGCAGGCTCAGTAGTTGTAGCACACAGGCTTAGTTGTTCTACGGCATGTGGGATCTTCCCGGACCAGGGGTCGAACCCGTGTCCCCTGCATTGGTAGGCAGATTCTTAACCACTGCACCACCAGGGAAGTCCCTGAACTATGTCTTTTTTTTAAAATAAATTTTATTTATTTATTTATCTTCGGCTGGATTGGGTCTTCGTTGCATGCGGGTTTTCTCTAGTTGCAGCGAGCGGGGGCTATTCTTCGTTGCAGTGCGCGGGCTTCTCATTGTGGTGGCTTCTCTTTGTTGAGGAGCACAGGCCCTAGGCATGCGGGCTTCACTTGTTGTGGCATGCAGGCTCAGTAGTTGTGGCTCGTGGGCTCTAGAGCACAGGCTCAGTAGTTGTGGCGCACGGGCTTAGTTGCTCTGCAGCATGTGGGATCTTCCCGGATGAGGGCTCAAACTCGTGTCCCCTGCATTGGCAGGCAGATTCTTAACCACTGCACCACCAGGGAAGTCCCTGGATTATTTTTAAATGTAATATATGCTCGTGCTTTAGAAGTTGAGCTGTACTTTTCAATGCACTGTGCCTTTAAAGATATTGGAAACTTTAAAATTTTTTAAATTTTATCACTTATGAGAATAGAGTACACTGTGAAGGCAGTGTGCTTAACTTGGTAGTAGTTCTGCTGTGTAGCCTTGATATACTATTTTCTGTGTCTGTCGTCGGAAGGAAAATAATGGCTTTTAAGGGCATAGAGATACCAATTTGGGGATTATCTGTTAATGTGTACCCTTGATGAAATGTGCAGTTGTAAATGAGAATTTTAGATGGAAAAGGGTGAAGAAATGATACAATTTTGAATGAAATATCCCCCAAAGGAATCTTACTTTCTCAGTGAGCTTAAGACATATCAGTAAGTGTGGGAATTGTGGTGTTCTTTTCTGAGAGTCTTATTTGCAACAGTAACTTGTCTTATACTTTAGCATAAATGTCAGTGGACAGTAACTTTTAAAAAGTGACTAATATATTATGTGCATTTGTTGGGGGATGAGGAGGGTACAGATACTTAGTACACAGCTAGAGCGTAAAATTTCTTAGGGTTTGACTAAAATATGTGTTATGGTTAACATTGTTTCAATAAAATAGTTATTAGTTGTGCTTTAGTCACTAGTTTTCTTAAGTAGGAAAATGTAAAAAAAAAATGAGCAGAATATTATACAAAATTGCTTTAAAATATTTTAAAAATATTTTTTAGCTGCCAGAAATGTTGCATGGTGATGGTGACAATGAAGAACATGGCTTCTGTCCAGTGGGGCAATTCATTCTTCAGAATTTAGGATTGCTGTTTGGATTTGCCATCATGCTGGTAATTGCCCTCTATGAAGACAAAATTGTGTTTGACCTCCAGTTTTGACCATTCCCAGCAATCACTGCTGATTACAAGAATGTTACCATGCAGCTTTGCATCTGTTCCTTGTACTGTAAGCACATTGCTCAGAGAAAAGTCAGTGGCTTGCACTACTTACAAGTTCATAGATTCGAGCCTGACCACAAAGACCGGTGCTCAGTACTGTTTTCCCTGCATGAAGGGGTCTTTTAGAAATATAAAGCTTGTGATAAAGAAAGGAGAAAACGGGACTCCGTGAACCGATGTTGATATAGGTTTGATTAAGACTTTTTTAAAAAATAATCATATAAAACACTAAAGTAGTCTCTTTATTAGTAGAAACTTCTGTGGCTATGCAGAAATAGAAATTGAACCAAAAAAAATCACTTAAACTTTAAAAATATTTTAAATGGACTTTGTGCAGACTTTTCTTTGTGCTAAAAATGAATTGTAGTGTCCTTTAATTCAGCTCCATATATACATGTGGTAATAGGGATCAACTTGACACAGCTTTGAATCTGCAGAAAGTAGACTATAGCACCTAGAGGAAAGCTCAGGCTGCATTAGAATATGGATTTAGCATTGGGAAAAGCCCTTATTCTTGAATCTAGAGTTACTATTTTTGTATATATTTGCATAGGATTTAAACTTGCAGCCTAAACTACTGAAATTTGTGATTGTACATTTGTGTGAGCTTCAGTTTAATGAAAGATTCATAACGGTTCTTTGTATTAATATTATACTTGGTGTTTGGGTTTTGTTTTTTTTTTAACTTTTGTTTTTGTCTTGGGTTTTTTGGTGGGGGTAAGGGGTTGGAGCATGTGGTAAAATGTTTTTTCCTTAAAATTGTAACCCTTCAGAAAATGTCAGCGAAATGAAGAACCCAAACATGGTCTAAATATTCAGATTTCCTTTAGTTATTTGGGAAATTTAAGTTTTAAATGTACGCAGTGCTCTACCAGTTTGGCATTGGAACCTAGAGCACATGCTGTGGCTGGAGGTAACGTTGTAAGGCGGCAAGTTTACCGTGTCCATAATCTGTGCGTGGAGTTGTCAAAACGGATATGAGGATGATCTCCGTTGATGCCATGGCTGTCATGGTACCAGGTACCAGGTAACTTGGAAGATGCATTTAAGTTCAGTAACTCAGCTGAAATCACTTGATCATTTTGTGCCAAGATATGCTGTTGGTGCCTGATAGGGATTAGTCTCTTTTTTTTAGGTACCCTGTTCTCCTGCCATAAATTGTGAATGATTTGTGAGAAGTGCAAGCCATGTTTATCCTGAATTTTGACCTAATAATTTGTAGTATTAATCATATGCATGTAGCTCTCTGTGTGCCACATGGTCTTCATTTATGCCAGGTAAACTGTATTTGAACTACGTGCAGGCAGCTTTGTTTTAATCTGCTTGGCTACCTGTGTGGCTGCTTTAAAAATCTTATTGTTCAGATATTTAAGAGCCAAAATCGTTCCTTTCCATTTGAAATGTATTCATTTAGTCCTCCTCCTTTCCCCAGTTCCTTTCCTCTTACTCCATGAACTTTAAAACAAAAAACAAAACTGAAAGCAGCACGTGCATTCAGGTATTAAGAGTATTGCCAGTGTTTCTTCTTTATGCTGTAAGCAAGGGAGCTTATTAGATGTTATTTCATTAATTTATGCCTGAATTTGAAAAATTATTTCTGGCTTTCTCCATGGCCTCCTGTAACAAGTAGGAGTTGTATACGTAGATTACTTTCAGCATTGGGCACTGAATTAGGACAGTCCTCATCTCATTGCTTGGCCCCTCAAGCAACCTAGCTAAAAGGTGCTGATATTTTATTTAGTACTGCCAACTTCAAGTGATTCAAATATCTTGCTTTCTGAACCAAGATATATTTATAGTTCATTTTGGGGTTTTTATGCCCAAGGAGGATTCTGCATTCCAGCATTAAATCTGCTTATTTTAAAAACTTTTATGAAAAGCAACAGCTGGAATATACTCCCAGACTTAAAAAGAAATGCCTGATTTAAAGCAAATAGGTTATGCTGAAGTATATAAAAGTTTTTTTACCCTCTCAAAACTGCTATTTTCTTTATTTGCTAGATTTCTTTAAACTTTTAAGAGGGCTGTAACAGTTGCTGCTAGTATTTTGTTTAGGGTTCCACGAGTATTTAGTTTTTACATCAATCATCAATCATCCTAATGTATAGTTTCAAGTCTTACTAGACAATCTGAATTCCACTACATTTCTCTTTGGCTCCAACATTCCATTTAGCTTGACCAGTCTAATTTAACATGTGTTTGTTGGAGGTCATTAATGTTACTTGTACAATGCTGTCACTGTGTGACATCCATATGAATTTTGGTGTATATCACATTGCATTCAATCAGCTGTGATTATGCTTAGAAATACTATAGTAAGTAGATGCAGTGTGAATTTATTCCATTAACAGTAAGTAAGTCAGTGGCTTAAATGTGATTGATTATGGTCCTGCAAGGTGATACTTGCTAAAATGTCTAAACTTCTTTTTGTTGTAACTGAATTATTTTTTAAAAATTTATAAAGCTGGAAATGATCAAATGCTGTTTTTTTTTTCATTGTCAACAGTGGTGTGTCATTTTATGTATGTTCCTGATGCTTATGGAACGCTCCCAAAATAAAGTTATTCAAAAAGAGCAAATATACCAGTGTGTCTTGTTTAGTCTTTATGTTAGATTCCTTACACTGAAGTATGAATCATTTTAAATATAGGCTGCATTTGCACATAAATGAATTTATAATTAAGTATAACTAACTAGTCAAATTGATTTAAACCAAATAACTTCTTTAAAAAGTAAAATACAATTTCTATTCAACCATCTAACAAGAAATAGGAACAGGGAAATGACACCTTCCAATTATGAATTAAGTTGACATAACAGTGCTACACCCCGTCCAATCCAGTGCTCCTTGGGTTGGTCAGAGGGAAGAGTCATGGCAATCACAAAATTTGTAGAATGGCCAGTGGTGGACAATGTTCCTCTGCGCTCACTTGTCTTATACAATGGGGCAGTATAACTTGGTCGTTCTGGTATATCTACCCTCTTACAAGGCTTTAGCCACATCTAGAAGAAAGTAGACAAAATGTAAGTCAAGGCTGTTGTTATATTTACATATATTTGAACCTAATATGGAATCGTTGGCATAACGTTTTACTTCTGTCTGCAGATTTCTATGGGCTAAATCGATTTTATTTTTGTCAGCAGAGCTGCCATTGCTCAAAACATTTTTTTAGAGCTCTCAGAGCTATCTTCAGAGCCAGTATATACGAAGCTAAGTGAGAAAAGAGTCATTTTCACCTACTCTCTGAAAAAAGCATACTGCCCATCTATTTATTCATCATCATCTCCCTACCATACCTACCTGAGGATGACCTCTGGTGCTTACAATAATAATAAAATCAGGTATACTTTCAAAGCTTTCTTTATCTGCCACCACTGATATTCAAAATCATGTTGCTTTATTAAAGGCCAATCCCAAAATACTCTGAAAGGATTTTTATCAGTGATTGTAGAACTAGATCGCCTCCCCATGTTACGTGGCTATTTTAAAGGGCCTATTATGTATATTGTGCTGTTTAAAACATAGTTGCCTTTATAACTACACTACAACCACATTATTCTTAGAGAGTCATTAGCCAAGTTCCTAGAATGTTAAGCATAGTTGAACCTCACCAATCTCAATAAGATTTTAGGGCAAGTTGATCTATGAATATAAGAGTAAAGAACAAACTGTCATCAGAAAGGTGAAACAATGTTTTTAAAACTCGAATTCCTTTTTCCAGTAGTAATAATAGCAATACTTGAGGTGATAAGTCTTGACAGCCCCACTGTTTGGAGCCCTTTTTCTGGTTTCTCAGGCTTAAGCACAAATTGTATGAAGGAGCTAATTAATAAGGGTGCTAGTCTCTCTCCCACATAACTGTGGCGATCCATAAAGCAGTTTTTCAGATATCATTAAATACAAGGACTTGCAACACTCAAGTTGGACGTATTTCAACTAAGTGGATTTTTTTAATGAGAATTTTTCTTAATAAGTGACTTCCTTTTTTGGGAGAATTATCCACTTATAAAATCTTTCTATTCACCGCAAACTTAAGAGTTTCCATATGAAAGAAAAAAATTGATCCAAATCAACTTCTGAAATTGCAAACATTTGCCTTTGTGACTTTCAATTTGGGTCCTATATTTGAAACTTTCTCTGCCCATAGTATCTTGGTATATATGGTAGGTTTCCTGCAATTGGCTGTCAGCTGGTCCCTCACTGTACCTGTTAGAGCTGCTCTGAAGGATTATTGCCTTTGAGTAGCTCCCAGTGTCCCACAAACAGAATTCATGTAAAATTCAGCCTATATTTTATCACTATCCCAGACCAACCCTTCAAATTGTGTGAAAATCTATCTAGTCGTCTTCTCATGATGCAGTAACAGAAACTTAGTATTTTTATATAGCTTAGTATACCCATGCTGAAGATGGGTGCCTAGAAAAAAATTTTATGTGTATGGTTTTCATATAATAATCTTTTAATCTGCAAGTTTCACATTTTTAGGTCAAGGTATATATAAGAAAAAAAAATCATAAACATATGTATGTGTGTGGATGTGGATATATGTATACAGTCAATCCTCATTATTCCTGGATTCCGTATTTGCAAATTTGCCTATCACTAAAATTTAGTCCTAATCCTAATGTCAATATTCTGCGCTTTCATAGTCATTCACAGGCATGCTCAGAGCAGCAAAAAATGAGTCACCAGCAACCATGTTCCCAACTGAGATTGAACCTGGTGACATTCTGCCTTCTTGTTTCAATTCTCATAACTATAAACAAGTACCCTTTTGACGGTTTATTTAATGCCAAGGTTTTTGCATTTTTGTGTTTTTTGTTGGTGATTTCGCTGTTTAAAACGGTCCCTTAAGTGTAGTGCTGAGGTGCTGTCTAGTGTTCCTAAATGCAAGAAGGCTGAGATATGCCTTATAGAGAAAACACTATAAGCTTTGTTCAGGCATGAGTTACAGTCCTTGAGTTCAGTGTTAATGAATCAACAGTATATATTAAGTAAGGTATCTTTAAACAGAAACACAAATAAAACAAGGTTATATATTGATCCAGTAACAAAAATGTGACCACAGGATCACAGAAACTTAACCTTATATTTTGCCTAGGAGTTCAGTATTCACTAATTCAATGTTGGAAGCAAGTTTATAGAACACAACTACTGTGAATAACAAGAATTGACTGTATATGTGTATGTCTGTGTATAAAATAGCCTCCCATGTATATATCATTAGAAAATACTAACCACAGGCACTGTATCATAAAGAATTTTGGGATGTGATTCTGCAAGTTTCTTGATCTTTCTATTCCAGGAAGCTCCATCCAGAAATAGTCCATGAATGAAAACACCTAAATATAAAAGAAGCAGGTTAATACAAGACTTTACATGTGCATATTGAGAGTTCTGAAGCTGAAATTCCTGCCGGTGAATGCTGTGCAGATGATACTAGGTCAGCTAATGAAGGCCTGCTCTAAAATGAAGGCAATGTTCTAAGTTTGTGTTAGCATTCTTACTTCAAGAATAGCTACACTTTGCCTAGTCAGTTAATTCAGTAGAATTAGATGTGGAAGACAAAAAGAGGAAAGGAATTTTAAATTAGTCTACGTGAAGTTCTCTGGGCGAACGCTATCAGGTTTATATTTTAATTGACCAATGAGTATAATGTTGTTAGAGTCCACAAAATCTACAAGAAAAGGTCTTAATTTAATTGTAGGGATCCAGTGGCTTCTAGGCAGCATGTTAACAAAATACCCTTCTGCTGATGCCTAATGTCCTGAGAGTTAAATTTCTCCTCCCCTTTTAGAATCTATTCTCAATCCAAGGCCACACCTCAGTCTGTATGCAAGAACACATGGATGAACTCCCTCCAGAATGCAATGTCATACACGAACAGCTGAAGAACACAAATTAAGGAATCCATGAAACCTGGATCACATGCCCTGGCTATCCACTTATGTAAAAGCCTCATGAATTGAATATGGGTATCTGCACATGAAAATATTCATTGTAATTGTTGCACAGATATGAAGAGAAGCAATGAGGAACTTAGGAAGACTTAGGTTTTATCTCTTAATGTGCTGTGTGACCTTGAACAATTCATTTAACTTTAGACCTGTCTTTTATCCAGAGGACAACTGGAAAATATTTGTAAAACAATAATGCCTGCTTTGTCTACCTTGTAGAGTTAGAGTCAAATCAGCTATACTGGTGAAAGCGCTCTGTAAAAGTAGGATATAAAAATCTACTTGGGCAGTGCTGTCCAATAGGACTTTCTCCAGTGATGGAAATATTTTATATCTGTGCTTTCCAATATGGTAGCCACATTTAGCTATTAAACACCTAAAACATGGCTGGTGGGACTGAGGGATTGAATTTTAAATTTTATTTAATTTTGGTTATAAATTTAAAAGGCCACATGGTGATAGCCCAGTGATGGATGTTAAGGGAAGACTTAACCCTTTCTTCTCTCCAGGTTTTAACTGACGGAAAGCATAGTTGGAATAAAATGTCAACTACTGGCAAAGCACTTGTCCAATAACTTCCCAAGTATTACTCTAGTAAAGCTGAGTTACAAAATGCATCTTGAGCCTGGGGCCAGGTGGGGGGTGGACTTGCCTGCAGGAGCAAGAGAGGTCTGCAAGCACATCCTACATGATAACGTCTCCAGCCAGATCTAAGCCCACTGGCCAGTCACAATAATAGATGGGGACAGAGAAAGTAGAGGAGACCCTACAGACAGGTCCCAGAGAGCCATTTAATACCCTGGCCTTGCTGACTTGTAAGCACAGCCCAGTAAATCTCTGACTCTAAGCAATAGGATGATCTATTCCTTACGTGGGAAAGATTATGTCAGAGAGAGTAAAGAGAAGAGTTCATCTCGACACCTAAGAAAAGTGGCAATAGGGATAAAAGTTCCCTCCAACCTAACTACAATTTTATAAGAAATGTGATGGGGACAATCAAATACGTTTTTGTTTCTCATGGTCAATAAGGGCCTTATGGAAAACACAAAATACAAAATGACAGGAGATACTAACTGGGTCCTGTTTCACAGCTGCTCCTGCTCTGTGAGTCACACCTTTGCCTCTGTGAGCCATGGTCAGCACAGGGTAGTGGCCACAGCATCCCCAGGCCCTCTCGTTCACTCCTTCCTGTCCCCTTCCTGCTTTGTAGTGCTCTCCCTGTTGATGACTCTGAGTCACCCTGTAGTGCCCAGTAGTTCAGATAAGATGAATCTTAGGCAAATACATCTAGAATGTATGACGCTAACTCTAGGTAGATTTACAATGGCATTGTGGCCACTTTAAAAGTCACTTTAAGAGTGAGTAGCTTTTCTCATGACCCCAAAATACACAATACCCCACAAAAGACCCGGAATAACCAAAGCAATCTTGAGAAAGAAAAACAGAGCTGGAGGAATCAGGCTCCCTGGCTCAGACTATACTACAAAGCTACAGGCATCAAAACAGTGTGGTACTGAAACAAAAACAAATAGATCAATGGAACAGGATAGAAAGCCCAGAAATAAACTCACGCACCTATGGTCAATCTACGATAAAGGAGGCAAGACTATACAATGGAGAAAAGACAGTCCCTTCAATAAATGCTGCTGGAAAAACTGGACAACTACATGTAAAAAATGAAATTAGAACACTAATACCATATGCAACAATAAACTCACAATGGATTAAAGATCTAAATGTAATACCAGATACTATAAAACTCTTAGTGGAAAACATAGGCAGAACACTCTCTGACATAAATCACAGCAAGATCTTTTTCAATTTGTCTCCCAGAGTAATGGAAATAAAAACAAAAATAAACCAATGGAACCTAATTAAATTCAAAAGTTTGGCGCAGCAAAGGAAACCATAAAACATAAAGACAACCCACAGAATGGGAGAAAATATTTGCAAACGATGTGACTGACAAAGGATTAGTCTCCAAAATTTACAAGAGCTCATGCGGCTCAATATCATAAAAACAAACAACCCAATGAAAAAATGGGCAGAAGACCTAAATAGACATTTCTCCAAAGAAGGCATACAGATAGCCAAGAGGCACATGAAAAAATATTCAACATCGCTAATTATTAGAGAAATGCAAATCAAAACTACAATGAGATATCACCTCACACCAGTCAGAATGACCATCATCAAAAAATCTACAAACAATAAATGCTGGAGAGGGTGTGGAGAAAAAGGAACCCTCCTGCACTGTTGGTGGGAATGTAAATTGATACAGCCACTATGGAGAACAGTATGGAGGTTACTTAACAAACTAAAAATAGAGCTACCATATGGTCCAGCAATCGCACTCCTAGGCGTATATCCAGAGAAAAGCATGGTTTGAAAGTATACATGCACCCCAATGTTCACTGCAGCACTGTTTACAAAAGCCAAGACATGGAAGCAACCTAAATGTCCATCAACAGATGAACGTGGTACATATAAACACTAGAATGTTACTCAGCCACTAAAAAGAATGAAATAATGCCATTTGCAGCAACATGTATGGGGCTGGAGATTATCATTCTAAGTGAAGTAAGTCAGACAAATATCATATGATATCACTTATATGTGAAATCTATTTAAAAATGATACAAATGAACTTATTTACAAAACAAACAGTCTCACAGACTTAAGAGAATGAACTTATGGTTACTGGGGGGAAGGGTGGGGGAGGAGGGATAGACTGAGAGTTTGGGAATGAAGTGTACACACTGCTATATTTAAAGTAGATAAACCAACAAGGACCTACTATACAGCACAGGGAACTCTGCTCAATACTCTGTAATAACCTAAATGGGAAAAGAATTTGAGAAAGAATAGATACATGTATATGTATAACTGAATCACTTTGCTGTACACCCGAAACTAACACAACATTGTTAATCAACTATACTCCAATATGAAATAAAAATTTTTTAAAAAGAGTAGCTTTTCTCATGATGTTTAATTTAACATTAGGTAAATGAGGTTAACTTCTTTATGAGCCCCAGAACCAGGCACATCCTGAAGTTTGTGTGAGGAGACAGACTGTGGACTGGTAGAGGTGAGAAAGAAAGAGAGAAACTGTGCTTCTAGCCCCAGTTGTTCTCAGGTCGGATCTGTGTTCCTTCCCTTAGGGTCCCATGAGAAATTGTTCCTTGGGAAAAATTTCATTGCTCCAAATCATTCCATGGAATCTCCTTTTCTTTCTGGTAATTTGCTAAGCACGAAGGAAAAAGCTAGAATGACAAAAAGGCTAAGCTGTGGATATCTGTATTTGGGGGAAAATGTGTGTGTGTGTGTGTGTGTGTGTGTGTGTGTGTGTACAAAATTAATAAAATTCATGATTTAGTGAATCTCTATCAGCTACTGTAAATCAAACCTGGGCTGATTCTTTGGTATTCAGTAAACTGGTTTATTTAACTGATGGCTACTCTTTACTATGGGATCTTGGAACACTAAATGGTCTTTATTGATCTTTAAATAAGTTGTGCTTTATACCTGCTCCACTGTTTTCAAGATAATTTTGGATTTTAATAAATTTGGATCTTTAATAAGAGCAGTTGTGGGTTAAATTAGTAAATCAGCATAGACGGAAATACCAACTACCTTGTACAACATCTGAGTTTATATATAACAATTGGAAATTCAAGAGTTTAATCTTAGATATTAACTAGTTTATAAACTTCAGGTAATGCTTTTTTAACTTCTATCTTTTAACTGAGTTCAAAAACATAACTGATGGGCAGCATATACTACTCAGACTTCAATTCAAATGCCATCTGCTGCCTTTTATCATAATGATATGAGGAAAATTGAGGGGAAAAAAATTATTCCATCTGATTTAAATACTTAAGAATCAGCCACAGCTCTTCAAGAAAACGTTCCTTGAGAAATGTGTTGATGTTTTCAAACTTCTACAAAAATAGAGAAATAGGCCATAGAGAAAGCAGCTAGCTAAGCATGAGAGCCAGATGGCCTGGCTCTGACTCTCAGCTCAGCCCATCGCTAGCTGGGAGACCTTGGGTGAGTTATTTAACCTTTCAGAGCCTTAGTTTTCATCTCTGTGTAATGGGATAACAGCAGTATCCGTGCCAAAAGGTCACTGTGAAGATTAAACATTAAGGGCTGGGCAGTTTCTGGAACCCGTGGTGGTACAGAGCAACTCACAGTAAGTAAACAGGCCCTCCCTTTGATTTGCCGTTACCCAACTTAAACACTCTCCCCCTTCTTCCCAAATACTTAGTTGGAAACAAATTATTTATCCCTCTTGGTAGGTTGCTAATCTATCTATATTTTGACTTTTAGGAGTGAGGGGTAACTCGGACTTCTATTTATTGGTCTCTTATAGCACGTAAAATAGTGAGCGGGGCAGAGGTTTGGTTTTTTTTTTTTTTTGAGGCCTACATAATTAAAGAAACAATAAACAACATAGAAGAAGGTTGTTAAGTGCCCTTCAAGCATGCAGCAATATGCCCATTCTCAGTGTGCTAGGAATAAAAGTATTCTGAACAAATGGCCAGATTAGTGATGGGTCAGGCATCTGGGGGAAAATGATTAGTTTTAAAATTACACATTTCCTAATGATCTTTCTCTCCTTGAATCTATTGTTCTTCAATGTGTTTGTGCAATAAAACTGTTTTAAGTATTAAAGAAAATTGCAATAAATAGTAGCTTAGAAATTTGGGTTAGATTCCATGAACGTGTAATAGATTAAAGCAGCATGACTCTTGGAATTTCTGTGGCAGCATTTGAGGGCCTATTAGGTGCCAGACACTGACAGAAACTATGGAAAAAAGGATAACAGCAAACAAGGTCACCAAGGCCTCTTGGTGTTTGTATTATGGTGGAGGAGAGAGACAAAAAGGAAGGAAATGAAATAATTACAGAGTGTGATTCATGTTTTGAAGTTAATAAGCAAAGTTGTAAGAGAGGCTAACAAGGTAGAGTGAGGGCTTCAACAGATAGCCCTCACTTTTCAATTATTTGTAAAGCAAATAATTGCTTTACAACGTTGTATTAGTTTTCTGCTGCACAGTGAAGTGAATCAGCTATACACATACACATATCCCCTCCCTCTTGGACCTCCCCGCCCCCGCAATCCCACCCCTCTAGGCCATCACAGAGCACCGAGCTGATGTCCCTGTGCTATATAGCAGGTTCCCACTAGATATCTATTTTACACATGGTAGTGTATTTATGTCAAACCATAAGGAAGTGCTTTCTGATGAACTATAACATATGCTCAGACCTGAAGTTTGAGGAGTGCCCACCACGCTAAGTCTGCTTAGGAATAGTACTACAAAGATCCCAAAGAGAAAAGAGTTTGAGGTGATCTAGGAATTGTGAGAAGGTCCAGTGTGCCCTGCGTGTGGTGGCCCAGGATGAGCTCCAGAGGTAGACAGTGGCTAGAACGTGCCTGGCCTCATAGTCACGGTAAGGGGTTTAGAGTTTATCCCAGCTACAAAGGGAAAATGTCATTATTAACTTACTTAGTCGTCTGAATTTCAGTGGGGGCTTAGTGGTGTGACATGATCTGTTTACATTTTTTAAAAACTTCTGTGGCTTCTGTAGAAATGAAGGATTGTTAGAGTGTAACACTTGTAGGAAGATAAGAGGCTAGAGCAGAAGTCTGGATGAAAATGGAGGCGGCAGGAGGATTGTAGATGAGCAACTGCATGTGATGTGAGTACGGGAGGGAGCAGCAAAAGGAAGAATCCATGGGTTTCTGGCTGGACAGCGGTGCCATTTGTCGAAATTCATTGTAAGTTTTACATATCCCGGAGAAAGCAGAAGTGGAGATGTCAGGCAGGCAGTTGGATACAGAGGTCTGGATTTTAGAGGAAAGATCTACACTGGACATTCAAATCTGGAAGATATAAACCAGGAGGTAATATTTAAAGACACAAAAAGTATGAGGTCACTTGGGGAGAGGATGCAATTAGAAAAGAGAAATGCAATTGGGGTCCTTGGGAAATCCAACATTTAGAGGAGGAATAGCTAGCAAAAAGCAGGGATGTATCCAGTAAGAAAGGGAAAGTCAGGAGAGGGTGATGACTTAGAAACAAAGTGAGAAGAATGTCTCTAGAAAGAAGACGTCAACTGGTAAAAACTGCTAAGAGGTTAAGATGAAGGCAGAAGAGAATTCATGGGATTTGTCAACATGGAAGTCATTAGTAATTCTGAAGAGCATCAGTTGACTGGAGAGGATGAAAGGTAGACAGGAAAGAGGGAGTGAGAAGCCGGAGACGGCACAAGAACTGTGCTGCAAAGGGGAGCAGAGATTATGGGACAGTAGCTGAAGGGATGCGGATGTTTAGACAAGTGGCATTTGTTGATGTGTTGTAAGATGAGAGATTCTGGTTGCGTGCTGGTAGGAATTATCCAGTAGTGAGAGAGAGAACTGCTGATTCTAGAAACAGAGGGTACAACTGAAGGATAAAAACCCTTGGCAGGAGGAAAAGAATGAGATCTGGACTATCCAGTGGATCTGAACTACCAGAGGGTGCGGCAGTCAACAGGTTTACGGATTTGGTTGTGCTAAAGCCCTATTGGGATGGCTGCTTATTTTTTCAATGATGGGGTGAGATGCGGGGGCAAAGGGCAGGACAGGGAAGGCATACGTGGTTGCTTTGAAAGTGGGAAAGCAACTCTTCCAGGGAACAGTAGTAGGACTTCTTCATAGTGTTATGACCCTCCTTGAGATTTCTGACAGTCAAGGTAAAGTAAAACCACCCAGCACAGTAATAGGATTATCACACACTGTTGTGATGACACATCTACTTGTTAGTATCTTCCACCAGAGTACAGATTAGTTGAGGGTCAAGATCCTGTCTGCAGTATTCACTGTTGATATTCCCCAGTGTCTAACAGAGCCAGCCAGTGAATTCACCATTCAGTGATGAATAAGGAAGCAGGATTATCTTTGACACATTAGTAAAAGCAGGGCACATGAATGGTCATTTAGAAATTGTCATTTAAAGACAACACCGGGCTTCTCTGGTGGCGCAGTGGTTGAGAATCCGCCTGCCAATGCAGGGGACACGGGTTCGTGCCCCGGTCTGGGAAGATCCCACGTGCCGC
>NC_041215.1:99732302-99737073 GCF_002837175.3 Physeter macrocephalus
CGCGGAGCGGCTGGGCCCGTGAGCCATGGCCGCTGATCCTGCGCGTCCGGAGCCTGTGCTCCGCAACGGGAGAGGCCACAACAGTGAGAGGCCTGCGTACCACAAAAAAAAAAAAAAAAAAAAAAAAAAAGACAACACCATTTTGGTAAAATTAGGAATCGATAGTATTTTTAAAATAATACTTTTGAAAGGTAGTGGCCCCTTCCATTAAATTTGAAATAAAACATTAGGGTGGCCACTGAGTATTAAAAAGACAATTGATTAAGAAAATAAATTTCCTCACAATGTTTCAGTCACAGAACATATGCTCATATTAGCTATTAACTGTATTAAATTTTGGAAGGACGTATATAACAGGAAAGTACGCATATTTTAGGAGTCTGCAAAGGTGTGCTCTTCGAGGGACCAAGGGATCCTTCTTTCTAATGTTGTGCTGCCTTAATTCCCCAAAGTCACCATAAGACTGTGGTTGATTATCCCATGTATTGTTAAGTTGATGATTCCTTTCTACCTAACTTTTTTTAAGAAATAACTTCAAAATTACACAATTTTGTAAAACTAAAACAATGCAAGGGACATATACTCCTTATTCAGATTAATTTCCTCCCCATTTATTTTCTTACTCTTGCTCTCTCTTGCTCACTCTGTCTCTTCACAAATTTTTTTTTCCTTAACTATCTGAGGGTAAGTTACATACATGATGATTACATTTTTAACAGCTGGGTAAAGTGAGCAAGAATGTTACATTTTTGTTCAGTGTTGAAATATAAGCCAACTCATTCATCACTGTACTTACCATCTTCGGGAGCATGCTTGTATTCTTTGTCCTCCATCACTTCATAGTCAAACCCAAGAAGATCAATAGGGATGGTGTATTTCCTGGCATAGTTCTGCTGGGCACCAGTCAGGAAGGCTTGCGTGAAGAAGAAGCCAGAAAGCCAGAACACTGGAGGAGGACCAACCTCGTACCATTGCTGTGGTGTCAAAGCACAAGTGTCCTGACAACAGGGTCTTTCAACTTTGAATGCAACATGGCTTAATACAATTCGCCACAAACACTCCGCCTATTATCTTCTAGGTAAACTAATAAATAAGCTAACACTTTGAGGAATAAAAAGTCATACTATCAAAGTTTGAAAAATAAGCAGCGTATTCAGCATTCGTTCTGACTTCAATTTTGTATCCATTGCACCAGCTCATGCAATGATATGAATCATAATGTGCGTGAATGCAGATACAAATGTCTGTTTTATACATGCCCAGTGATTCCTTCAGAAAAGCTCCATAAAATGGTGAGTTTCTAATATACATTATCGCACACTACATCATGTTGCTTAATTGAATAAAAGAAGATCTCCCTACAAGGTCTGGTCAGACGGTAATGTTTTTTTCACTTTTTTTCCTCTCTGGTTATTAGTACCTGGTAGAATATTCCTTTAGAAGTTTTCCCTTCTACTTCACCAAAATACAGTAAATCTAACATATGAAGACATAATATTGTACAAGGAACTTCCAGAAGATACAGGGTAGTGAGAGCTTAAGATCTTTATAAATATCAAGATATCTGGATATTCTGTTCATATCACGTATTATAACAAGTAGTTGAGTTACTGACTCTAATAGTAAATTATAGAAGTCAGTCTGAAGAAATGAATTTGAAGAACTTTCCCCTATAAGAATCCAAGGTAGAGTCTTCACTTTTCAAGAACAGTCTTAATCCTTCAGTACCAAGTCTAGTATCAAAGAAGGCCTATATTATGGAAGGGGTGTTTTGTCATTTTATCCCCGGAGAAATTTCCTCACAGGCAATTTTCGATATATTATGTATAGTACCTAGGAAATTAATCAATACTTCTAAGAAATATAATTGTTAATAATAACATAGTTAAGCACAAATATTACCAGATAATTAGGAGGCAGGCTTCTGCCCACTCTACATTTCCAAGACAATTAGCCTTTGAGGTTATTACTGACTTGGGCTGAAACAGCAATCTAGTGATTTCATGACCTGGAGGGGTGCTGGACAAGGAAGAAATAATTCTCCTTACTAGTAGCTTGTCTGGCTTTCTAAGATGCTGTGCTGTAGGGATCTCTTTTAAAACTAAATATTTAATGGAAATAACATAGCCAGTCCTTTTCTCTCTTCAAATGTCCTTGGCTTGAATGTCTAACTTCACTGAACACAAACACCTGCTCCTAAAGAAGCTTTCAGAGATTCTACTTCCAATGTTAGTATTTTGACAATTCCCTGTAACAGTTACACAAACTATATGCAATATTGGGTAGTGGTCATTTGTGCCTGGGATGCGCAGAAAAACTAGAGAGTAATACTCATTATGTTAAGCATCCTGATGAAGAAAATGAAATCAGAAGAAACTTAATATATGAGCATTTGGATGAACTCACCTGCAAAAACTTTAGTCTTGCAAGGAAGTCATTCACATAGCTCCCAAGTGGTTTGAGGCTTGGGTATGATTTACCCATCCACATTCCTGGAATTTTGACATTCAGAATGCTACTAACCACTTCCTCAAGATCTGTAGACATCACTGCAAGCCCCTGAAACGCATGTAACCATTGTTTAACACAACTGTATTCTAGATTATGAATACTTTTATAATTGTATTTGTTTACAATTATGATTAGTTAAGGTTGAGCCATATAGCAAACAAAGAAAACGATATTTTCTTTTGCTCACAAGTTGTGGAGTCTTTGAATTATTCCTTAGAAAAATATTAACAATTGTAATCTAATCAAACTTTAGTGGAAAATTTCTTTTATTGAAATATAATTGACATACAACATTCGCTTTAGATGTATGACATAATGATTCAATATTTGTATATATTCTGAAGTGATCATCACAGTAAGTCTAGTTAACATCCATCACCATACACAGTTACAGCACTTTCAAATATACAATACACTATTATTAACTCTAGTCACCAAGCTGTACATTACATCTCCGTGACTTATTTATTTTGTAACTGAAACCTTTTGACCCCCTTTACTCATTTTTTCCACCCTGGAAGATCTCAACGCTTGGCTTCTCACTAGCTATTAAATCACAGCCTAACTTTGACGTAGTTTACTTGTCCATTAAATGGACAACTAATATATCTCTGTCCTGCTTTCTTAAAAGGATACTGATAAATATAAAATGAGGAAAATGATACAAAGTGCCTTGAAAGGTTAAGAAATCCTGGGATTGTAACTGTGAAGTCTAATTGATCTTATCCCATTTGAAATGTAAAATAGATCATTTCATTTCATTGCTTAAAACCCTCTGAAGGCTTCCCTTTACCTTTACACTTTAGAATAAAATTGAAGATCCTAAGAGATGGTAACACTTTGAGGCCCTTGAAAATTTTATTTGATCCTGCAATTGGGCCAGTTGCCATCATCATTTCTGTTTTCTTCATAGTTGACAATATAATTCCAACTAACATATGGAAAAGATTTTAGAGAAAATTTAATGGATTAAACACTCACATTTCATTTGCCTCCTTCCCCAAACCCTGAAACAACAGTGAAGGAATTTATTTGTTAGAAGCAAAGCCTAGGGACTTCCCTGGCCGTCCAGTGGTTAAGACTCCGCACTTCCACTGCAGGGGGCGCGGGTTCGATCCCTGGTCAGGGAACTGAGATCCCGCATGCCGCGTGGCGTGGCAAAAAAAAAAAAAAAACATAAAATTCATCATGTATAATAAGCAGCATTTTATACTTCCACTGCAGGGGGCGCGGGTTCGATCCCTGGTCAGGGAACTGAGATCCTGCATGCCACACGGCGTGGCTAAAAAAAAAAAAAAAAAGCCTACAAGTGTAGGAAAAATAGGCAAAGGCAAGGCAATATTGGGAGCTAGAAAGCATGTGGACTGTTGGTAGTTGACTTAGTAGGAGAAACTGGCAGATGGGAAAGTTAAGAATCGACTAGATATACACTAGGATACTCAAAATATCAATATTTGTAACTGATGGCCCTAGCTGAAAGGGAGGAGAGGAGGATGGTGCTAAATGAAGATTGTTGAAATCTGGCTTAAAAAATAGATTCCTGGGGCTTCCCTGGTGGCACAGTGGTTGAGAGTCCGTCTGCCGATGCAGGGGAACCGGGTTCGCGCCCCGGTCTGGGAGGATCCCGCATGCCGCGGAGCGGCTGGGCCCGTGAGCCATGGCCGCTGAGCCTGCGCGTCCGGAGCCTGTGCTCCGCAACGGGAGAGGCCGCAACAGAGGGAGGCCCCTTTCTGCAGTGGTCAGAGCAAACTTTAAAAATATAAAATAAAAAATAATAATAGGGCTTCCCTGGTGGCGCAGTGGTTGAGAGTCCGCCTGCCGATGCAAGGGACACGGGTTCGAGAGGAATGAAGTGAATTCATGTGTATTGGTTGCTGAGCTCCCTGAGGCCTGTTTCCCCTTTTATCTCCCAGAATGCAGAAAGCCAGGCCTTCATCTTCCAGGAAGGATACAGGGAGGACGAGGTTAAGGACAAACACAAGACACTGGATACTTCTTAGCCAAACAGCCCAGCCAGATTATACCACAGCCAGCCGGGCAGACTCCTCTCTCCATAATAACTCATATCCAACCACTCTTCTCCACCTCCACTGCTACAAGAAACCAACTCAGCTGGACTACTTCAATCACATAATTGGGTTCTGCCTGTGCTCTTGTTTCCCTACAACCCTTTCTGCAGTGGTCAAACTTTAAAAATATAAAATAAAAAATAATAATAGGGCTTCCCTGGTGGCACAGTGGTTGAGAGTCCGCCTGCCGA
>NC_041215.1:99737141-99741440 GCF_002837175.3 Physeter macrocephalus
GTACCGCAAAAAAAAAAAATATAAATAAATAAATAAATAAAAATAAAAATAATAATAATAATAAAAAAATAGATCATTTCATTTCATCACTTAAAACCCTCTGAAGGCCTCCCTTTACCTTTACACTTTAGGATAATATTGAAGATCCTAACCTTGGCCGACAAGGCCATCATGAAGCCCATGCCTTTCTCTCTCTGTCCTACCATCTCCCTCGTGCTCACTCTACTCTAGACAAGCCAGCCTTCCCTACCATGCTCCTGGACACGCCAAGCTGGTTTTCTCCGGGCCTTCGTGCTGGCTGGACCCTCTGCCCGAACGTTCCATGGCTTGTCCCTCCCATCAGGCCTCCCTCTTCGTAGCGGCCTGACCCCAGATGACTGAGTTTCCCACCCATCATTCTCTACATCCTTATCCCATTTTATTTTTTTCCACTGAACGTACCAATGACTGAAAAAAAAAATTTATTTGTTCATTTTTTAATTGTTTGTCTCCCTAAGAAGTAAGCTCTATGAGAGCAGAAGCTTTGTCTTACTCCTTAACATTTTATGCCTTCTTAGCATATATTCCATCCAACAAACAATCGCTACATGTACCACATTCTATACTCATTTACACATTTATTAACTGTCAACCCCAGAATTCGATACACTTTTTAAGGGCGGGGATTTTTTTTTTTCTATCTCTGGAACCAAGAACAGTGCTTTCACAGAATCTGTGCCCAATAAATTTGGTGAGTAAATGAATGATATGTTTATTTCAATGATTTTTCCCTGCTGTACTTCCCCTTACCTTGATTGCTTTCTGGATGTTAATGCATGATTCTCTTATGGTCTGCAGCAACTTATTGAACCGTCCCATCTCTTGGACAAGCACCGTGTTCATGCTCTGAGTGTAAGTGGTTGGGTAT
This sequence comes from Physeter macrocephalus, assembly GCF_002837175.3. Lineage (NCBI taxonomy): Eukaryota > Metazoa > Chordata > Mammalia > Artiodactyla > Physeteridae > Physeter > Physeter macrocephalus. Next base: position 99,738,049 of record NC_041215.1, read on the forward strand.
CTCCTCATTGCAGACTCAACATCAAAGTTGTTTGGAAGTTTACCCAAGATGTCACCAGCGACCTCATGTACTACTTCATCCGATGATTTTGCACCAGCCTCTGCTGAACGAGACTGGAAAGAATCCAAACTACGAATCAGAAATCCTCATAAAAGTCTAAGAATTGCTGGATAGGAAAACTCCTAAAGTAAATTTTATAAAAATGAGTACTATTGATACGTCGCTATTTTAACTATGATTCTTCTCCCCACGAGATTTATTGAAGTGACGATAACAGGCATGGGAATGGAGTTTTGGGGGAAAAGCAATTGTTAGAAGGTAGAAGGTCATGTACAATGCTCAGAGGCAAAAGAGGGTCTGGAGGAAGCAAACAAGCTGCACACTGTGCTGCCCGGGGGGTCAGGGGAAGAACAGATGATACAGACAGAGAGAGAAAAAGCGTTCATGTTGGTGGGGGCGGGTCAAGTGATGATGGGCGTCAAAGCCCAGGAGGACAAAATCTGGTTTTGCTTTGAGAAAGCTCGCCACAAAATATATTTGGTAATAACTCTGGTGCCTAGTGGTTGCCAAAAGCAGAGATAGAGTTTTTTTTCCTTGAACCAAGAGGACAAAGAAAATAAGCTCATCTCCTCTAAGCAGTTGGAAGAGTTATGGCGATAAGACAGACTTTAGGGATTCACGCTGGAAGCAAGGAAGGGGAATTTCATTTCAATTTTTATGTTTTATGTTTATAGTGACACCATGTAAATGAATCTATATTTTCTGGAAAAACCCTTTAAATCCTCAGAATAAATGAATGTGTGTGTGTGTGTGTGTGTGTGTGTGTGTGTGTGTGTGTGTGTGTTGAGAGAGAACAAGCACTATTAGAATATAAATGAATATATCTCATACTTTTCCAGTCTGTGGAAACTGTGTTTAGTCTTATTTCAGATTTTATATTTTCTAGTGTCTATATTGGCTCTATCCTATAAATATTGACTGTTACTTCTACTTAAGTTTCTAGTGAGATTTTTAATGCTACCTAACACATTCCTATGAAGTTGTGCAATAAAAAAATTAAATGTTGGTAAGTGTTAATTACATGCTAGCAAAAAAAGAGATATGCCAATATAGTAAACCTTTATCATGATCCCAAAACATTAGGTTTACAACTAAGTATATAAAACAAATTACAGAGAACAAAGAAGGTAATGAACATTTGGCCAAAACTAGTGAAATATCTATTTCCGTTGCATTTAAAGAATCATATGCTCATTTCTATTTGTATTTTGATGTGCATACAATATACTATAAACTCAACCATTCCTATTTTCTAACAAGAGCTGTGCCTCCACCAAAAAGCCCCTGAAAAAAAAAAAATCTTAGCCCTATAGCCCTTCAAAAATGTAAGAAAAATAATTTAGTAACACAAACATTCCTATACCTGTTTCTCACACACCAAAATCACATAATTGGGGGGGTTGTTTTAAAAGTAATATCCAACTGATATTGAGAATTAAGAGCAAAAGGGTGTTATTTATTTGTAATTATATAACTTAGCTTTTTTCCTTTTTACCACTTTTCCTTAGAGTTTTCACAAACACCGTTTGAAATCTAATGGTCGTTTCCCTTTTATTAAACAAATAAAGATAAGTGGGATCCATTTTCAAGGAGACATCATGGAATTTAGCCTTTCTATTTCTAGTTTCACAATATTTTAGGTTGAAAGAATTTTCTTATTCAAAAGAGAGTCTGGCACACTATCAAACTCTTAGAGGAAAACACAGGCAGAACACTCTATGACATAAATCACAGCAAGATCCTTTTTGATCCACCTCCTAGAGAAGTGGAAATAAAAACAAAAATAAATAAATGGGACCTAATGAAACTTAAAAGCTTTTGCACAGCAAAGGAAACCATAAACAAGACGAAAAGACAACCCTCAGAATGGGAGAAAAGATTTGTTGGTGGGGGCGGGTCAAGTGATGATGGGCATCAAAGCCCAGGAGGACAAAATCTGGTTTTGCTTTGAGAAAGCTCGCCACAAAATATATTTGGTAATAACTCTGGTGCCTAGTGGTTGCCAAAAGCAGAGATAGAGTTTTTTTCCTTGAAGCAAGAGGACAAAGAAAATAAGCTCATCTCCTCTAAGCAGTTGGAAGAGTTATGGCGATAAGACAGACTTTAGGGATTCACGCTGGAAGCAAGGAAGGGGAATTTCATTTCAATTTTTATGTTTTATGTTTATAGTGACACCATGTAAATGAATCTATATTTTCTGGAAAAACCCTTTAAATCCTCAGAATAAATGAATGTGTGTGTGTGTGTGTGTGTGTGTGTGTGTGTGTGTGTGTGTGTGTTGAGAGAGAACAAGCACTATTAGAATATAAATGAATATATCTCATACTTTTCCAGTCTGTGGAAACTGTGTTTAGTCTTATTTCAGATTTTATATTTTCTAGTGTCTATATTGGCTCTATCCTATAAATATTGACTGTTACTTCTACTTAAGTTTCTAGTGAGATTTTTAATGCTACCTAACACATTCCTATGAAGTTGTGCAATAAAAAAATTAAATGTTGGTAAGTGTTAATTACATGCTAGCAAAAAAAGAGATATGCCAATATAGTAAACCTTTATCATGATCCCAAAACATTAGGTTTACAACTAAGTATATAAAACAAATTACAGAGAACAAAGAAGGTAATGAACATTTGGCCAAAACTAGTGAAATATCTATTTCCGTTGCATTTAAAGAATCATATGCTCATTTCTATTTGTATTTTGATGTGCATACAATATACTATAAACTCAACCATTCCTATTTTCTAACAAGAGCTGTGCCTCCACCAAAAAGCCCCTGAAAAAAAAAAAATCTTAGCCCTATAGCCCTTCAAAAATGTAAGAAAAATAATTTAGTAACACAAACATTCCTATACCTGTTTCTCACACACCAAAATCGCATAATTGGGGGGGTTGTTTTAAAAGTAATATCCAACTGATATTGAGAATTAAGAGCAAAAGGGTGTTATTTATTTGTAATTATATAACTTAGCTTTTTTCCTTTTTACCACTTTTCCTTAGAGTTTTCACAAACACCGTTTGAAATCTAATGGTCGTTTCCCTTTTATTAAACAAATAAAGATAAGTGGGATCCATTTTCAAGGAGACATCATGGAATTTAGCCTTTCTATTTCTAGTTTCACAATATTTTAGGTTGAAAGAATTTTCTTATTCAAAAGAGAGTCTGGCACACTATCAAACTCTTAGAGGAAAACACAGGCAGAACACTCTATGACATAAATCACAGCAAGATCCTTTTTGATCCACCTCCTAGAGAAGTGGAAATAAAAACAAAAATAAATAAATGGGACCTAATGAAACTTAAAAGCTTTTGCACAGCAAAGGAAACC
>NC_041215.1:99742469-99782467 GCF_002837175.3 Physeter macrocephalus
ATAAAGCAGAAACTAACACACCATTGTAAAGCAATTATACTCCAATAAAGTTTTTTTTTTTTTTTTTTTTTAAAAAGAGAGTCTGGCAGTTAAGCATAAGCAAAAGAGCTCTGCAGAAGTAACATTCTCACCTCCAATACTGGCTCCTGTCATTTCAAAAGATATTTTCGTTAAACACACAATGTAAAGGTCTTGTCATCGTGACCTTGCTCTCCAACCTGCAGTTCTGGTCTATCTCATTGCCTCTGAATTGTGGTTAATCCCGACGTAGAATCACTGAACTCCTGCTTACCCATTACTATAACTGTACTTGCCAATCTGAGTTGGAGGATATTGAAAGAGGTTGTTTAATTCCATACTGAGAAGATACCCCAAATGTATTTAAACTTATTTGTTTGGCTCTGAGTGATTTTTCTGTTGGAATGAGCCCACTGCTTCATGTGGCACAGCCCATCAGGTTTAAATAAACCCAAAAGACACTAAAAATCTCCTGCTGTCAGACTGTTGTGTACTACAGGCACTGATGCTCCTAACAATCTACTTATTCGTGTCTGTATATATGCTTTCATGCTCAGGCAATAACTGATTTTAATGGTATTAACATGTAAAATGGACATAAAAAATAATCTTTGTCCTTTCTGCCTTATCAGTAAATGTCATCTTACAGTAGACCAGAGCTAGAAGTTCCATGAACTCTTCCATCAGTGACAGCACACTATTTCATCCTCCTAATCTGGTTCTTTTAGCTTCCCTCCCCCCACTCCCAACCCAGCATCTCTGGTTATCTGCCTTCTAGGTCCTATCCCATTTTTAGAATCTAGAAAGAATATCACATAGTGGTTCGGCACACAAATTCTGGAGCCAAACTAGTGGGAGTCAGACTGCTTGGCTTTGAGTCCTGGCTTGAAATTGTACTAGCTGACCTTGAGCAAATGACTTAATCTTTCTGTGTCTGAGTCTTTTAGCTGTAAAATGGGAATAATTAGCACCCTCACTTCATAGGACTGTCGTAAGCATTACACTGTTATACATAAAGCATTCAGAACAGTGCTCCCATACAGTAAGCACTATAAAATTATTAACTATTATTAGTATTAATCTGAGATTCCATAAAAATAAAAAAGGCCAGCTCGAAATCAGTTTGGGGGATAATTTGCTTGTCTGAATAAACATCCGGAACTTACTAAAATTTCATTCAGTCACTAAGGGAACTCACCATTTGGATTAATTTGCTTTCAAAAATAAAAACAAACAAACAAGCATATCTTCTAATGGGAGAACAATACAAGGGAAGATCTCTAAATAGACAAGCAAGATTAAATATCTTTCATTCAAATGTACTGACTCGTGCCCAGGGCATGCGGAAATCTGGTGCCTTGGAAGGTCATTCTCCGACATGCCCTTACATTTTTGCTCTCACCAGTGGAGCCGCATGTCTAAGAGTCAAAGGTTCTCCTAAACCTTTTAATTTATTTTGTACTTACTATTATATTCCTTAAATATTATGTAATCTGATAAAATATTGATGTGAAAGAAACTATTTCTATGTAAACTAGGTTAAATATTCTAGAATATTTGATAAAGATAAGTCATTTAAAAATGTTGAATTAGTAAGAGAGAAAATAAAATAGGCAGAATTCTAGATGGATTCTGGCGTTAAACTGCTTCCAGGTTATCTTTGAAATTCTTCTTCCACTTTAAAGGAAGTAAAAAGGGATAATGTACTAGGGCATGATTTAAGCAAGAAAGGCAAAATGGAACTCATAGCAGCAGAATGATATCAAAGAATACTCAGAGATACTCAAAGAATATTATTCAAAGAACTCTTGGAAGCAGAATGATACTCAAAGATTCTTCCCAAATCAAGACTGATGAAAACAAAACCCACACATTCATTTACTTTATGTTTAAACCCATTTTTAAGTTACGTATTTTTTTTCTTTTCCTTAAAGTGGTTCTCCACTTGAAGAGATGGAATTCTGTGCCTGGGCCTCTACCGTGTTGTCTCATGCTGCTTGGGGAGCATCCTTTCCAGCCTCAGAAGCCAGTTCCTGCACAGATCACACACCTGTGTGAGAAGAATGTTATCAAACAGCAGTTGAGTTTCTGACTGATCTTTAGTGATATCTGCATTGGCATTCATCCCAAAGATTTCCGGAGCTGGGGTCAGTGGCAGTGTCTTTGTGTATTCGATGTAGCTTTTGTGCTGCAAAGATGAGTAACAAGGAATCAGGAGGTTAGAAATCAGGAAATCAGGTTAGAATTACAGAAATCTAATTATCCTGTAGAGCTTGCTCACTGAAAAGAGATAATTTTTAATACTCAAGTTACTGAGTGGATGAGCCTGTGAGCCTGGACACTGAATGCTTTCATTTTCTTTCAACCTGGGCCAGAAGTGTTAAAAAAAAAAAAAAAAAGATATGGACACATTTAGAGAGAGAAAACAATGTCCCATTCAATTGGAATGGATCTGAAAATGCAGAGAGGAATATCCTGGCTGCTTCACTTAGAAATTCTTCCAGAGAAATCTTTCTGTGCTGCATTTGCTGATGACTGTTCTTAGTTTATCACAATAATTTTTTTTCTGCTTTAGTCTGATTTTTCTGTTTACTCTTATTGTGATAAATCCATGTAATTCAGAAAAATGAAAATCATCTGAGATTTTATCATGAGATAACCACCATTAATATGGTAAATCTTTTTATATATATGCAGACACGTTTTATATTTTATTTATGTGAATTTCTATCAAAATTCCATACTTTTCCTGATGCTCATATACTCGTATGCAAACATTCATATATTGGGTTGGCCAAAAAGTCTGTTCTTAAGACATTACAGAAAAATCCAAACGAACTTTTTGGCCAACCCAATACATGTACGGTAGCGGGGAGATTGGTCACTGGTGGTTTTTCGACATGGGTCATGTTACATAACCTGACTTCATCTTTGGCCATCTTCTCACTTACCAAATCATCACTGGAGATCTTGTTACCATGACTCCCTGTGTTGACTTGCCCCACCCAGTCAGTGACCTGGGACTGATTTTTCTCTTCATCTCTATTAGTGTCTGCTCTCAGCTAGAATCCATCCTAGTGGATGATGGGGTCATGGTATGTGCCTCTGTTGCCTGTGGCTGTGTTTTTAACTTTCAATATGTGCCCTTTTGACTTCTGGGAATAAAATGAGAACCAATTTAATTGTGCTGGCAGTCCCTAGAAGTCTACTGTGTGATAATCTGAAGGCAGATACCACATCTTCTACTAGACAGGACTGGAAAAAATAGCAGAAGAGAACCTTGGTCTTCTGAAGCAGGTGTCCCTTTCTACCTGTGGGATCTTGGGCAAGTCATTTAACTTTAGTGAACTTACTTTCTCACTTGTAAAAGGGGAAGAAAGAATAATAACTCAAATGTTAATTAGATGCTCCAGTGGGATAATTACATGTAACTGCTTTGTAAATAAGCATGATCTAAATGTTAACTATTATCGTTAATACTATTTTGTAATCACTTCTCATGTGTATTTCCATTTTAATTGGGGACCATGCCTTTCTCCCCAAAGCACTGAATTCACAATAATAGGATTTCAGGTCACTGAGGAAGCCATTCTTGGGTGAGGAACATTTCTGATAGTCCTCACATTACGGCAAATAGGAAACCACTAACTCCATCTTTGCATGGGATTTGCTCTGTCCCTATAGGACTGAAGAAAGTACACACAATGGTTAACAAAAAACAAGGCTTCTTTTTTTAAAAAAATCACCTTTTTCTATATCGGAGGAATTCCACATTTTACTGCTTTTAGTTTTCTTGACGAGCATATGTACTTACATCACCAGAAGGAGGCACAAAATAGATGCCACTGGAGTCGAATTTATAGTGCGGATTCTGAACTAGTTCCGTGTTGAAGAATTTGTTTAAGATGCTGCGCAGGGTGCGCCGGTCCCAGTCGTCAGTCACGCGGCCGCCGTAATTGCACTCGCCCGTCATGTACTGCAGGGCGTCGTAGGGCAGTTCCTAGAGTAGAGGTCAAGTCGCTCAACCAGTCAAGACTTAGCAGTGGCACATTATACAGGAATGTGTTTCTTGTTTGCTCATGTTATTTAAACAGTTTACGGAAAGTTTGCATCAACACAATTTCCCTGTAAATACTTCCCGGCTAATTTGCTGTAATTTTCCCCAGGGTCTCTCGCTCCTTCTGTGATTTGTCATTTCCATCGGGTCAGTGCAAAGAATAGAAATCCTCTATTAACTTGTGAACTCACCTCTATTCAACCAACGTTAATGGACCACCTACTATATATGCCTGACGCAGAATTAGTTAGACCATAATCCCATCCTTGAGAATCCTGCACTGTTGAATGACATTCAAAACCAATCCAATATAATTCCGAGATAATCAGTGTTCATTTCCTTCACCACCTCTTTATATCTGTATATGTTTTGACAATTGGAATCACACTATATATACAATTTTGCATATAATTTTTCACCAACTCTCATATTATGAGATATCTTTTACTGTTTCACGAAATACTCTTTGAAAATAGTTTTTAATAACTATCTTCTAATATTGAAGATTTCAGTTGCTCCTAATTTTCTACTTCCTTAAATTGTTTCATTAAATATACATCCCTTAAAATTGCTAATGATTCTTTAGTCTAGATTCCTGAAAGGGAAATTACACTGTCAAAGGAAAGAAGTTTATAAAAAGCAATCGACTAATGTCACCAAACTGCTTTCCTGAAAGGCTGTAGTAATTGTAGGAATCAGTTTTAAAATCTTTGCTAATTTGATTGACCAAAGGTAATTAATATTGCGTTAATTTGCATTTTCTAGAATACTAATGAAATTTATGATCTTTTCATATGTTTAATAACATTTGTTCTTCTGTGAACTAGCCTCCTACCTATTTTTTTCAATTAAAGTTTTAATAGTTTTATTTGTATAAGCTCTTTTATAAATCTACCTTTATCAAATATGTTGAAATATTTTTCCTGTAAGTTTGCCTTTTTATTATATTCTCTAAGTACATAGAATTTCTAAGTCTTTATGAATGCAAAAGAATTGATTTTTCATATTGCGATTTTATTTATCCTAAGCATAAATATTTACACAGCCACCAGTAATATAGAGAATTCTCTCACTGCTCACAACAAAACTGAATATTATCATTTAGGGAAAAAAAATGATAATTAAACAATAAATTTTTTAATTTTTAATTTAATTTTTTGGGATATAATTGACATATTATATTAGTTTCAGGGGTACAAATAATGATTTGATATTTGTATATACTGTGAAATGATCACCACAGTAAGTCTATTTAACATCCATCACCGTAATCACAATTTTTTTTTGTGTTGAGAACTTTCAAGATCTGTTTTCTTTAGCCACTTTCAAATATGCAATATAGTATTAACTATAGTCACCCTGCTGGACATTACATATCTTAATTTTATTTTACTTATTTATTTATTTTGATATTGACATTTAAAAAATGTTTATTCACCGCTTGTATTTCTTATTGTTAAATTATCTACTTTATTCTTTTATGTGTTTTCCTCATATGAATGCTTTTTTTTTCATTATTAAAAAGCTCTTTATAAAGATACCGAATCAGTTTGTCAGAAAAATTTTAGGTATTTTCTCCAATTTTCATTTGTCTTTTATTTTTATGATGTTTAATTGTTTATGGCATTTTAATATAGCAATGTTTTAAAATGTTTTCTACTAAAATACAGCAATCTTTTTACTTTAGGATTTTTTCCACCATTTTTGTGCTATAAATGCCCTTCTGGCAGTTATCTGCTAAAAGTTAAAGTGTATATACCCTACATCTCAGTGATCCCACTTAGAGGAATCTCTTCAGTAGAAAACAATAGCACTTGGGAAGATAGGTGGTAGTGATTAGACAGAAAGAATTTATTGAATTCGGGCTTGGGAATTAAGAGACTTGTTACTTGGTAGAGCTGGAAGTGAAGGCAGTGAATTTAGGAGAACAGCTCAGTGACCAAGACGTGGTGGAGAAACAAGCAGAACCAGGAGGGAGAACAACGGCACGGTGTTGAGGGGAGTTTGCAGATGCAGGCACTGCTTGGGTTTGCCTTTGTTGACAGGTCCCCACCTCATAAAACTGAAATATAGTAAGAAAACTCCTGTGTGAATTAAATAGTATATGAGCATAAGCTGGTCCCTGGGAGGGCTTTGTGAGGCAGACATAAGATGAGATCTGGAGGGGGAGGAGTTTGACTTATGTTTAAAGGGTTAAACCTGCCAACATTCCCCTGAGAGCTGATGGGTAAACTTGTTTCTCTCAGCAGCTTGATCACAACCAGGGCCAATCAAACTGGGGAATGCATTCTCCCAGGTGCCCAGGTCCATCCGCTGAGGTTGCAGAAAGAGTAGCAGCTCGCTGCTGGGATTTCTTCTCTGTTCTGTTGTTATAAGAGGGTTGAGACCACAGGCCAGGCAGGAGAGAGTGCAGAAGTCGGCAACTATATGCAAGGTTATATATGAAGTTATTCACTTTAACATTACTTATTAGTAAGAAATAAAAAGGAAATAAAATCCTGATAGTCAAAAGTGGGAAATGCTGTGTATGCAGCCATTGAAACAAAGATCTGTATCTATTTTGGAAGTTGTCCACAACATATGTGAGTGAGAAAAGCAAGCTGAAAATGATATGCTGAAAATGACATACAGATGTAATTATGTTTTTGAGGAAAATGTGTCATATATTGTATATATGTGTATATATAACTATTTGTGCAAAGGAAAAAGTTTGGACAGGCCCTCCTAAGCTGTGAAATTGACTGCTTTGGGGGTGAACTTAGGGTGAGAGTGAGGGGCGAGCCTTTCACTCACACACAATCACACACACACAACCCTCCCAAAGGGAATTACCCATTTGCCAAGTACATTATATACATCCACTTGCATTTTCTTCTGTTACAGTTTACTTTTTCTTATTTATGTTTTTTAAATTAAAATATATAAAGAACTCATACAGCTCAAAAACAAAAACCAAAAAATCTGATTAAAAAATGGGCAGAGGGGCTTCCCTGGTTGCGCAATGGTTAAGAATCCGCCTGCCAAAGCAGGGGACTTGGGCTCGAGCCCTGGTCCGGGAAGATCCCACATGCCGTGGAGCAACTATGCCCATGCGCCACAACTACTGAGCCTGCACTCTAGAGCCCGTGCTCTGCAACAAGAGAAGCCACTGCAATGAGAAGCCCGGGCACTGCAACGAAGAGTAGCCCCCGCTCGCCGCAACTAGAGAAAGCCTGCGTGCAGCAACAAAGACCCAATGCAGCCAAAAATAAATAGATAAATTTATATTTTAAAAAAATGGACAGAGGATCTGAAAAGATATTTTTCCAAAGAAGACATCCAGACAGCCAACAGACACATGAAAAGATGCTCAACATCATTAATCACCAGGAAAATGCAAATCAAAACTACGATGGGATGTCACTTCACACCTGTCAGAATGGCTATTATCAAAAAGACAAGAAATAATACATATGTTGGTGAGGATGTGGAGAAAAAGGAGCCCTTGTGTACTGTCGGTGGGATTGTAAATTGGTGCAGCCACTATGGAAAACAGTATGGAGGTTCCTCAAAAAAAATATTAAAAACAGAACTACCGTATGACCCAGCAATTCCACTTCTGGGTATTTATTCAAAGAAAATGAAAACACTAATTTGAAAGGCTATATACATCCCTATGTTCATTGCAGCATCATTTACAATAGCTAAGACATGGAAGCAATGTTAAGTGTCCACTGATGGATGAATGGATAAAGACGTGGACTATATGTGGAATACACAATGGAATACTATTCAGCCATAAAAAGAATGAAATCTTGCCATTTGTGACAACATGAATGGATCTTGAGGGTATTATACTAAGTGAAATAAATCAGACAAAGACAAATACTGTATGATTTCACTAAAATGTGGAAGCCAAAAACACAAAACAAATGAACAAACAAAACAAAACTTATAGATACAGAGAACAGATTGATGGTTGCCAGAGGGGTGGTGAGTTGCCAGGAGAGCAAAATGGGTGAAAGAGATTAAGACGCGCAAACTTCCATTTATAAAATAAATAAGTCATGGGGATGTAAGTACAGCATGGTGACGTTAGTCAATAATACTGTGGTGCAAATTTGAAAGTTGCTAAGAAAATAAATCTTAAAAGTTCTCATCACAAGAAAAACAATTTTTTTTTAACTCTATGGTGACAGATAACTAGAAGTATTGTGGTGATCATTTTGCAGGATATACAAATGTTGAATCATGTTGTATAACTGAGACTAATATAATGTTGTAGGTCAATTATACTTCAATAAAAAAAGAACAAAATTTTGATTGCTGAAGGATTACATTAGATTTAGTATCAAAGGGAACTGTGAATCACATTCCACAAAGAATCTCTCTGTATTTCTTGATGGGTTATATGTCATGCGTGAGTAGCAGTTTTGTGCAGTTTGCTATATGATCACTGTGCTGGAGGAAAGGGAAGTACTGCTCAATTGTCATTTAACAGAAGGAACCAGTTCAGTCAGTCCCACGCGTCATTAAAAGATTCTCTGTAGCATTTGCCAGGATGGACAATTCCTGATATTCCATATTTACTCAGCGGGCTCACTCCCCCTTTTTCTCTGGCTGTTTGGTCTGCATTTTCCATTTCTCCTATCCTCTCTCCTACCATTGATACTGGGTTCTCACCAGCAGCCAGGCTTTAGTTCGTTTTTACGCTACAAGGCCTCCCTTTTCAATCTCAGGTGTTCTCAGGCTTCTCCTTACATATTAACAATTCACAATTCTCTATCTGTGCTCACTCTCTTCTCTTGGGCTTTGTATCCATATGCCAAAAGCCTACCAGATACCATCGATATCTACACCTAGACACTCCAGATGTATCAAATGTACAAGACTGAATTATGTATCCACTCACCCACCCCCATTCCACTAACCCACCTGCTATATACCCATTAATTCCTGATAGCTATTCCCTGTCTGGATTAATGAGTGGTGGTAGGACCACCAACTGAGACCCCCAAATTAACATTAACAGACTTCTCCCTCTCCTTACCATTTACTATCTAAGTCATTTCAATCCTTGTCCCTACATATCTATTATATCTCTTCCATGTTCCTCATCCTAGCCCAGATGCTTTAGTTTAAACTCATATCATCTCTTGCCTGGGTTATAACTAATACAGGAGACCATTAGTTTTCTAGGGCTGCTGATAGATGGCTTAAAACAACAGAAATTTATTGTTGAAGAAGTTTGAAATCAAGGTGTTGGCAGGGCCACACTCCCTCCACATCTTCTAGGAGGATCCTTCCTTGTCTCTTCCAGCTTCCGTAGCCCCAGGTGTTCCTTGGTTTGTCACAGCACAACTCCAATCTCTGCCTCTGTTTTCACATGGCTGTCTTCTCTGTGTATCCAAATTTCCCACTTTTCACAATGATACCAGTCATGTTCTATTAAGGACCCACCCTACTCCAGTATGACCTCATCTTAGTTTAACTGATTATATGTGCAACAACTCCATTCCCAAATAAGTTCACATTCTGAGGTAGCATGGATTAGAACTTCAACAGATTTTTTTTGGGCGACACAATTCATCTCATATCATCTTAAACTGGCCTGTCATCTAAATCCCTCTAATCTGCTCTCCACTCTGTTGCTAGAGTGGTCTTTCTCAAATGCAAATACTCTCCTAAAAGCAGACCAATAACAATATAATAATCCCAAATCAGCATGGCATACAAGGATGTTCCAAATCACTGATACTTAACCAAACCTTTTCACCTATTGGTACTTTTTTAAACCTTTTTATTGCTGCTTCTTTACACCATCCACCTGAAAACCTTCTATTCATTGTTTGAGTCCCAAGTAACTGCTCCTCTGTGGAACCTTCCCTAATCACATCTAGCGAGTTGCTTACCTCCTTGTTTGTGTTCAGATCTTTAAAAAAGCTAGGGTGACCAAATAAACTACTGTCCAAACTGTAACACTTTGAGAGTGAACGTGGGCACTAAAGATAATTAGTATTATGGAAGTTTAGAGTAGTGTGTATATATATATATATATATATATATATATATATATATAAAAATTACAGTATATATATATAACTCTATTTTTATATTGGCAGACCTGTACGTAGTTTTATTCAAACATTGCTTTTAAAATAAGATTATTACTTAAAATAAGAAATTGAAGCAAAAATTTTATAATGATTAAGAGTTTAAGCAGAATAACTTTTCTTAGTATATATTCATGTACTTTAACGTCTTAGACATCTCTCCCTCTCAAATAACGTCTCTGATATTTTCCCGAAGAATGTACTTTTCAATATGGTCTCACTGTTTTTTAATTTTTAAAGTAAAATTGTCTATAATGTTTTGCAAAGTTTCATTTTATGGTTACTAAATTTTAAATTGCTGACACTTTTAACTGACTCCACTACATACTATAATATTTTAAATTAGAATATACTCTACAGGTTCATGAACAAATTGCTAATTAAAGGAGCTCCTCATTCTTTTTGTTTGTATTCAAAAGTGTAATTATTTTAGCTCAAATACTTCCACATGCACTGTTTCATTATAGTTTTTGCCTCCATTCTTAGTATCTTTTAAAAATAAATATTATTACAAGAAAGAAATTCATCAAATCTATGCTTCTTTTGAATGTTTCACCAAATTTTAATGCTGCAAAATCAAAGGGCTTCTCAACTCATTTCATTTTAGTACAGAATACAAATTTGTCCAAAGAAACACAGAAGACCAGACAAATGTTCTTCACCTAAGTTTAGATATGTCATTTGAGCTCTCAATATTTATTTTGTTCTGTTTTCTCCTTTGCTTTTATAGAGAGGATTCAATGACTTCCTGTTTGTAAGCCTTTTTTTAAAAAAAAATCACAATTCACTAAAAGTTTCAAAAACCAAAGGTTTTTTTTGATACTCCATTGATTGATTTAAAGATTTCCAACGAATTTTGAACAAAATTCTATCAAAATTTAGAGTATTTGCTTTCAAAAAAGTTCCATATCCTTGTAGGACACTTGCACTGATTTACCAAGCAGTTCTTCAAAAGTTCAAACGTGTTACAATCCATCTGATAGATAAGCAGCAAAGAGCGAGAGAGAGAGAGAGAGAGAGAGAGAGAGAGAGAGTATATGCGTGTGTGTGCACACGCACAAGCGATGGGGAGAGAGAGAGAGAAAGGAGAGAGGGCTGGGGAGAGGGAGAGAGAGAACTACGGGGGATGAAATGTGGTTGACGTGATGACATTACACTGTGGGACTTCTTCCCAGAATCTATACCTCAGGTTAACACCAATGGCTTAAGTAGTTTGTTTGATCAGGACAAACGGCCCAAACTCTGGAATAAAACTACAGTGACATTTCCTTAAAAATAAAGAGGGAAATCAGTATGTTTCTGTTTTTTTTTTTTTTTTCATTTTGGAGACTGGTTGATGTTTATGTGTCAAAATAAATGATAAAATACAGGTTCCTAATAGACAAACGGACATCCTAACTACCTACTATGGCAGTTATAATATTCTGTTATAATAAGGTCCTACTTAATAAGCTTTTGGGAACTATCCTCCTATTCATTTTGTAAAAGCAGAAATTAATCAGAAGTCCCTGCTCACTGTACAAACACAACGTGATAAACAGCGCAACAGGTAATGCCCTTGCTCTGAGTTTTATGGTACCTCATACTGGTTCAGGAACATGTGGAGTTGCTGTACGCTGATTCTTAGGTCAGTCTCGTTGAACTCATAAGGAATATTCCACCCCAGGGGTCCAAACTTCCGTCTCTCTTGTACCAAAGCATGAAAGAAACAGAGACCATATAGTAATTTCTTGAATTCCTCCTGTAATGAGAAGAAATGGTGTAACATCATTATTTCTCCCCCTAATATTGCATTATGCTTATCATATTTTAAAATGAAAGTAATTAAATCCTTTTGCTTATCAATATATCCATGTCAAAGTAAAGCTAAAACAGAATTAACTGTTTCTACCAGCTATTTAGGCTATGCCTATTTGTATACATGTTCAGTTGACACACATAGCTTCTACGTACACCAGGTTTTTGGAAAGTATAGTAAGCCTGTCTAATTTAACGTTACCTTAGAGGATTTGGGGGGTTTCAACTTAAGCATCATGAGGCAAGGAGTATGAATTCCAATGTTTGGTCCCAGATCACCATGGAGAAATTTCAAAGAAGATAGTTCAAACCAATTAAGAAGCTCTACAAGCACTTTTGGGTTGACATTTTGGGCAGCCTCATGGCTTTTCTGGTTGCTTTTAGGTAAGAGAAGTCCTAGAGTCACTGTCAACTGCAAAGCCAGCCTTGATTCAGAAATCAGAAAGTACGATGCAATATATTAATCATTTGTACCCTCCACAAGGAGGATATAAAAATGGTCAAAATAGAGCTTGAGAGAGGATTTGTGAAGAGGTTTCCTTGGAAAGAAGAGCTGCTGTGCTGGGAGTCCCCTTGTCCTCACCTCCAAGGGAAAGGGGAGTGTGGGGTCCAAGATACTGAGAAGGAACTAATGGGGCCCCTTGGGGAGTTGATACACACGCCCTGCAGCTGGCATGGAGTGGGACAGTGCAAAACTCATGCCTGGAAGAGTAGAGCAGTCTATGGCCTCGGGTCGTGGACTATGGGAGGGAAATCAGTAGCCTTCCCTCAGATAGTGGGCCAATCTGGCGTGAATCCCAAGGAGCAGCCAGGGAGCTGGACTAGGAATGTCAGCCAGTGGTCATTTTAATGGTTTCCTATTCAAGAGGACTTGTGTCACAGAGTAAGGAACCCCAACAGTAAGAGCCTGTATGAAATGAAGCCTGGAGAACCAAAAGCTGAGGGGAATCAGGAACAGCCAGCTGAAGGGGAGGCACTGCCAAGGGTGATGGGGTCACAGAGAAGTCCAGCACGGGAGCCGAAGGAGGACCCATGAGAGACCTCACGAGGCAAAAAAGTCAGCTTTAAATCCCCGCCAAGTCCAAAGAGCTCCAGGCAATAGCAACCCAGAAGAGGAACCTCTGCCCCTCCTGACTCACCCCTGCACACGCCCTGAACTGAGCGCTCAGTATCAGCAGCTATCATGTGCAGGGGGAGTTACAAAAAGAAAGGTGGCCCAACAACACATGAAAAGATGCTCAACATCACTAATTATTAGAGAAATGCAAATCAGAACCACAATGCGCTGTTATCAGCTCACACCATTCAGAATGGCTACCATCAAAAAGACAACAAATAACAAATGCTGGAGAGGGTGTGAAGAAAAGGTAACCCTTGTACACTGCTGGTGGAGATGTAAATTGGTGCAGCCACTATAGAAAACAGTATAGAGGTTCCTTAAAAAACTAAAAATAGAGCTATCATATGATCCAGCAATTCTACTTCCTGGGTATATATCCAGAAGAAAATGAAAATTCTAATTCAAAAATATACATGCACCCCAATGTTCACAGCAGCCCTAGTTACAATAGCCAAGACATGGAAACAACCCAAGCATCCATCAACATATGACTGGTTTAAGAAGATATGGTGTATATATACAATGGAATATTACTCAGCCATGAAAGAATGAAATATTGCCATTTGCAGCAACATGGATGGACCTAGAGAATATTCTACTTAGTGAAATAAGTTAGACAGAGAAAGACAAATACTATATGATATCACTTACACGTGGAATCTAAAACAAATAAAACGAATCTATATACAAAACAGAAACAGACTCACAGACATAGAAAACAATCTAATGGCTACCAAAGGGGAGAGGGAAGAAGGGACAAAGTAGGAGTGTGGGATTAACAGGTACAAACTATTAAACATAAAATAGATAAGCAGTGAGGATTTACTATATAGCACAAGGAATTATATTCAGTATCTCGTAATACCCTACAATGGACGATAACCTGAAAAAAAATAACTTAATCGCTTTGCTGTACACCCGAAACTAACACAGTATTATAAGTGAACTATACTTCAATTAAAAAAAAAGGAAAGATGACAACTCCATTCTCTTTCCCTAGTGGCATGAAGCCCACCAACTACAGGCCCGAGGCGAAGTGCTAGAGAGTTGAAACCTATGTTTTGAATAAAAGTTGAAATATTGATTAATATATTGTGCTGCACTTTCTGATTTCTGAATCAAGATTGGCTTTGCAGTTTAAAATGACTATAGGTCATTTTATTACCTGACACTAACCAGGAAAGCCATGAGACTGCCCAAAGTTTTATCCAAGGGCAGGGGGGAACGTTTCCCCCATGGAATAAAATCGAAAGGGAGAGTGTGAGACAAGAGGAAAGTAGCAGAAGTTTGACCACAAAGGTGGGAGAAGCAAAGTTAAACATGCTGTGCTAATTCTGCAGCTCTTCTCGATATATTAGAGAATTGAGCAAATCAGTAAATGTGCTGATGATGTGAAAATATGGAATGAGGAAAAGCAGGAAAGAACCCTGGGTAGAGGGACTGAAGTTGAAGGTATTGCTAGGAACTCGTTACTTCTAAAACATGTATATGAGGTGTGTGCATGGACTTGTTTGTACGTACTATATGTGTGTATACAGATTTGCATATATGTATTTGTGAGTACATGTATATATTTCTAAGTTCTCTCTCAAAGGACCCGAACCACAGACCATAAATGCTACTTGTTTGGCACCCAAATCTTGGTCTCTAATACCATTGCCCATGAAACAGGAACCAGGGCTCTTCAGAAAAATGGCTGCTTCCAGGACTGGGATACAGACAAGCCTGGAGCAGCTTTTGCCAGAAAGAGGAATAATAATAATAATAATGGGACCTCTAACAAGTACAAAAGGAGTTCCCATTGACCGATTCTGGGACAACTTGAGCAAAAGACTTAAGAATAGTAATGAATTATAAACCATTGGAAAAAATGCAAGGAATTCATGAGTCCACACCAATAAGAGATAAATGAATGGAATGGAAGGGAGGGCTGCTGCTGACAATAGCATGCCACGTGTCAAATGTGGGGGGAGTGCTGGAGTTGGAATCACCAGCGGAAATAAGTGGGTCAAGCAAGAATCATCACTGGCTACTAAATCTGTGTCCCAGGTAGATTTTGATGAGGAACAGGCTATTTGCATGGTCCAAAATGTCTCCTCACAGACTGATTATTAGTTGCAAGGGGGCAAAGCAGTTATTATACAGTGAAGAAATCAGACCACACTTCGTCTGGGGGATCAAAATTAGTAACATCAGTGAGGGATAAATGGGCACCATGCGCCTCCCATTATGATACTCTGAGGACATGACTTCACCCATGTCGTATTGTGGCTCAGAACGCATAACTTGAACCTAATCTCGAGGAAATATCAAGCAAGCCCAAAGTGAGAAATGTTCTATTAAAAACAACGTGGGGGGGGGGGATGAATTCTTCAGAAATGTCAGTGCCATCAAAGACAAAGAAAGGCTGAGGCAATGGTCCAGATTAAAGGAGGCAAAGAGGCATGGTGACTAAATGTGATACTAACCCTGGACCCATCCCATGGTGAACAGGGAAAATGCTCCAAAGGACATCACTGCATCAATTGACGAATTTGGGACACAAACACAAATTTGGGTAGATTAGATACAATAGTGTATACTTGCTAAATTTACCAAAATAATAACTGTAATGGGATACGATAATATCTCTATTCTTAAGAAATATACACTGAAGGACTTATCTAGGAATAAAGGGCAGTGACATATCTAACTTACCTGCAGATGGTCATGTTAACAGGAGACAACTATAAGTAAAGGGCATAGGGCTGTTCTTTGCACTACTTTTATATTTGCAACTTTTCTGGGAGTTTAAAATTATTTCCAAATAAAAAGTTAAAACCAAAGGATTATGGTGTACTGCTTTGGCATTTGAGATTTTGGTTTGGGTTCATAAACGCCCGGACTTCCAATCTGTGTGACTACTGCTGGAAAGCCCCCTGGATCTGGAAGAAAGGAGTAAATTTTTGCAAAAGGGCTTCTGTCCAGCCATCAGGTGCAGAAATGCCCTCACCACCTACCTGGGAGTAACCTGCTCTCTCTGGGCCAAATCATGCAAAAGTTTGCCATACAGCAGGTCTTGGATGCTTAGGATAAGGTTTGACTTAATTTTAAATACAGGTCCTCCTTTTTTTTTTTTTTTAAGTACCCCAGACTTTTGTTTAATGAAAGTACTTCTTTATTCTTAATACTTTCTTTTGATGTGTACTTAAAACATATCCCAACAACAAGAGTGTGAACTTTTTAAAAGGCAAAAACTTACCAAGGTTCATAACCCCTCTTAAAAAAGAAACTCTTCCATTTTTAATTATGGCAAAACACTGTGAAACAATTTTAGGTCACAGACATTCACACACAGAATTCTAATCATGAAAGCAGTGGGTGGCTTCCCTGCTTGCCTGGTGACGTTAAAAAAAAAAAAAGACCCTTATGAGCTCATCAATCAGGGAGTAATATCCTTTTGGCTCTCATTACAGTTACATGGAGGAAATATTTTTATGTGTTAATTTAAAGATATGGCTCCAAATAGCAAAGGGCTCAGTTAATATCCTGAAACAAGATTCTCCAGCCTTGCAGATTTGTACTGGGAATGGCTTACTGCTGACTTTCTAAATAGAAAGCTGCATAATTAATGACACTCCACTAGATCTCAGCTGAGCAGGAATGAGGCTGGTGGTAAAATAAAATAAAATATTAATAAAATTGACTTCAGTACAGTCAATAATCAGTAATCAAAACCAACAGTGCAGGAGGCCTATTTAATTTGCAGTTTTACTCAGCACACACATCCAGGATCACCAGGGGCCACTTGAATTGCTTTACGGGGCAGAGGTAGCAAGACTTAGCCATTACTAACATGCTTTTTGCAGCTGCCAAAGAACTCAGGGTCAGAGATCGGGTCCATGAGGTATGATCGAATGATATTAGCCCGTAAACCTTTCGGTGCTTCATTGGTCATTTTCACTCCATTCTGCAGTACAGACACAGGGAAATTTGGAGATGGGTAACTTGTCAGCCAAATTCGGAAATCTGGATGTGTTGTTTCTGCACTTAACTCCTGCAACAAAGAAACCAGATCCAAAAGGGTCATAAAATGCAAGGAAAATCTCAAGCATGTGTGCATGGGATGGGCTGGAAGTGGGAGGAAGCATCTTTACAAAATAGGGCTTATTGCTGCAGTTTAAGGCAAAGGCCTTAAAATCTGATTCTGCCGGGGAAGCAACATACTTCATTGGGAAGGCCCAGAGTGGCTGTCACTCTCCCTGTTAACAATTAAATCACATGACTGTAAAGTTTACAAAGGCATTACATAATTCAGCTTTGGCCCGCGATAAAGACTAAGACATTCCAAAAAATCTTGTATCTTCACTGATGTGGCTGAAATATTTATAGAAACACTTCTCTGCCCCAGAGCCAGATTAAGAATGATGCCTTCTTGCTGTAGCCAGGTTGTGAGAATAAGCAACACACTCAGATAAATCAATATTAAACCAAGTAGGGGTGAAAAAAAAAAAAAGGAGCATTTTGAAAGGCAAGAAGAACTGGTGTATCCTGAAGCACTAAACCATATCACTATTAGCGCTACTTGTTTACGGGGATAGTCAGGCCCGCACTGTGGAGGATGACAGAACGCTCGTCTATGACTGTCGTGAAGGCTATATTGGGCCTTGGAATAATTATTGTGGGTCTTTCCCTCTCTCCTGTTCTGCCCCACTCCCTACTGCTAACTCCTCCAATTGTCTTGCAAGTCTTTATCAGTAAAATAATTTTTGAGCACTCAACTGGTGAAGGGGTGGGTAGGGGAATTGGAAGGATGCTAAGGCACCTACATTTTTTAATAAATGGTGAAGGTACCATTTTTCCTCCTACTGGCTGCCCTATGCCCAGTGACTTAGGTAGCATAACTCATGGGACTTTGGGCCAAGTTCACCATCCACTGGGGACAGCTCTTCCCTCTTGGATGACTCTCTAATGGGTATACGATACAATTCAACAGGTCAGGAGAACAGCCTAGAGACAGAGGAACCGTGAGGAAACAGGCACAAAGTCTCTTAATATAAGACCTGAAGCTTGAGAAGATATTAGTAAGGCAAAAAATATTAAAGAATAGTTTTGCAGATGGAAATAACATCTATCTTGGAAGCCTACATTCTTGAGAAAGTGTGCTCTCCCAATGAAAGTGAAAGAAGGTCAAATGGCTAGAGCACAGAAGTCAAGATGGGAAGTGGCCAGAGACGAAACCTGAGAGGCAGGCGAAAGTCAAATGAAGAAGCCATGACGGGGGCATGAACTTTGTCTTCATGCAGTGGGAAGCCATTGAAAGGCTTTATTCATTCACCAGCTCAGGAAATATTTATTGATTATGTCCCATGAGCCAGGCACTGTTCAAGGTGCTAGAGGTAAACCGGAGAATAAAACAGCACTTATATTCTAGTGGGAGATACAGACAAAACAAAATGGTGACAAGTGTCATAAAGGAAAATATACTCCGCCCCTTAAAGTGTCAGGTGGATGTCTGGATAGTGCAAGTTGTATCAATTTAGTAGCTTGAGGGATTCTGAAGAGAGGGCTAGAGTCACGGGTAATTACGTGGACACATTTTTCTCTATGTTTGTTGAAATCAATTGCCGGGTTTTCTGTTTATTCAGTTGAGCTACGCAGGATTTTCTTCCTGGAATTTCTGCCCACAAAAATAGGGAAGTACCGTGACCCACTGCCAAGGAGGGTGGGAGGAGTGCTCTTTTGGTTTCAGATTCATCCTCTGTGGCAGGGTCACTAGCTAAGTGGGTGAGAAGTATAATTAAAGAAAAGTTACATCCTGAAGCCTTTTGGTTTAGAGGGGCCACACTAATTTCCCCCCGCAAAGCTTTCTTTGTTGTTTTTGGTCCACTGCTGTAAAAAGGAAATTGGTTTCTGTCACTACCCTGTGGTTTATTCCTATCTTTGAGGCTGCTCCTCTGGATTAAGGATATTTCTGACCCACGGGATGAGCCCTTGCCTCTAGTAGGAGAGATTCGGCAAGGCCTGGCCATGTGCTGTCCTCTAGTTCCCAATGTGAGCCCATCTCCCCTATAACCCAGCCATGCCAGCCACTATCCTGCAACCTTCAAATTACAGGACAGGAATGGAGTTACTTAGATGGCATTTACATCACGAATTATATTGGGGGACTACGATCTCATAAAAATAAGCTTTTGCATTTTTACCTCGCAAACTTTCTCGAGGGTTGGCATCCAAGAGGTGGCAAGGTGACAATTCTGAAGAACAACCCATGTTCCTTCTTTGACAGCTTTTTCTAACATCTTCATAGCTATGGGCCCTTGGCCTTGACCAAGAGATAAAGACCTAAGCTTTGATCCTCCATATCCCTGTGTACAAGAATAGTGAAGATGTTATTTTCAATCACATTTTAAAGAAGAATCAATATTATCATCAGGGGACACGTTAATATTAAATATATTAAAATTTAATCATGCAGCATCGCTCAAAGGTTCTAGGGCACATACAGCCCTAGAAACCTCTTACTGATTAAGAAGCCAATAAACGGATAAAAAGCAAGACAATTCATGAAGGAAACAGTCACGGTAATAAATGGAAAATTCTGTAGAGTCTTTGATTGTTGAGATAAGGGACAGGAAAAAATTAAGAAGACTTTTAATATGAGGAGGAGATGAAAGAGCCCGGCTATCAAGCAGCAACTCCTAAAATTCAAAGCTGAAAAGAAAGCTATGAATAGACAGATGAACTTGTCCCAGTTTCCTCCAGATCTCTGAATAATTATATCTTAACTAATTTGGTTACTGCCTAAAGTTCAGAGGAAAAAAAACCCATTAGCCCCTAATTTCCATTCAAGTTTATTTAAGGAACTCTGTGGGAATGTCTGCCTAGAATTCATTTCTCCTATATCCTGATTCATCTACAGCTTCCAGATACGGTGTCTGTGACCCCCTGGTCTATTTCTAGGGCAGTTACCACATGAATGCCACTTCGGAAGAGGCCTTGAGTTATGGGAGCAGTATAAGAGAAGGCCCTGTCTGAATGTCCACAGGTTATCTGCACAAGCAGGTCAGCAGGAAAAAAAATAGATGTTTAAGGTACCTGGTCATCAGCAAATTTTAGAAGGGCAGCCATGGGATCTGCTCCAGGAGAGAGCACGAAAATCAGTGGCGCGCAGCAGTTACTATCCGCAAATGCCTTGGATAGATCAAACGGGGGTGGTTCAATGAACGCACGTCCCAATCTGTTGCTTATAAATTCTTGCAGCATTGGAATAATCTAGAAAGGGACAAGAATATGTGTGAAGGAACATTCAAAATCTGCCTTAAACCTTAAAAACTTCACATTCAAAGGTGTTTTATAACAAAGGACCTTACATTCGCTTTGGTATTTATAAACGTTGGTAAAGAGTCAAAGGCATCACTTTATACAGTTGTCTTTTAGATAGAAGGAAACTATACATTATTTAATTAATAAAAGGTGGGTGGTTAGTGACACCAGAATTCAAAGGCATTCTTCTTCCTTTTAGTGAGTATTCAACATATCCTAGATGAAGAATATAAAAAACCTTAATTCTTTGCTTTTTTTTACAAAATAAATTTATTTATTTATTTATTTTTGGCTGTGTTGGGTCTTCGTTTCTGTGCGAGGGCTTTCTCCAGGTGCGGCGAGCGGGGGCCACTCTTCATCGCGGGGCGCGGGCCTTTCACTGTCGCGGCCTCTCCCATTGCGGAGCACAGGCTCCAGACGCGCAGGCTCAGTGGTTGTGGCTCACGGGCCTAGTTGCTCCGCGGCATGTGGGAATCTTTCCCAGACCAGGGCTCGAACCCGTGTCCCCTGCATTGGCAGGCAGATTCCCAACCACTGCGCCACCAGGGAAGCCCCCGGGAAGCCCCCGGGAAGCCCCCGGGAAGCCCCCGGGAAGCCCCTGTTTACTTAAGTTTTAAGTAAAACTTGACTATGTTCCAAAGTCCACAACTCAGAAGTAGAAATTCTAGCGTGATTTATACAATCCTACACCACAAAGAAAGATCGATACAGCTGAAAAAAGAAAGAAAAGGAAAAGCACTGTGAAAGAGAAGCCATACTCCCGAGAAACAGGCAAAACTACATCGTGTACACTTTCTGATAATACGCCCGTGCATTTTCTGGGAGCGTGTTTGAGAAAGAACAGAACTTTGGGGCTTGGGGGTCCCTTTCAGGCACTGCTGTGGGAGTAGTCTTGTAGAAAGCAGTGTGGCTGATGTACAGCCTCAGGTACATCACTCCTTCTTTCTGATGAAGGGTCTACACCACTCATCTCTGGGTGATGGCTTAGGTGTGAGCCAAGCAAGTAATAAAGGTACGTTTAATGAACCAGTATCCCTGTATCTAGCTTAACAAATTCTGTAAACATCCCAGGAAGAGAAGGAATGAAGTGACAAGAGCACAAAGAATTTTTTGAAAGCTTCAGAACCTCTCTGACTGGACACCTACTTATATCCGAGGATGGAATTGTGTGTACACACAACACTCCAAATTAGGACAGCAATTCCACCACCCCACAACTTTTCTGAACTTAAAGCAAATTTCAGGAGCAATGTGCAGATACCAAGAATCTCAAAAAGGTGGTCTCCTCTGGAGAAAGTTACAAACATTTCCACATTTTAACAGTGCATTCTACAGAACCTCTATCCACACAAGGTTTGTAAGTAAAACTCATTGACTTGTCACAATACTTTAAAAACAGTGTCAATCCTGGTATGGATGCGTGTGTGTGTGTGTGTGTGTGTGTGTGTGTGTGTGTGTGTGTGAGACAGAGAGAGAGAGAGAGAGAGAGAGAGATGGAGAGATGGAGGGAGGGAGGGAGGGAGGGGGAGAGAGAGAGAGAGAAAGAGTAAGAGAGACAGACTGACTGAGGGTGTGAGGGTCTGGAGATGAGAAACAGTGAAGAAATATCTGTACTTAAATTTTTTAATCCCTCCACAACAGATTCATTCAAATATGGAAAGGTATAAATAGCCAAGACGGGGAACCAACCTAAATGTCCATGGACAGATGAAGGGATAAATAAGATGTGGTATATATACACAATGAAATATTACTCAGCCATAAAAAAGAATGAAACAATGCCATCTGCAGCAACATGGATGGACCCAGAGACTGTCATACTACGTGAAGTCAGAAAGACAAATACCATATGATATCACTTATATGTGGAATCTAAAATGTGACACAAATGAACCTATCTATGAAACAGCCTCACAGACACACAAAACAACCTTATGGTTACCAAAGGGGAAAGGAGGTGGGGGAGGGATAAATTAGGGGTTTGGGATAAATTAGGACAAATACCGTATGATATCACTTATATGTGGAATCTAAAATGTGACACAAATGAACCTATCTATGAAACAGCCTCACAGACACACAAAACAACCTTATGGTTACCAAAGGGGAAAGGAGGTGGGGGAGGGATAAATTAGGGGTTTGGGATAAATTAGGAGTAGATACACACTACTATATAAAAAATAGATAAACAACAAAGTCCTACTGTATAGCACAGGGAACTACATTGAATACCCTGTAATAAACCATAATGGAAAAGAATCTGAAAAAGAATATATATATGCATATATATATGTATATATAACTGAATCACTTCGCTGTATACCAGAAATTAACACAATATTGTAAATCAACTATATGTCATTAAAAAATAATTTAAAACTATGGAAAGGTATAGAAGGGTAATAACACATGTATAAGTGCCACGTTGGCATGGATCTTCCTAACAAGATTACTCATATATTGTTCCTGCGCAATAAATATCTACTGAACAAATGGATGAATAAATGAGGATGCTCTCTTTTGTGAAGGTGGGATTCTAATTACGGAAATTCTAAACAAAAATTACAGAATAATGAATTCATCTATGCATCAAGTTTCATTTCTGGATAAGTTATTTCATGTTTCAGATATTTTGAATGGGCACAGATATCAAGCTTATGGCAGAAAACTACAAATATCCTAAATGCCTGTCTCAGGCCTTGTCCTTGCCCTTTTCCCTATTATTCTTTTCCTGTGGCTGTCTTTTCTCACTAGATTAAAAACAACAACAATTAACAAAGGAAAACAAAATGGTTTTTTAATAACCTCTCTCCTCTCAAGGCTAACTTCTTCACTAAATTATAATTTTACAAACACAACGAAAGCACATGGCTTTTATGTGCATGGTTTTACTTTTAGGAAGTCTGGGTTCTAAACGGCCCCTCTTCTGTGAGTGTTTCAGGCTGGCAGCGTCCACTGCGCTCATGCAAACATGGCTGGTGGAAACTGATTCTTCTGTTAGCGCCAGAGAACCCAGTTAGGGGGGCCTGCGTGAGGGTGGGCACAAGTTTCATTGTTTCATTTTTAATGTTAAAACTGAATAAGACCTGCTTGCTCCCAAGACTGAACGGTAACTCCGGAAGTAAATGAAGCTGTGCAAGCTATTCAGTTTGGAAGGCGATGGAATTGGGTTTGCTTCTGCAATCTGATTATGCCAGCATCAGGTTTATAAAATGAAATCTGTCAGTAACAAAAATTATAGACTAATTTAGGCAGCCATCTTCCCAAAGGCAGAAAAGAAGTTTGTGGTCACCTATGTATGTTCTTCTGTGTCTTGCAAGTTCCTATAGGATTTATCTGAGGTCAGAGAAACATATTAACTTATATTTGACAAGTTTCTTATTGAAAGCTGATTAATTTGCTTTTTGTTTACTGTCCAGAAGGAGAGAACTGTGGCCAGAAGCTCTTCATTTTGTAAATGGGCTCAAAACATTCCACACCTCAGTATTTATCCATCTGATATGCTTTTGTCAATAAAACACTATAAACTATTAAATTCTATGGAAGGTGCAAACCCATCTCATTTCTCCTACTGGTGATTCAGTGAGCATCTTTTACATTTTTCCAAACTAGAGCGTTAGATAACCTGGCATCTGTGGCTTCTTACCATGGGATGGAGTTGGTTTTGAAGGGAGAGCGGTAGAAAGGAGACAGAAAAAATTGTGCTGACAAATAACATATACTGTAAACTAGAGATCAAACAATTGCTGATTTTCCTAGGGGAGATATATATCTCATGACTCAGAAATGGCAAAGAAATAAAATCTATGTAGTACTAGCCCAATTATTAGCCTCATATAGCACTGTCCCTTTCTCTGCCATGCTAATACCATTTTGCTTTGGAAAATCATTCTTTTAAGAGCATAAGAGTCATATATTAATTTTAAATACATAGATTCTAACGTCAACGATTTACCACTAGAAATTAAAGTACCTGGCAGCAGCAAGATTGAAGGGTTTGAGGTTGCTAGTAATATAAGAGCATACTAATAATTATTTCTATATTAAGGATTACGGGTGTGATCGTATAGATAATGGTAACTAGTTAATCACTTAGGATAAATTGAATTATGCTGTAGTAGCAAACGATTTCCAGATCTCAGTGGTTTAACACAACAAAAGCTTATTTCTTGTCCCAGCAGAGTCATCTGGGTGTCCAGGCAACAAACTCTCCGTGGCTGGCTCAGCACTGCAGCCTGTTTATGGCACTTAAATATCAACATGTGATTCCACAGTTTTGGTGGCAGGGGGGAGTGCCCTGGAGAATCTCACACTGGTAGTGAGATGCTTCTGCCCTAACACTGCTGCTCACATTTTACTGGCCAAAGCAAGGTTTACGGCCACAATGCCCCCACCTCAAGTGTACTCAGGAGAGGAGAACCAGAAATACTGGTGAGTAGGGTTAATGTCTACACTCATCCAACCAATCCGAAAAAAAACTCTAGAGGAGATATGAAAAAATATAAGAAAAAGTTATAAGACAAGGTGCTGCAGTATTGTGCCGAGTAGGCAAGAGAAATATGAAACCTTAAGTTTAACCTCAATTGATTTAAAAACTAACAGAAAGTTACAAACAAAAATTCCTCAGCTTGAATATCTAATTCCCCAGCTCCCTCAAATACACTTTAAAAAGAGAGTGACTATGGAAAGTAATATTGGATCTATTTGGTAGCTCAACATATTTTCAGATTAAAATGTCCATTTTTTAAAAACAAACTGGGGAAAAGATATTTATAGATGAAACTGCTGCAATTAGGAAACGGCTCATTAATCACTTCTAATTAAACAAAATAAACCATGAACAGAAACTTCTTTGTTTATCAAATATTGAGGAGAGAAGGTCAGTGGTACATGCAGAGTCATTTAGCAGAACAGTCGTTAGCTTAGAAAACAAAGTAAAAACCTTTGAAAATTTTAAAAAAAGGTTTTAAAGGAAGGAGCCGTATTAGGCAAGAGTTTGAAGCATTTCATATTCTTCCATATTTAATAGTTGAAGTGAAAACTTCCGACGCTTAACGCTAAAGTTCCAGTGAAAATTCATTTTTAAAAGGGCCACCAAGGGGGAGATGTTTTATCAGTTTAATAATGGTCCTCAACAACGGGAGGTACTTCCAGCATCTAAGAGCTGGGCAGCATTATGATGTTCAGGGGCCCTTGGCACTTCGTGGGTCCCTTCTTCCATAAATAAATATAAAAAATGGTATTTTACAACTATTTTGGTATAATTACAAATATAATACAGACTGATTTATTTTCTCATTTTAAAAGAAATTAAAACATTTTCATGAACCCCTAAGAGTATCGTGGGCCCTAGGCCCTGTGCCTAACAGATACTTTGGCCCTAGCTAAGGCCACACTGCCAAGTCAAGCAAGAATGACATGTGTTCATCGAACAGACCATGGCTTACAGAGGAAAGAATGCCGCTACCCTATATTATCACTGATGTGCAGAAAAACTTAAAAAAAAAAATACACTGCTTTCACCATCTAAGCTCTGCTTTTTCTGTTGCTGTTAGAATGGAAGTATTGTACTATATTCCTTAGCAACTCAAATTCTGAATACAGTAAATTTTGAAATAATTATGTATACTTTTACTCAAGCAGTAACAGTGGACAATTAGAATATTTTGTTCAATTTATTTTTCCAACTCTCCTAATGTCTACATTTTCGCAGAGTATGTAGATATCTCTGTGGGTATGGGTCTTTACAATTAAGTGAACAGTGGTTTTTTTAAATGGAATTTAATAATACAAATGAGGATGCCAATGAGTACTGTAATTTGTTGATACGACAGGTCAGCTGATTCACTGGTTATATAATTTATTATTTAAAGAAATGAAAATTAAGAGTATTGACATTTTCCTTTGTAGTTAGCAGTGATGAGTGTCTTAATATTCTACTAGCTTTCCAAAAGCCAACAAAAAACCATGTACAGGATAGCATTTGAGGAGCCAGAAAGTCTAGTAAATCAGCTTCATGTAAACCACATTGACTAATTTCATCGAAACAGTAAGAATAAAAATGAGATCACTATATGTAAAGGAAGTAGATTGTGAGGAATTGGGGAAGCATATAATAAAAGGAAGAATCATAACATAAATAAAACTATAAAATATAATCTGGTGAGTTACTAATTTAGTGTGGTTTTAATAAATATACACTTCTTGAAAAATGGCTGCATTAGAAACGGAAGTGGGGTTATTTCCCCCAGGCTCCTTTACGTCCCCCATGACCCACGATTACATAAGGAAAAACGTGTTTGGCTGGACTGTGGAGAAAGGAGGGACTGGACTCACTGAGTTGCTTTCAAAGACCACATTTACCTTGTCCGGTCTCAGGCAACGAATGATAAGCATCCTTTGAAACTCACTCGCTTTATCTTCCCAATCGTCAGGAAAAACCTCATGATGTGGTTCCTAAAATGACAGTGGATATAACTCAATGCTATTTGGAAGACTATTTAAAAGAAAAACAGAATCAAAAAAACAGTATTTTGACTTTTAAATCGAGTTTTACAGAAAACATATAATGACTAAATGAAATCAAGAATGCTAACGTAAATTTTATTAGGTTGGGGCAAAGTTATGAAATAAGCTATAAAAAGAAAATGTAAAATGCCACTAAAAACAACAAAACTAAGACATGAATTAAGCGGGTTAATGTCAATATGAATATTAATCAATAGCACAAAATGATCCCTGTTATTGAAAAAATAAATGTGCATTAGATTTTCCCCGTTATTTCTCCAAAGCCATTTTAAAAACCTACCAACTACTCTCATGATCTATTTATAAAAAAAAAACATTTATTGCAAACGAAGTAAGAAGGGTATGTGTTATTTCTTATGTTGAAGAATTTTTGGTATCGTTTTTAGAAAGGGATATTTGAGAATGTGTATATCAAAGAAGAAGCCAAAAGAGTACTATTAAAAATATGCAAGAAGAAAGGTATCAAGATTCCAGGAGGAGGAGTAAACATGGAAAAAAAGACACCTGCACCTTTGAAACGTTTAGGAAGGCTATGTGGTATCTCAGATCAGAAATCTCCATGCTTCATCATAGGGAAATTTCTATTTAAATTAGAATCAACTATACACAAAAACATATTTGCCTCTGGGAAATGTAGTTTTGTTACTAACTAGGAGAGATCCAAAAGAGATCCAGTCCAAAATATTTAAATTCAGGTGTAGACACAATCTCACTATCATGTATAATACAACAAACAGGTCACCAAAGAAAAAGTGTTCTCCACGCATCTGGCTCTTTTTCCCCTCCACCCTCCCCTGCAACAGAACTGTTGCATATTAAACCCAAGGAAAGCAGAATGTCCAGAGTGTAGAAACAATAGAAAAAATTAACTGGGAATCAGCAAAATGTTAGCCCTTGTGCTAAAAGAAAAGTGAGGGAAGGCAACAATTCCTACGTATTCTAGAAGGGAAACTGAGTATCACGGTATATGTTAGCTATCCTCAATTAGCAAGATAGGGTCTCATGAAAATTATTTGAGAACTATTAGCTTTTCCCTTTCATCAAATGACAAAAACATTTATTAGTTTGTGTCCTGTATTCAGAAAATCTAAACAATATCTGTTTCATAAAATTTTAACTCATCTGCCATTATGATTGCCAAAGTACAAGTTGATAATAAATTAAAAAACCTGGCATGGAAATTCAAAAAGAGTACTTTTCAGGACCATGCAGCTTTTTTGCATCTCTATATATTTCAAGGAATTTGAATAGAAGTGCAAACAGAACCACCAGTTTTGAAGGTGGGGATAGTTTAATCGAAACACTGATTTTAATATTTGACCAGTTTAAAGCTTACTTAAATCTTGTTTTTATTCAAAGATAAGAGTAAATTGTTTGACATTATTTTCTCCATTTAAAAACTCTGAAATAAGCAAGAGGGTTAAAAACATACCGAACTGTCATATACTTTTTTCCACCCATCCTTTAAGTGCATAAACTCCCTACGAATGGTTTTGAAGGCAGGCAACTCATCTAGTCGACATATTTCATCCCAAGATTTTTGAGGAAGCCACGTACAAGGGTTGGCATGAGGATTATCCAGTCCAATGCCACCAGTTAGCAGAAATCTCCACTCAGCTTTATTAATCTTTGGAAGACAAAGTAGCATGAGGAGTCAGAAATGAGTTCATCATATACATAGTAAACTTACAACCATTTTAAAAGAATTGATTATTTGATTTTTAAGCTTCAGGTATGGTCCCCATAAAATTCTATAGTTACTGGTATAGCTCAGTATTTATTCATAAGAAACCAGTGTATCCATTCTAACCAGTTTTCAACATAGTTCCATTTTAGATAGGTATTTTTGATAATTTTCCTCCAGAATTACTGATCTAAACATGGAAATCTGAATTTATTCTTTTTGAATATATGCTTTCCTAAGTGACTTCTTAGAGTTTTATTGGCTCTAAAAATTGTTGAGAGGCAATCAATCTGCTATGTTTTCAATTATTTTCCATAAAACATAATGAGGTACTGCTACGAAATTTTTTCAAGAAATGCAAAAATAAAGCTTCTACTCCTTCAGAATTCAACTAATACATTGCCATATGAAATCAATAAATCTTAAACACGTAATATAAAATAATGAATTTATACACCTCTCTTCCAGTCTTAAAGTGCTTCCTATATTTTAATAGATTTGAAACAGCAAAAATTAACGAATGGTATCGTTAAGCCCAATGGTTAGATTTGATGAACTTGCAAAAGTTTCTAAAAACATTGCCATTTATGCTATTACTTGGATACATATATCAATATATTTAGTTAATTTATATGCATACTTCTATGAGATTCTGATAGAAACTATTTTAAACTAAAACATACAAAAATTTAAGTAGTAATAGTTATATAATGAACTCTGCTTAATTTATTTTTCACCTCTGTGAAATTCAATCTAGGTGTGATGCCTTAACTATAATTAACTATTTACAATTCTTTTATATATATTCCCAAATTCATAAATTAATGAATTCACGTTCATATTTTTTTCCCTACAAATTAAAACAATACTGACCGAACGCTCATGTAGCATCAGATTTACAGTTAGACAAAAGGAAAAGAGTAGTTTATCCTTTTCAAAGAGGGATCGGCAGACGTTAACATAAAGGGAATAAGTGAAGTGATCCTTGAGAATTTGAAGCCTAAGGGTCAACAGAAAGAAAAGTAAATAAATAAAAATGCATTATCCTTTAAGAAAAAAATGCTCTTGGGGAAACCTATTATAAACCATTTAGATGTCTGCTCTTCTAATTAGCTTTCTGGTCAATTACTCCCCAAACAAATCAAGGATCCTTATTAACTGGGGGCACCAATTTGAGAGCTACACAATGTAGAAACATCTCAGTAGAATTGCATTTTTACTGTTGACTGATTTTTTTAAAAAACTTAATCTTCCTTTTGGAAAAAAGTCAATGCACAGTATATTAATCTGTTACATTTAACAGTTTTTGGACTATTTCTAACTATAAAACATTTCTTGGGGTAAAACTGGATTTCTTTATTCCATAAACACTTCCAAATGTTCTATATTATATATTAAATGAACAGACTAAAATTAATAGCTCCTTTATTAAATTAACATTAAGTTTAGTAGTGTGCTACTCTGCTCATAAATCCGTAAAAGCCAGAGAAATCACAAAACTTGATAAACTACATTTTTATTTACCACATAGACAAGACACAGAAATGTGAATAATCACAATATTTGCAACTAACAACTTCCTAGTAAGTGCTAACATGTGTGATCTGTATTCATAATAATTCTTAACATGAATATAGCACTTTAAGCATTTTCACTAATTATCTCATGAGGGGTAAACTACCACTGAGACAAAAGTTTAAAAAATATTTTTTTTACATAGGTTATAGTAGTTATAATAGAAATAAAGTTAGCTGAAAACATTTGTAGTAAGCTAATGATTTACACAGATTAATGACCTAAATGATCTAAAGGATAAAGTATCTAAAGGGAAAATTATTACAGTTTATGATTAAACAAAATTACATTGGTGTTTCTTAATGTGCCTAGAAAAAAAAAATCTAGCAGTATGACCATATCTTGGTTATTTCCAGACTGATATCCTAAGCTGTGGATCATCCCCGCTCTAGTTTCTTCCTTACCTCCCTATTTCTTTAACTATTTTACCCCCTGCCAGCATTCCCATAAAAAGAATTACAACAAATTGATATATTTTATTTCTAACTGAGAACTCTGAAAAAGGCTTGGTAGAGAGGTCCTTGAAACTAGTTGCTGAGATACAGTTGAATTCTTTGAAAATTCAAAATAAGCATACAATTCCTGTCCCCATTTTTATGCTAATAGATGGTCTATTCACACTTGGCATTTAATTTCTCTCATGTAACAGTACAATTAATATAGGGTGACTCAAATTTGGTCTCTCTAGAATTAAATAATTTCTGCACTTTAAGACAAACTTCCTCTTGTAGATAGGAAGATAGAAAGGAAAATTATAAGGGTCAATCATACTAGAAATTCAAGTTCATTTTCATTAAATGCCAATAAAAATATATTTATTTTTAAATATTTAAATATTTCTAAATACTTAAATATCAAGTATTTAAAATATTTGATTAAAATGCCAATTAAAATATATTTTAATAATCTGTTACAGTATAAAAGAGGATAAAAATTATTATTTTCAATGCTGATGGGCTTCCTTGGTGGCGCAGTGGTTGAGAGTCCGCCTAACGATGCAGGGGACACGGGTTCGTGCCCCGGTCCGGGAAGATCCCACATGCCGCGGAGCGGCTGAGCCCGTGAGCCACGGCCGCTCCGCCTGCGCGTCCGGAGACTGTGCTCCGCAACGGGAGAGGCCACAGCAGTGAGACGCCCGCGTACCGCAAAAAAAAAAAAAAAAAAAAGACAAACAGTGAGAGGCCCGTGTACCACAAAAAAAAAAAAAAAAAAAAGACAGATGATCCCGATTATTATGGCTATTTCATAGTATATACCATAGTAGTTATAACATAAATTTAGTTATAACATATGTTTGGTATTATTAAATAATAATTATTACGAATAATAACTATCAGAAGACAAACAAAAATGAAATATTTTTATCTCTGAGTAAAAGGAAATTAGAGATAATTTTAGACCAATATTAAGATTCTCAAACAATTTAGTACTCTGGTGTTAACAGTCACATGCTTTCTATGCCTTTGTTATAGCTATAACTCAATAGTTGCCCAGAGAACACGGGTTACCTGATGTTTGTTTTTTCCCCCAGCTTTACTGAGGTATGAGTGACAAGTAAAAATTGTACGTATTTAACAGGTTATCTGATGTTTATCAATGACTGACAAAAAAAATGATTTCTATGAGAACTCTATCTTTAACTTCTGAATGACAGCTAGCTTCTTACTATTTATAAAAAAAAAAAAAAAAAAAAGGAAGATTAAGCAGGACTCCTAAAAGAGTCTCCCTTGCTGTAGCCACTTTGGAATTCTGTTTGGCAATATTTATTAATCATATTTTTTTGAAATTAATTTATTTTATTTCTTTTTTCTTTTTTTTTTGGCTGCGTTGGGTCTTCGTTGCTGCGCGCAGGCTTTTCTCTAGTTGCGGCGAGCGGGGGCTACTCTTCGTGGTGGTGTGCGGGCTTCTTGTGGTGGCTCTAGGTGCGTGGGCTCAGTAGTTGTGGCACGCAGGCTTAGTTGCTCTGCAGCATGTGGGATCTTCCTGGACCAGGGCTTGAATCTGTGTCCCCTGCATTGGCAGGCAGATTCTTAACCACTGTGCCACCAAGGAAGCCCCTAAAAGATAATTCTTAACTGTGGGCGATAAGCAGTATATCGAGTTTCTTTTGTGGGTATGAACAGTTAGGAAACTGAAGTACCTTGCTTCGTATTGATTGATAAAATTATAAAGGGCAAAGGTTGCAATTATTTGTTCGAGAAGTAATTTAATGTTAGACTCTATTAAAAACGTTTTAATACCAACTAAAATTTATCTCACTGACAACAAATAAAATGAAATTTTATTCTCTCAGAGACTTACTATTAAGTAGGCCTTAGTTCCATTACTTACTGCAATAGCCAACAGTAAAATAAGGTATTTTATATAAATAAGAATAACAAAATCACAAGATTATTTTTCAAAAACCCTGTTATCTGACAAATTTTATACATGTGTATATCAAAATGTGAATATATAACTTTTGGAATGCAAGCTTACAGAGGGTAAGAGTCATATCTTTTAGGGGGACTACCTCCTCTTTCCACACCTCCCATCATAAATAACTTTTGCAAATGATAAACAGAAGTATATGTTTCCTCTTTTTAGAATTACATTATAATCCCATTAGCTATTTAAACAAAGTCCTGGCAGACTGAATTTGGTCACATCTGTTCAATTTATAACCCTCAGATTTACTTCTGGTACAATTATTAATCAAGTTCACTCTAGCTATGCGGCTGTAAGGTGCACACCACTCTGAAACAACAATGAAGGCCACCGATTACTATTTACTTCTCATGCATTAGCTACTATTACTATTAATTAGTATTGTTTTTACGTACCTTTTTGACAAAATTTCTGATTTCTCTGAATTTTCAATAGACAGGATGAAAAGGTTAATAAACCAGGTCAGTGAGTATTGGTACATGGGCTCGATGTTAGCTAAGTCAGCAAGAGAAAAAAACAGGATGGAGGAATGAATGGCAATAGGTCGATAGCCCATGCGGGTGGCATCAATCTTTTTCTCTGTCTCTTCCGCTACTTCCTGCTTTTGAGAAATCTCATTAGCCAAAGCCTTGGAGGAAGATAATATCTTAATGGCAGTTTCATCTTCTAATATATTGCCTTCCGAAGATGAAAGAACTTCTAAAATCTTGTCTTCTATTTCTTTTAACTGCCTGGAATAAAACAATTTTCCCAGAAGAAATCATTAAAAATCACTTAATGTATATGTTCTTTCATAAGAAACAAAGAGCTTGTAACCTTAAGAAATGCATCACATTGTGACAAATATCCGGAACGGTGATGCTGTATAATTAATTTCTTATCTTGCAAAATGTCAAAAAGACAGGCCTTTCTGCTCCACTTCTCTTTCTAATGATCATTTATGTGGTAACTAGAGAGAGATATGGTAAGCCCATCTACTCTGCCATTAAGAATCTCAGCCCCCAATGAACGGAAAGTATCACTCCATTTATTTTCTGAAATTTTTCATGACTTCTAGAGCATTACCCTTTTTACCTATGATATAGATATTACAAGCAGAAAATGGAATGCAACATATTCATTCAGACTATGCTCCAGTGAAAACAGGTAACCTCAATTACATAATGAATACTAGAACTTTTGTGCTAAAACTTCACTGAATAGTTGAAAATATATTGCTTTGAATTTTGGCAGGCCTCTGAATTCTTCCAATGCCTAAGAACTTGTATGTAAAAATATACTCTGCAATGCAATTTTCCAAATTAACATAGAGACTCTGTAACACCATATATTTTCCACTTAAGTCTTTCCATTCAATGCACCTATTAAACCTAACAAAGTAGATCTTTAAAATGTACTTTAATTGATTCTAAGTGATCTTGAAACAAGTAAGAATAATTCTGAGCTTTATAACATTTAAAACCTTTTGTTTTCAGCTCCTTGTAATATCAAGGCTTGCTTTTCTTCTTCAAGGTCTGGCCTTTCTCGTGCCACCACAATTCCCAAAAGCTGATCCTGCATTCCCTCTGAGGTGATCATGAAGTTTAATAGTGTCACCTATAAATGAAAGAGTACACAACAATTGCATCACTATTTCTGTTGAGAAAGCCTCAACAGAGAAAGCCTCTGCTTATACACTTCAAATTCTGATCTTAAAACTGACTCTATTTACCATGGTAGTATGTGTGAAAAGTGGAATTTGTAGAGATGGTGATTAAGGGTATAGGCAAACTGGATTGTTGGATTAAAAACCCACTGAAGTTTCTCATGGTCATAAATGTAATACTTCAGAGGGTTTTGTTTGGTGATCAATTTATTCTTATTTCAAATTGGTCCAATTGCTGACTACCTTTTAATCCCCAAATCAATTAGAATCAGGCTGGAGGCCGTCCTTCATATTGGCTGGACTAGCTGATCTATGTTTTAAGGATCCCAGTGGTGTCAAAAAGCAAAGGAGATCTTACAAAGAGATAAGAGAAAAAAGAACAATGACTTGTCATAAGTATATACGGTATTCACAAAATGACAATCATATTACGTATTATAATGATATATACTATAATATCATATTAGAACATAGCATATATTATGTTGTATTATATTATCATATTAAAATATGATACTCAGCCACTACTATGAACTAAGGAATATACAGTTCAACAGTGTCCATCAAGATGCAGTCTGCTAACCCTGCTTCATGCCAGTACCTAACGGCTCTTACAGGCAGGTCTCACTCTGTTGCCCACAATTTAAAATAGCCCCTCTCCTGAGTCTTTCCCATAAGTGGGAAAGTAATCATGCTTAGGTGTCTCTTTTTAAAAAGCAAAAAACAAATCATCCACACAATCCCTTTCAGCTACTGAACGATCTCTCTTTGTGCCTTCATAACTATATAACTGAAAATGTTACTTGTATATGCTTTCTGTCTCTGCCTCATTTCATTCCTCAGCCCTCTACAGTCTGCTCTCACTCCTGCCTCCACATACCTATCAACATACACAGCAATAAACTGCAGAAACTTTCTGGCTCTGGTCACCAATGAACCGATAAACACTCAACCTTGGCTTAAGCTGACCTCCCCCGCCCCCCTGCTTTTTTAAGCCTCTATTTTGCAGTCTGCCTGCCCTCACGTCTTAAATTAAGGCCTGCACCTATGTCTTGAGCATCACTTCCCACTCCTCCCTTGCACGTGTCTTTCATTGTAGCTAAGCTGAACTGATTGTGAAATCTCAGACACACACTATGAAACATCTGCACGTGCTTCAGCCCTGACCGAGGAATGGGAGAACTTGGGTCTCCCCAACTTCCCTGGTAAGAGAATATTTCCTCTTCGCGAACAGAGTAACTTTGTTTTTGTGAGAAATTTCCTGCTTGTGATCAGGAAGTTATGAAACAGCTCCTTGCTGTACCCTTGTGAAGGCGACACCCTCCTCTGCCCAAACCCAGGCACCTTCTCCATGGTGGTGCCCTCAGGTTAAACCTTTCCCCCTGGCTTGCCCCACGGCAGGCCTTGGATGCCACTAAATGTAGATTACATAGGCATAATCATAAGTTTATATGGAATAATAAGCAACAATTCTTGAAACTGAGCAATTAAAAAAGATTCAGTGATGTTATGCAATTCTCTACTGCTCTGGCATTTATTCATGGAAAAATTATCATTAACGTTTTCAAGACATTTTTCCTGTTGGCATGAGAAACCAAGTGCACAGGTTACACTCGCTTTACTCTCCAAACCATTGTCACAGTGCTTAGGGAAACGTATATTTTACAACTTTTACCTCAGGCGCAAAGAGGTATTCATTCATATTCCATTAATGTTAGATGTTTTGAGATCAAGATTTTGCAAATCTAGCCATTTGCTCACAAATAAACATTTAAAATCATACAAATGTGATTTCATAATTTTATTTTCATTTGGACTCAGAAGAACTATAGCAGCACAATACCATCCCTTGGGTACTTTTGAAAGCAAAAAGTACATAAAAGATCCTAAAAATACGATCAAGAGGAAGTATTTTAATTTGTAAATGAAAGCAAGTAACTGCCTCACTATGTTTTCTAATCCCTGTTTAATCAATCCCAGCAATTAAAAATAATGAAGCAATAAGACACTCTAGGGATCTGAAGGATTTCAATACTGAATCATAAAATAGTTTCCTCTCCACAGTGGTTTATGACTTCTTCTATAACTAGTTATTAGTGTACATAAATTATTATTTATGTTATTTGTGATATTTTCATAAATTTTAATGAAAAGTAAAAAAGGTTTTCCATGCAGTTTACTAAAAATTTTTTTTGGTAACGCAGCTTTGGGATTTATTTTCTTTTATATGTCATTCTTTTTCACATATATTTAAAAGTTAAATAATAGTACTAATAGTTAACTCTCATAACACTATTGCTGGGCCTTATTGTAACCATTTTACATAGATTATTTAGTCTTCACATCGCTCAATGAGATAGACATTTATTATTCCCATTTTATAGACTAGGGAACTGAGGCACAGAGAGGTTAAATAACATGGCCAAAGTCACACAACTGGCAAGTGACAGAGCTGGGATTTGAACCAAGGGAGTCTGGCTCTAGAATCCATGCTCTTAACTACTAGCAGATACTGCCTCTCCTAATAGGTGAATACATGACCCAATTTTTAGGTGTTTAGAAAGCATGTTTATTTTAATTAACTGAAGACAGTGGCTAAGAATGTTCATATTTTAACACTGTGTCTTTCAAACTAAGCTCAAGGGTCACACCACCTTCCCTCAGTCTTCCTGACTTCCCCAAAGATCCAGTCTAAAGTGTGTCCCCTATGTCTTCTGAGTCCCTCTATGTCTTCCTAGTCATAAATACTGTCACTTGACATACAGCTTATTTACAGTGTAAGCCTTTCGAGAGCAGGGACCATGAGTATTCACCTTGGAGGGTATGAATTATGCCATCTTAGTGCCTCCTCTGGCTCTACAGAGAGATGCCCATGTTAATTTAAATATTTCTAATAAAGGACAGCATCTGGACCCTCTGGATGCATCTTGCCTCTATGTTTCTTTCAAAATCTGAATATTTCCTAATGTTCCCTCCTCCTAGCTTCTATAAATGAAAACTATCCTTCCATTCCTCATTCACTCATTCTAAAAACATTTGTCAAACATTTATCAACTGCCAACCAGGGCTAAGAACAGGGAATAAAAAATGGACTAACCTCCAGAAGCTTGGTTACAGATCAATGTCTCAAGTCATTTTAGTCACTGACTATAACTTTGAACTAACTTTACTTTTTAAAGGAATTTTTAGTATTTTAAAAGAACGAGTGATCTAAAACAGTTCCTTTAAGTAACTATATAAAATCAGATAGCAGCAACCTTATTCTGAGACAGAAGAATGGAGTTCTGCTCCTGAATTCTCATTCTAAGAATTAGCATATTATCATTTATCACAAAGGAAAAATGTGCATATATGTCACCTATTTTTAACAATGAAAATCTAAGAATAATATCAGTTGCAGAAATTAGATTCTCATGGTCTTTTTTCACTGCATACTGAAGGCTCCTTTATTACTTGCATGCACATACAAAAGCAACATTTGGAAATTATTATAGCAATTTCAGGAAATGCCAAACAAGGACAAAATCCATTTTACTCAGGAAGACCTGTTTTTCTTATGGCTCAGGAGGAAAATTCAGCCATTAATTGTAAAATCTGGTAAAGAAACATTTATTTTAGATACTGGCCTTTACTGAAGTTTCAGGAAGATAATGAGGATTTCTTAGCTTGGTAGTAATATAGAAGCGGAAGTCTGGTGAATACTCAATGGTAGAGTCCCCAAGTCGGATACAGGTACTCCCACCCTGCTTAAAGGTCTGTTTTAGTAGAAGAGGTTCCAGGATTGGATCTAGTTCTTCTCC
The DNA here is from genome assembly GCF_002837175.3 of Physeter macrocephalus. NCBI lineage: Eukaryota > Metazoa > Chordata > Mammalia > Artiodactyla > Physeteridae > Physeter > Physeter macrocephalus. The sequence continues at coordinate 99,780,518 of NC_041215.1, forward strand.
AACATTTTCTAGCAACACTGGAATAAAGTCAGAAAAATATTTCATGTTATTTTAAATATTGACTGTAAACCTTCAAGCCCTTAAATTCTTTCAGCCTTCTAAATATCTGCTGTTTCTAGTTATGCGTAAAACTATTTTTGTCTTCTGAGTATAAAGAAATGATGCCATACCATCATTAAAAATTCCACAAATGACAAATGCCGGAGAGAGTGTGGAGAAAAGGGAACCCTCCTTGTAAATTGGTGCTGCAGCCACTATGGAGAACAGTATGGAGGTTCCTCAAAAAACTAAAAATAGAGTTGCCATATGATCCTGCAATCCCACTTCTGGGCATATATCCTGAGAAAACTCTTAATTTGGAAAGACACATGCGCCCCATTGTTCATTGCAGCACTATTTACAATAGCCAAGACATGGAAACAACCTAAATTGTCCATCAACAGATGAATGGATAAAGATGTGGTACATATACACAATGAAATACTACTCAGCCATAAAAAGTGAAATGCCATTTGCAGCTACATGGGTGGACCTAGAGATGATCATGCTAAGTGAAGTAAGTCAGAAAGACAAATACCATATGATTTCACTTATATGTGGAATCTAAAATATGACACAAATGAACTTATCTACGAAACAAAAACAGACTCACAGACGTAGAGAACAGACTTGTGGCTGCCAATGGGGAGGTGGGTGGGAGAGGGATGGAGTGGGAGTTTGGGATTAGCAGATGCAAACTATTATATAGAATGGATAAACAACAAGGTCCTACTGCATAGCACAGGGAACTATTATATTCAATATCCTGTGATAAACCATAATGGAAAAGAACGTGAAAAAGAATGTGTGCATAGATATATATCTGAATCACCTGGCTGTACAGTAGAAATTAACACAACCTTGTAAATCAACCGTACTTCAATAAAATAAATTTTAAAAATAAATAAATAAAATAAAATGGGTAATTGCCAAAAGAAATAATTTAAAAAAGAAATGATGCCATAAAAATAAATGGATGTATGTGGAAAGGGCTTCACTGGTGGGGCTATCTGGTCATTCTGCCTGCTTCCACAGTCTTAGTCAGAGTACTACTCAGGACTCCCCCCACCGATCTGGGATTCACTATATGCCCAAGTATGATGGCAGTGAGGTATAAGACACCAGAGAAAAAGCATTTCTAGTTGTAGTTATTGAAACGGTTACTATATTTTTTAATTACAAAAGTAACTCACACTTATTGTAGAACATGTGGAAAATATAGGGAAAAAATAAAGAAATGTTAAATTAATTAAACAAGGAGGCCATTAGACTGAGACGGCTGTAAGGTGCGGTAGCTTACATAAGTAAACCAAAATTTAAGCCTGTAAATGCCTCAAGGTTATGAAATCAAAACTCAAAGGACAACCAATCACAAGCAGCCAAATAGGCTTTAAACTGTAGTCCGTCAAATAGTTTCCTTTCTTTGCTTCCTTACTTTTTCTGTACAGTATACATCTTTCCCCAGCTCCTGTTGGAGGGACGCCCCTTATCACTTTTGGTTTGGCACTGCCTGGTTTAAATGGATTTTTGCTCAAACTCTCAAAATTTTTGATGTGCCTCACTTTACCTTTCAACAGATGAAACTGCAAAACAACCTCTAGTCATATTTTCTTAATCTTTCCCTCCCCAAAATATTTTACATAATTTATTCATAGCATAGATAACTTGATAGAAAAATGACATAAAACTACATATGAGTTTAAATATTTTTTTCAGTATTTTTTATTTATCTTTTTCTATACACAGTTGAGACTAAACAACGTATTTAATTTCATATCCTAATTATTTTGCTTGACATTATAGCATAAATATTTTCCCATGTTACTAAAAAAAACAATAAACATGCTTTTAATTACTGCATAATAGTCTATAATATTAATGTTCTCTCTTTTTTTTTTTTTTTTTTTTTTT
>NC_041215.1:99782823-99841847 GCF_002837175.3 Physeter macrocephalus
GTGGGATCTTCCCGGACCGGGGCACGAACCCGCGTCCCCTGCATCGGCAGGCGGACTCTCAACCACTGCGCCACCAGGGAAGCCCAATGTTCTCTCATTTTTAACCAATACTCCATTATTAGATATTTGGATTGTTTCCTGTTCTCAAGATTATAGGTAGCACCGTCTACAAAAACTTTGTGTTATGCAGTATTTTCTTATGAGAGCATTCTAGAAAGGGAATCCCAGATCCAAGATCAGTGACATTGCTAAGGTACTTGATACATTTGCCAAATTGAAGTCTTACATTTTGGTGTTTGGTGTGATACCATAGCCAAACTCGAATCATGGCATTTTGTAGGAGTCCTTCAAGGGACGGGATGTGCACTCTGGATGGGAAAGCAGCAGCTCAGGGCATTGGAATGACAGGTATTTGGATCTCTGTTGCTGCACTTCTTCCCACAGGTTACTCCTAGCTAAATAAAGTCCTAAAATTGTCTTGTCAATTTCCTTCACTGCTGAGACTTTAACAAAAACAGGTATATCATATGATTTTTAAATTCATTATAATTTTCTGCTTGAATAAAATGATTATTTTTCATGGGTAAATAATATGAGTGCATCATATATATTAAATACATTAATCTATTATTTAGATTGTTCCCACTTTTCCAACTGTTAATACTGCAGTGAACATCTTTTTGAATAAACCCGTGTTCATCTCTGATCGCTTAACCAGGCTGGAGTCCTAGAAGTGCAATTAATGGTCAACAGTTACAAACATTTTAAAGGTTTTTTATATTGCCAAATTACTTTCCTGAAAGGCTGTAGAGGTTTCAGAGTTGCAATAAGCACTCACTCTGCTGTTTTTAAACCTGTTTTTATATAATATCACTGTACTTACGAACACTAGGCATCATGTTGGCATTTTATTTTGTCATTATCCTCACAACTTTAAAAAGCATCAGGGGACTTCCCTGGTGGCGCAGTGGTTAAGAATCCACCTGCCAATGCAGGGATCACGGGTTTGAGCCCTGGTCCGAGAAGATCCCACATGCCGCGAAGTAACTAAGCCCGTGCGCCACAACTACTGAGCCTGTGCTCTAGAGCCCGTGTGCCACAGCTACTGAGCCCGCATGCCACAGCTACTGAAGCCCATGCACCTAGAGCCCGTGTTCTGCAACAAGAGAAGCCACTGCAGTGAGAAGCCTGTGCACAGCAATGAAGAGTAGCCCCCGCTCTCCGCAACTAGTGAAAGCCCGCACGTAGCAACGAAGACCCAACACGGCCAAAAATAAATAAATAAATAAATAAATAAATACGAAGACCCAACAAATAAATAAATAAATAAATAAATAAATAAATAAATTTAAAACAACTATCAAATATTATTACCCCAGTTTTACAGATGAGGAGACTGAAGCAAGGCGACTGTAGTAAAATTTTCAGTTAAATCACCTCGTGAATGACAAAGCAGGAACTCGAACTAAGCAATCTGGTTCCTTACACAGCTCTCTTAACCACTGTGTGATACTGCCAGCATTAAATACTATATTCATGACTTTTACAATTTGATACATAAAAAATATTGTTAAAATTTGTATTTTGGGCTTGATGTTTTAGGTGCTCTTTGGCTAATTACACTTTTTCTTCTAGAAACTGCATGCTAAAATATTTGCCCATTTTCCTATCGTGGGGCATGTTTTCACCATTAGGTTCAGCGGCAAGTGATTAAAAAACCCCAAATAATAGTGACACAAACAAGAAGGAATTTATATCTCATGTAAAGAGGAGCCTGAGGTAATCTGTCCAAGACTGGAAGGACAGTGTGTCTAAACTGTCAGAGATCCAAGTTCCTGCCATCTTGCTGCTTCACCATTTATGGCATACGGCTTTATCTCTTTGGCCAAAATAGCCTTTCAGAGAACATGCACACTGCAGCCATCAGAAAAAAAAAGAAGAAACAGAAAAGGAAGAAGTATCTTTTAAGGATACTTTCTGGGGATCACACATGGCACTTCCACTTACATCTTGATGGCCAGACCACAGTCACATGATGACAGAAGTTAGGAAATTTATTCCTTTACTCTGAATGCAATGTGCCCAGGTAAACACAGGGGGTGCTAATAGTAAGGAGGTGAGAACGGTTATTAGGGAACAATGGGCACCAACTGTCACAATGTGCTAGTTTTTTAAACTTTATTTGTATTTTTTAATATTGTTGATATTCTCTCTTAAGTTTCTTTTATATAATGTTTCTTGGATTAAATTATAAATTTGTAGAGTCTAATCTATTATTCTTTTCCTTTTGTATCTTTTTCCATTGTGTATTTTCTTAGAAAGTTCTTTCCCATCAAAGACAACTTATTCCCCTACATTTTCTTTTAGCATTTATGTCTTCTCTTTTTTTCTTTCATATTTAACTCTTTAATTCATCTGGAGCACATTTTGGTGTAAGATGAGACTATGACTTGATATGTTTTTCCACAAAACCAATTTTTGCAGCACCATTTGCTGAATGACCTATCATTTTCCATTGTTTTATAACGCTTACCTTCTAATGCATTAAAGGCTTACATGTATCAATATTAGAGTTTATTCCAGAACAGTTAATTCCAAATTTACTCTTCTTTTGAATTTTTGTTGCCTCTGTACTTTCTTCTAGGCTGACTTTAGAAATAATAACTAGTATTATTTCTAAAACGTTTATTTCTGAAAGTGTTGATGTCTTCACAACATTTAGTTTTCCTATCAGTGAAAAAATGATGTCTTACTAAGTCTTTTTTGTGTGTGTGAAATTTTCTCATTTTTTTTCACTATGCATTGTTAAAGCCATTCTAAGTTTTTGTTTCAGATAGCTTTTCAGTTAATTCTTTTTGGTTTTCTAGATGAAATATATTATCTACAAATATGATAATATTGTTTCCTCTTTCCAAATATTATAGCACCCTCATTGAAAAGAACTTTCCTAATAATGTTAAACAATAATAGTGATAATAGATATCAATTTCTCATTTTTATTTTCACATGATCAGACTTTTAAAATCTATTAATTTGCTAGTGTTATGGACTGAAATTCTGTTTATGAAATATTATAACATATAAGTTTTGCTTAATTGCCTCAACTTTTATTAACAATTTCTGCATAAAATCTAATATTTAAATTATTCTTTACTAAAAAATATTATACAATTTCATCCCTTATTCTCCCTAAATTGTTTTAGTTTCACAAGGAATTTAAAATGTCTACATTAATATGTATAAATGTCTTTTTTCAAAGCTAAAATATACACTATAAAACTTAAGAATTACAGCCTTGATTCTTTTCCCCAAAAGTGAAAATTTATTTCCTCAGCAGTAGAATAAAGTCTTAAGCCTGTTAGGAAAGATTTCTATAGCGTCCAGATTTCAAAGAAACATGTTCTCAGCATTGAATATTTACTGTATTATAAGCCTCACTGGAAAAGCAGAAGTATTCTAAGCTTGAAAACAGAAAAAAACAAAAATGAAAAAACCCAAAATCCATATAATATACATGAATTACCCAGAATGCTCTCCTTAATTTATTGACCCTAACTTTTGATTTCTTTCACTTTTAATTAAATCAAAGTATGTTTCATGTTAAAATACAGGAGAAAATTTATGAACAGGCTTCTCTTCATATTTCTATCATCAAAGTTAACAATATGCTGGTTTATGTAAAAACCCCCTTTCTCATTCCCAAAAGCCAGCCCATCACAGTATTTGCAAACCTTGTGGGAAGCCAAGACTGGGAATCCAAACACATGGCTGCTAATGTCTTCGAGTAAGGCAGATCATCTTGCTCAAAGCAGTTGTTCTTAGCAACAAAGAGAACCAAGTATTCTTTTCATATTTCTTTTGCATTTAGGACATTAACTGATATCAGTTTTTAAATTATGAATTATCTACATTATCCTATGTTAGACTTCAAATTAATAGGAAAAAATCTGCATAGTATGTTCAGCTGTGCAGCATATTGTATTCAAAGTAGATTAATCAATTACTGGGTACCCTCAAAGAGATGGAGTTGAGAAACATTTATGTACACAATAATAGGGCAACCATAGAAATCTGTAAAAGCTTCAGTGTTGGCACTTCATTGGAGAGGTTAAGAGAGATGTCACAGAAAAAGGTGTTTGAGCCTCATCTTAAAGGGTGAAATTTAAAGTAATTCACCAAATGGATGGAAGAGCACAGACGAAAGCTAAGAGATGAGAAACAACCCCATGTTGTTATATGTACTGCCTGCTCCCGTGTACCCTGTGCTCCCATCTAATCCTCACCTCACGTGTAATCTCTGTCTCTCTCTTTAAACCAATAAGCTCCAAGACAGCAGAGATCAAGTCTGTCTGTGCGTGCTCTGTTTTCAGTGGCACACGCTAGTTGCAAAATAAATATTTGTTACGTGAATGAATAATGAACAAAGAAATGAGCAAATGAAAGAAACATTGAGCCAGAAGTCGTTTTGCCTCCCTGATACATTATATGCAAGGGGGGAAGAAAAGAAAGTGCTAGGAGATAAGATAAAAATAAGGAAGGCTCAAATAATGCTGGGTTTTGCTCTAAATGCAGAGTTTTTTTCATGGAGTTAATGGAAAGCCATTAAAAGCTCCTCTATACAAGTTGATTTCTTCTTAAAAATTAAAAAATATTCTTTTATTCTTCCAGTTTTTTTGAGGTGTGAACAAATTGCCTTATCAGCAATATTAACATGAATAACATCCTATGCACACCTTATCCATTGGTGTAGCTAAGACAGATGTACCTCTGTTTTCTAGAACATTGGCTTTCAAACATTTTTTTTAAGCAGCAGGATACTTTTTTTCACAGAGGATTTTATCTTAAAACTCAATATAAACAACAAAAAAAGGGAGGTCTGCTCTGGTTGAAGCAGAGGCAGGTGGGTGAAGCCGAAACCTCTGCCTTCTCCACCCAGGCTGCCTGCGAGGGATGAGAGATCAGAAGCCACTGTCCTGGAATAGGTCAAAATCTAAAGAGAACTTCTTAAATGGAAGAGTCTTTAACTGCTTATGTTTTAAAACTGTAACAGTAGCTGATCCTTTCACTTGAAGGTTAAATATAAAAATAGTTACAAAATCTGCCATCTGTTTCTCTTCCTATCACAGGTTTAAAACTTTTCACTTCTCTCTGATGATTAATGTTAGAAGGCATTGTGAATTATCATTATCCATTTTTAAAGTTATTTCATTCCAAAAAGTAGGTTAAAGCAACTGAGTGACACAGTAAACAATGAACAAAGGCAGAAGACTTGGGGACTAGTTTTAAGACTCCCCTTAACTAGAGATACAGTCTTAGTTAAGCCACGTAACTAACATTCTCTGTCACCTTACCTTGTTAATAAAATGTAGTGGTTATTAGAATTACTATTGGATTTCAGATTTTTATGGCCACAACTCCAAGTAAGAAATACATTTTAAATCTTTATCAAGTACACACATATGCATAAAACTTCTAAAATTTCATGAAATAATGCTTACCTTTACTCCATGCTATGCAGCTTTATATGCTCTATTCCATTGCGTTTCATTTAAAAACGCTGGTCATGACCCATTATGTGGGTTCTCTCTCCCACAGTTGTGACCCATAGTTTGAAAAACACTGGACAGATTGTATGGCCCTTTCCTCTCTAAAATGATGCAATACTAACATCAATATATGTGACTGTGATCACACAGATCTTCAAAATGTCAAGCACGTGGCAGATGCTCGATTATTACTTGTTTTTACTGTGTCAAGGAAATTCTTTGAATATTTAAGTTAAATTAAGTAATTTTAATTTAAGTATTTAAGGTGCCAATCCCTTCAAGAAATTTTCCCTTATGTAGAACGGTATGGAGGTTCCTTAAAAAACTAAATATAGAACTACCATACCAACAGCAATCCCACTCCTGGGCATATATCTGGAAAAACCATGTTTCGAAAAGGTATATGCACCCCAATGTTCATTGCAGCACTATTTATAATAGCCAAGACATGGAAGCGACCTAAATGTCTATCAACAGAGGAAGAGATAAAGATGATGTGGTACATATATAAAATAGAATATTACTCAGCCATAAAAAAGAATGAAATAATGCCATTTGCAGCAATATGGATACCTAGAGATTATCATACTAAGTGAAGTAAGTCAGACAGAGAAAGACAAATATCATATGATATCACGTATACATGTAATCTAACAAAATATGATACAAATGAACTTTTTTACAAAACAGAAACAGACTCACAGACGTACAAAACAACCTTATGGTTACCAAAGGGGAAATGTGAGGGGAAGTGATAAATTCGGAGATTGGGATTAATATATACACACTATTATATATAAAATAGATAACTAACTGTATAGCACAGGGAACTCTACTCAATATTCTGTAATAACCTATATGGGAAGAGAATCAGAAAAAGAATGGATGTATATATATGTATAACTGATTCACTTTGCTGTACACCTGACACTAACACAACATTGTAAATCAACTATACGTCAATAAAAATTAAAAAAAAATCTTCCCGGATCGCTCTAAATATTCATAGCTCACCATCTGTGTCTTTCTTATTATACAAAATAATTAAGTATGATTCTAATATAATTAAGAGATAATAAAAAAAAGAGATAATATACATAAACCACATAGTAAATCCCCAAACAAAAAATATAAATTGAGCTTATCAGACACTGTCGTAAGTACCCAAATTACAGTAACTCATTTCTTCCTCACACTATATGGTCAAAGTATAAATGGGGAAACTGAGTCTCAGGAAGGTCACTGCAACCAAGTACTAAGTAACAGAGGCAGGTACTCTGATTCCAGAAGTGCACAGTGGTCCTAACAAGGGTTAGTGAAATATGTCCACTTTCTATTTTTATAACAGTTACATATATTGCCTGATCTTGCCCATTTAACGAGCAAGATATTTGATAGTAGAGAACAGGTTGTCCCTTTTTGGTAACTCCATATCATTATACTATACTCCAAGAACACCAGTTGGATGAATGAAATACTATTTGTGTGTCCATATATATATAAACACAACATTTTGTAGGCAGACCTAGTTTTTTTCATTTCATGCTCACCCAAACCAAGCCTAAAATTGTAATTAATATTTTAAAGGCTAACTCATTATTAATATGCAAAAATAAACTGTCTGTAAGTCTATTTGGTATATCTCTTTTGATTCTTCCATGTAACACTCGTTCTATTAGCAACTGGGATTTGCCAAACTTGTCCTGGGGCTAAATATACTGTCCTTTCATAATGCTGGCAATTTACTTGGTTAAGTAAATAGTCAAAATTTGATAGGTAACATGAATTTAAAATGTGACTAATAAGCCCAACATACTCAAATCATAAGCATTTTGGGTTTTGTTTTGACAAATGTGACCTGTGCATAGAGCTTCACTGAAAAATTCTCGTCATGTTTTTAATCTCTCCATTGTAAATGGCAGATAATAGTCAGCCACGTAAAATGTGCACTCACTTCTCTGCCACTTTTGTAGGATAAGTCGAGAGACGAACAAAGAGATAGTTGGACTAATATTGTGTTAAAATACTTTTGGCATATCAAGTGGCCCTTTTAATTGCAGAAGTGGAGCTATAATCAGAACCAAAGAATATGGCAAACAACAGACAAAAATTAAGACAGCTAAATTAGAAGACGTATCCCAAATGAATTTTGAGACAAAGAAAGCATCCTAACCTGTTAGAACTATAACCTCTAAAGTACTCACTTGATTCATTACCAACAAATAATGAAAGATATTAACAAAGTAATCATTTAAGATGAGCCTGACACAAATATCTTCAAAATAAAAATAAAATTAAAAAAAGCCCTACATCATTTTGGGTTAATTGTGCCCCCTCCAGGCAATTCTGTAATGTATGCTTGTTATTCAAGTACATACCAGGGGTGCCAAACTGGATGCAATTTTCCAGAGTCCTGGCATAGTCAGGGTCACTTAACTTAATTAGGTGAAGACTATTGGTTTTTTCCATGTTCTTGATCCATTTATTAGCCTGACCTTGAGGATCTATCATCAGAGGCCACCTTCTTGCATTCCTGAAAGGGAAAGAAAGACAATCAATGCTGGTCAAGCCGTGATCTGTCTCTATGCTATTTAAGAGGCATGCATCACTTTCTTACAGTTTAAACTTTATAGTATTATTTTACTTTTTAGCTTGTTTTGAGAAACTGTGTTCTTGAAGCAGAGACATTTAAATTGAGAAGGCTACTAGAACGGCAACTACAAAAGCCATCTGGCAAACTTAACACAAGTTCTTTTACTCCTTTTGGAAAATTACAATTCTCTAAATGTTAAATTATATTTTTGAAAATGTTTGCTGCTCTTGCTAATTAAGTCACAATGATAACCATCAAGAGTACTAGAAATCAGGAAACTCCAATTCTTCACTAGGCCCTGCCATTAATTACTTCTGTGACCTTGGGCAAGCCACTTCGTTTCCTCAACTTCTATCTGCTGTCATTTGCACAAGAGGGAAAGAGAAAGGATGGAGACATCACATCTCTATTTGAAATCTAGACCATTAAATATACAGTGGTCTAAAAAAAACGGTGAGAAGCAAAATTTAATATCATCTAATCTTCATAATAGCCATCGATCCTTAAGTGTTAACACAACTGTTGACCCAGTAATTGTTTCAAACAGCTGTATATTTAATGTCACATATGTAGTTCACTACATACTTGCCTAGAGATTGCGAGCTTCTTATGAACAGAAATATATTCTATGAAAGTCAGGGTTTTTGCACTATGAGAGAGCTCATACTTATTGCTTTATTCTCACTCACATCTCCCTTTTAGGATAAGAACAAGAGCAGTGAACCACCACAAGGCACCCAGTTTACTGCAGGGTGTTGCTGGGTCACAAAGAGTTAACCAGTATCTGCCATCACGACATGGTATCCAACCACAGAGCTTTCTACCTGCTGTGAAATGTAATCAGCATTAAGATCACTGTTCTTTTTCTCTCAGAAGTTTCAGCAAACACAAGTCATCATTTTGGCCAGTTTCCTAAACATACTGTCATACTCTTCCAAAAGCGAGCACAGCAAATTCATGCCGAGCATCAGAAGAACAGGAGGAGAAAATAAAAGGTGACTGGGGCAAAAAAAAAAAAAAAAAAAAAAAAAAGAGCTGGGGATGAATCAGGAGAATCTATTCGATTCCATCTCATTACAACACAAATTTAGTATTTTCATCAGATCATTTGTCCCAAATGAAAGGAACCACAGCCCTCCAATATAAGCATTATATAACGTATTAGTGAGCTTGGGCTGCCATAACAGACCACCACAGACTGTCAAACAGCAGAAATTTGTCTTCTAACAATTCTGGAGGCTGGAAGTTCAATATCAAGGTGCTGGCAGAGGTCTCCCTCCTTGGCTTGCAGACAACACAGCCCTCTTGTGCCCTCAAGTGGCCTTTGCTCTGTACGCACATCCCTAGTGTCTCTTCCTTTTCTTACAAGGACACCAGTCCTACTGGATGAGGGCTCAACCCTTATGACCTCATTTAACCTTAATTACCTCCTTGAGGCCCTTTCTCCAGATATAATCACACAGTGGGTTATATCTTCAACATATGATTTTGTAGGGGGTGGGGGGACAGAATTCATTTTATAATATGAATTATATTTAGGAAGAAATGAGACCAAAAGAGTAGATGCAAACAATAAAAAGGGAACCATATCCTTAAGAAACTAAAGGGAGTAAGAGGGAAATTAGAAACAAAACTTATATGTAAAAGTTTCATTCTGTTACATTTTGGAAATATTTTAAAGGTTGGAGGATTATGTGAGCTTTAGACAGCATTTACGCTTCCCTAAAGAAACTGAAATGACTCACTCTTCTTTCTGTTGCTTCCACATTTTTTTTTAGCCACAATACCCCTGTTCATGCTGTTTCTTTGTCCAAAATGCACCTCTTCCCCATCCTTTCATGTTCAAGTACTACTCACATTTCAAGGTCAACTCAAATGCTATGCAATCCACAAAGCCTGTCTTGATCTCTTTTCTCACTGAACTTCTTTAGCCATTCATCCATATTACATTTATGGTACTTTCATATAATGATAATATTCTATTACAGTAATTCTATAATTTATTAGCTGCATCACCCAACTAAATTGTATATTCTTTGAGGGACGGGTCCATGCTGATTCTTCTTTTTCCTCTTTTCCTAGATCAAATAAAGCTTGCATATGACGATCCACTGAAGTAGGAACAGCAAAAAGAACATCTGACAAACACCATACAAGTTAACTCATTCTAAAAATGGATATTTTATAAGAGATTATCCCCGCATGGAGAAGACTGGTCCAAAGAACACCATCTCAAAATTAGAGGAAAGGACTTCTGGTGTTGACCAAACTGGGTAAAATCCACTATAGCCTACCTCTGTCACTAATTACAATGAAAACTTTAGGATAAAATACAAAAATCAACTACTTGCAGATTCTAAAAAGTAAGTAATAAGAAGTGAATGGGAAAAAAGTTAAAACTTGAGTAATGACCAATAAGGGGGTGGTGACTTTCTTGTGTGTGTGCATGTGTGTGTTTTCTCCTTATCTTCTGGCTTTGGTCTGAGAACAGGTCTAATGGGGGGAACTGTGCAGCAGGCACAGGTAGCAAAAACTCAAAGTAGAAGATGGAGAAAATCATCATATGTGAGCCAGAGAGTGGGGGTGGGGGGAAGCTCTCTGTTCTCTGTTCTGTCCTTACCCCCAGGTCAACCCAGCCACAGAACTATATTACCATGGCAGAGCAGTGGTAATTCAGTCACCTAAAACACTGAGTGAAAATCCATCTCTCTGGATAGCAGAGCTGGGAAAAGGCACCTCTGTTGTGCATAGAGTCTAAGGTGTGTCATAATCTGCTCAAGCTGCTATACCAGGATTCAGTCCAAAATTACTTGATATACAAAGAACCAGAATGTGACTAATTCTTAAAGAAAAAGTAAGATGTTAGATTTACTAGAAAAATACCTTTAAAGCAGTTATTATAACAACTCTTCATTTGGTAACGCTGAATATTTTTTGAAATAAATGGAAAGAGAGGTGTTATCAACAGAGAAACAGAAAGTTTAACAAGAACCAAATGAAAATTTTAGAACTGAAAAATATGACACCTGAAATAAAAACTTCACTGTAAGGACTCAACAACAGAAAGGAGACAACAGAGGAAACAATCAGTGAACTTGATGACCCGTGAAAAAAATAATCCAATTTGAATAATAAAGAGAAAAAAAGATTGGAAAAAAGAACAGGGTCTCAAAGACGTGTGAGAAAATATTAAAAGGTTTAACATTCATGTCACTGGGGCCCAGAAAGAAGGAGAAAGAGATTGGTGTAGAAAACATATTTGAAAAAATGGTTGAAACTTTCCCAAATTCAGTGAAACACATAAATTTACAGCTTCACAAAACTCAATCCTTAAAAAGGAGAAACCAAAAAAACAAGAAAACCCCACCCACACCCAGCCTCATTATAATCAAACTGCTGAAAACCAAAGAAAAAATATTTTGAAAAAATATTTTTTAAAAAGCAGCAGAGAAAAACGATATATTACATTTGGATGAAAATTATTCAAAAGACTGCAGATTTTACATCAGAAATCATGGAGCCAGAACAGAGTAGAGCATATTTAAAGTGTTGAAAGAAAAGAAATGTCAACCCAGAATTGTACGTCCACCAAACATATCCTTCAAAAATAAAGGCAAAATAAAAAATATTCTCAAATGAAGGAAACTAAAAAATTATTTGCCAGCAAATCTGCTCTAAACAGATGCTAAAGTTCTTCACCCTTAAGGGAAATGATGCCACAGTGAACTTTAGAAATAAAAGAAGATCAAAAATGGTAAATATAATAGGCTATTTCCCCCCTCTTAAGTTCTTTAAAGTATACATAAATACTAAGACAAATTATTAACATTGTGTGTCTGGGGGGCAGAGTTTCAATGTATGCAGACATAATATATATGACTACGATAACATAATCGGGGGGGTATAGGGGACTTGCATGGTTACAAGTCTTCTACATTTTAACTGAAGTGGTAAACTATCTCTAGGTAGATTGTGAAAAATTGTACTAAAAAATAATGTAAAGTATTATAGTAAAAAATAGATAAATTAAAGTGTGATACTAAAAATGGTGGATTATTCAAATAATCTAAAAGAATAAGAAATGAGGAACAGCGCAACAAAAACCAAATGTAAAAACAGAAAAATAATAAAATGTCAGATCTAATTTCAATGATATCAACCATATCAAGTATAAAGTTGTCTAAATTTACTAATTGAAGGAGATTGTCAGACTAGAAAAATACAAGGTGAAACTGTATGCTATCCACAAGGTACCCACTTCAAATATAACAACATACTTATATTAAAAGTAAAATGATGGTAAAAGATACCATGCAAACACTAATCAAAAGAAAGCTGGACTGGCTATAGTAATATCAGAAAAAAGGAGACTGCAGAACAAGAAAAATTATCAGGGATAAAGAGTGATAATACATAATGATAAAAGGGTCAGTTCATCAATAATACATGACAATCTTAAATGCATATGCATCCAACAAGTGAGCTCCAAAATACAGGAAGCTAAAACTGATAGAAATGAAGAAACAAGTAGATGGAATATTAGCAAGGATATGGAAGATATGAACAACACTCTCAAACAACTCAACCTGACATTTAAAGAAGTCTCCATCCGTAATATTTCAATTGCACAGGGAACATTCACATAGACCATATTTATGCCGTAAAACAAACTGTAATAAATTTAAAGCACCTGGAATCAGATAATGTATGCTCTCTGAACGTAATGGAATTAAGTTAAAAATTAAAAAACAAATAACAAAAAGAAAGCTTAAAAATTCTCAAGTATTTGGAAATTAAACAATACATTTTTAAAATAACCTATGGTTCAAAAAAGAAAAAGTCTCAAGAAAATCAGAAAATATTTTAAATGAAATGAAAGTAAAAATACATCAAATCAAAATTTGTGCTATGTGGCTAAAGCAGTACTTAATGGGAAATATATAGCATTAAATGCATAGATTAGAAAAGAAAAAAAATCTAAAATCAGTAACTTAAGCTTCCCTCTTATGATATCAGAAAAAGAAGAGCAATTTAGGTCAAAAGCAAGCATAAGAAAAGAAACAGTAAATATTAAATGAGAAATCAAAGAAATTGAAAACCAACCAGCCAAACAAAACAAAAACCAAAAAAATAAAAAAGGAGAAAAGCAATAAAAGTCTTGTTCTTAGATAGGATCTACAAAATTTATCAAACTCTAGCTAAACAAAGAAGGTACAAATTACCAATATAAGGAATGATAGAGAAAATTATCACAGACCCTGCAGACATTAATAGGATGTTAAGGGAATGCTACAAACAACCCTATGCCCATAAATTTGGCAACTTAGTTGAAATGGACCAATTTCTTGAAAGACAGAAACTACCGAAACTCACTTGAGAATAAATAGATAACTTGAATGTCCTATAAGTATTTTAAAATTGAATTCATAGATAAGATCTTCCAACAAAGATCAAAGAAGATCTAAATAAATGGAGAGATATACTGTGTTCATGGATCAGAAGACTTACTAAGTTGTCAATTCTTCCCAAATTTTGATCTATAGATTCTGCAGTCCCTATCGAAATCTCAGCAGAATCTTCTGTAGATATTCTAAAATTTATATTGAGAAGTAAAAACTAGACAAAACAATTCTGAAAAAGAAGAAAAAAGTTGGAAGAGAGATACTGTTCAATACCCAGTTAACAACTGCATCAAATTAATTTTCTTCAAACAACACCCTCAAGATAACATATTTTTGATTCAAAAACAGGACAATGCTGTGGCTTCAGTCTACAATGTTTGCTTTTGAAGATTAGAGCTCCCATAGTTTCTCAAATGGAAACTGAATTCCATGTTCACTGTAGTCTGCATGGAAGGATGGAATTTGGATATATAGCAGTGGAGCATTTCAAAGAGTTCTGGTATTTTCCTCTTTACACACACACACACACACACACACACACACACACACACACAATTAGATAAAAACAGACAAAGAAAGGTGGGTGTTCCTCTCAAGTTATTACTGTTTTTGAAACAAACCTGATTTATCTGACTCCTATAAAAATGAAAACTTAAAACATTTTTTAAAAGCAGAGTTATATTAGATATAGGTCTGATCTACTTACCAAGTTGTTAAACAATCCCAATACTTTCCCTGTGAAATGTTTAGATAGAATCCAATTACATTTAATGTTATCACTAGCCCTTGAAATTCTGATTAGCTAAGGGAACTTCAAGTGTCAGTAGCTCCAAAAGTCAATTATGTTCTAACTTGTCCAAATTTTACATATTCTTCCAGTTCCCTAAATTACTGACTCTTCCCTCAGCTGAGATAGTATGTGAAAAGCATTTAGCACAGGCTCAGGTCCTTAGTAAGTGCTCCATATTAGGTATTATCATTATCAAGTAAGTATCTCTGGGGAAGGAAGAACACACTAGCAAATAAGTAAGATACTTATCTGATACTTAAAAATGATCACCTTAACCTATTTACTGAAACTTCTCAGTATAAGATTACCAAAATCATTGAAAAAAAAAGCCAAGAATGAAAAATGTTAATATTTCGTACTTAGGTTGCTACCATAACTTCTTGCTAACGCTTCAACACTTTTACAAACAAATAGCAAACACTTAGGGGTTATGGCTCATTAAAACCATTTTTTACTTCAATCTCTCCTGAAATGGAAGTTCGTCTTGAAAAAGATCACTGAAAGATATGGAATCTTAAAAGTAGAAATATTCATCAACAGTTCCAGTATTATTGAAATATGACTGGACCCAAAAGAAAGGGTACATTTATTTGCTAGAAAATAAGAAGCATATCAGCCTCCGCTGGATAAATGGAGTTATAGGAATAGGTTACAGATGTCCTCCTAGGTAGAACAAAAGTATATAAATTGCAAATCAAAACAATAAAGGCATAACTACTACTATGTGGGACATGACCAAGTATATTCACAATTGTTTGGGAAGATCAAAGCTTTTTTTTCTGAGAGGGAAACAATAGCAACAAAAACAAACAAAAAAAATTGGACTATTATTTTAGCTGAAGTTAATTGGTCCAGCTGGACAAAAGTAAAAGGTGGACTTCTTTTTCTATTGAAACTTTTAAAATAAAATTTTATTATCATTAATTATTATTATTTGTACAATATTACATTTTGACTTCTACAGCGCGCCCACCACCGAAGGTTTAGTTTTCATTCATTACCAGATCTTTGATCCCCTTTACCCATTTCACCCTCCCCCCACACCCCCATCCCCTCCCCTCTGGTAACTACTACTCTGCTCTCTGTATCTACGTGTTTGTTTTGTTTTGTTTATTATTTATCTATTTATTTAATATTTCACATTGGAGCAAAATCATACAGTATTTGTCTTTTTCCATCTGACTTATTTCACTTAGCATAATACCCTCAAGGTCCATCCATGTTGTTACGAGTGGCAAGATTTCATCTTTTTTATGGCTGAGTAGTATTTCGTCTTACATATACACCACATCTTTATCCCTTCATCTGTTGAGAGACATTTGGGTTACTTCCAAATTGTTGGATAGTATAAATAATGCTGTGATGAACATAGGGATGCACATATCTTTTCTAATTAGTGTTTTTGTTTTCTTCAGATAAATACCCAGAAGTGGAATGGCTGGATCATATGGTAGTTCTTTTCTTAAGTTTTTGAGGAATCTCCACACTGTTCTCCATAGTGGCTGTACCAATGTACATTCCCACCAACAATATATGAGGCTTCCAAAAGATAGACTTCTAAACTTTCAGAAACCTCCCATATTGTCAACGTCTAATGTGTATTCTCACATTAAACATCTACGCAAACTGTTTGCCACCTACTTGTTAAGTATTTAAAAAACGAACTAGCTGCCATCCTATACTTCTTAAAAGGCACTTAAACATCTGTTTTAGTTGCAAACTAATGTACATATTTATCTAGATTCTATCATTTTTCTTCTGGATTAATTTAGATTATCAGAGCAAGAGTACCCAGTGCTTAATTTTAGTCCACCAAAGAAAAGCTTGATAATCTCTTCTGCAAATCAACAAAATAATTAAATGTAAGTTTAGTTCCCGGGAAAATTTGTTTTTCTGAGTATGATTTGCTTGATTGAAAAATGAGAACTGTGTGACACAGCTTTTCTTTTTTACCTTGGTTATCGCAAAGCTGTGAGCTTAATTCAGGACCCAACTGCAAGGATTAGCTTGTCTCAAGTACCTAATAGTAACTACCTCTTTAATATCCCTAGGTGGTCTTATCAGATTTTATCTTATTTTATGTTATATTCAAACTGTACATGCTTCAAATCCTTTTTGAACAGTTCAGTAAATAAACGCTATCGAAATCCATATGTCAGGATCATTTGCTGAGCAGTAAAGAAATTTGTTCACCAGAATTTTAACTTGTAGAATAATTTTCATAAATATTACAAACAAAAAATTTAATAATAACTGGTTTTTACACATAGTGGTTAATTCTATTTTTAAAAATTTACATGCCTCAACCATTTTTACTTTAAGTACCGTCATTTCAATTACTTTTTCAGTAGTAAAGTAACAACTACTCAAAATAGTGATGTAACACAGAACTGAACGTTTCCTACTGATGGTTTCCCTGTGTTATTTCTAACATGCTAAAACCTCCAAAAAGATTGGCCCAGTGATAGAAGGCCCATAGTAATGTGACCTTGAAAATAACACAATCAATGATCATCCTCACACTAGGGCAGAGTGAAGTCCTTGGCTTCTAGGAGGCAACACCTTGAGGAAAGGTAAGGCTGGATGAGCCTCCAGTATCCTCCCGGCCCAATCTCCATGTGATGTATCTACTAACCAGGAGATTCCAGGAACAGCACCACTCTTTTAAAAGCCCCAATCAGCCCAGGACCCAGAAATGTATCCATATCATTTAAAGTGGTCGCACACTCAGCAGGGAATAAGACATCACCAACACAAACCTATCCCTGCATGTTTCACTAACCTATAATAACAAAACCCTGTGTTGTATGGGAATAAAAAATTTGGACTTCACTTACTTATGGCAGGGTTTTGTTCTATTTGCTAAAAATTGATTAAAAATTAAGCAAAAGTCATCTGGGGTTTTTAGTTTGTTTACTACTGTCTCCAATGCTCAACTACTCTGACATTAATTGGTGAAGGAAGTGATTATCCATATTTAATTTAGCTAATTAGTTGAGTAAAACATTTTTCAATACTATAAAAGTTTACTAGCTGTGTTAAAAAGGTACACAGATAAATAAATCCACTGACTGATAGAGATCATTCGTGAGAAATATTTTCCTTACGTTATGATGATCCCGTTATCAATAGAAAATGAGTCAGAAGGTAATCCAGCAATATTCCAGGCTCGAATTGTCACTGCTTCTCCCAGAATACTCATAAGGGAATAATCATCGGAGCAGGGGATATCTCTTCCTTTGCACAAATTTGTCCACTCCTTGATTTGGTTCTTTAAGACATACACAGAAAGATATAAAAATGAGGTTGGAGGTTATCAAATGAATACCTTGTAAACTCCTCAACTACACTCTGAGTACAAAGCATCGTTGAAACTCTACCTCAAAAATGATTTGTGTTCATCATATTTTTCAAAATAAAATCATAATTTAGAAGCTCTACTATGTATTCAAATGAAAATTATATATAATGTTAAGATAAAATTTAGATAGATCACTTACTAGTGAACTCAGAACTTTGTATCTGGAAAAAATAATTGCCAATTATGATTCTAAAGCTTCTGTTGACAAAATACATGGAGATCACCATGTTTTTCTACACATTTTCTTTCAATTATAAATATCAGCACACCTTACTACAATATTGTGGTATAAAAGTAAATCCAATTTGAACCAATAGGGGACACAGAAAACATTTGTGTCTGGCTCTCACTTGTCCTGGGGGAGGGACCAGAGCAGGGTTATTAGGCACCAATAAGGATCAGGGCACATACTGGAGTTCTGGATACCCCACCTGGGGCAGAGTTTGCTAGGATGCTCAGGAACCAGAAGCGTACTTCAAGCTTAGGTTCACACTCAAAAAATCAGAAATCAAGGTCCAAATTGAGGTTATAGATCAAAGGGTTCATAAACAGTGAAAGACATGACTGGAGAGAAAATAGGTTAGAAAGAGGCAAGGAGAAGGTGGATATATGTGGTGTTGATACCAGTCCATGGGCAAATGAGGATGCCGTGTGCGCCAAGTGGAGCTAGCTGAGAGGGCATGGTGGGTACTACCGTCTCCCTCGGGTTCCTGCTAAGTAGGTTGGACCAACATTCCCTTCGGTTTGCACAGGAAAGGCTACGACAGTCTGGGGACAGCTGATGATTTTCATGACCTTGATTAGCCGGTTATTCTGTAGAATGCCCCACAGCTGGGCCTGTGTGGTGGTCTCTCATGAGTCAATTTAGGTTATGCACCTTTGGCAGGAATATCACAGAAATGATACTGTGTTCTTCTCATTGCATCTCATCAGTGGCACATGATTTCAAATTGTCCATTTATGGATGACATTTTTATTTTGATTAAGGCATCGTCTGCCAGGCTTCTGTCTCATAATTATATGATCTTAGGTATGATTACAGCTTCCTTGGATGGTGGGCCATAACACAAAGACACTCCTATAGATGAGAGGCAGAACTCTTTGTTACTCACAGCTCCAAACGAGAGAAAGCTGATACACAGGAGGCTGCACCTGGACACAGAGTAACAGCAAGGTGGAACTGTAGGGGGCAGTTTCTAAACGTCAAGCAGAGCGGGGTGGAGTTAGCTAGGTTTCCAGGGCTTCCTGATGACTGGGTCTTTTGAATAGTTCCACAGGCACCGGGAAGAAGGGGCCGTCCTTGGGTGTTAGGTATATGGGGGCCTCTGGAAGTTGGATATGTGCCTATTGTAACCCAGGACTATTAGAGCCTGAAAAGGGAAATGGTTGGCATGAGGGCTTAGCAAACTGCCCACAGAAGGGAATTCAGAGTGGTTAACCATGATTCAAAACTGAGTTAAGACAGCACACTCATGAGTACTTAATAACTATCATCTGGGTTTTTACTTGGTTTGGTTGTTGGCACCAGGACAGATGGCATGGCTATGTAGGGTGGAGGAGAAGGCAGCATTTCCAGCTTGACTCTGGCTCCTAGTACACAGTTCCTATGGGCATGTTTTGATTTTTCGTTGGCCTGAAGACTTTTGTGGGGAGGTCTGAAGGTTTTCTCAGATACAGCTTGATGCTGGTATGGGCATCGTAGCCAGTGCTATGGGGAAGAAGTAGGGAAAATGAAAGCCATAGTTGCTGTGGAATGCTATCTATAGTTGACAGGTGAAGCCAGATGAACTAAGCCAGATGAACTCTGGCTTAGAAAATTTGAGCGGCCAATTATACATCTGTAAGGGTGTAGCAGCAGAGAATAAGTGAAATGAACATGAGGGCCTCTGAACAAGCATCTCAAAATACAAGCCAAGGACCTTGGCTGGTAATCAGGTGGTAAGACAGTTGGTGGAAATGGAAAACTGACCATTAAGGGTGCCATCTTGGTGAAAGTAACTACCACCAAAGCAGTTTTGACTTTGATTATTGGTGGGAAAATGTCTCTTAGAAAGTTCAAATTAATTCAACTCCAGGGCTTGTATGTCCTTACAGCTTAGTAGGATTTTGTTTTGGAGATAGGCATGGGCATTACAATCGAATACTGTGGGCCCAGTTATGCTAGGAGAATGGACATTTTCTACATTTTACTATGAGGAGTGCCAGAAACTCTACAAAGGTGTTGATGAATAATTGACAATTACTCAGACTCAAGCTTAGAGGGAGGGGATCTAGCTACTTACTGCAGGCTCTTGGTATCCAGAGACTTTGATGTTAGGAAAAAACCAAGATTGTTTTAAAGGTTTTTTGTCTTACTTGGGTTTCCCAATAGCAGACTCTGACATGAAGATTTATCTGAAATGATTTATTAAGGAAGGGATACTAGGAGAAGCGGTATAACGACCAGGAAGAAGCCAGTAAAAGGTGAGGGATCAGCCAAAGTTCTGCACAGGTGGTTACACCTTACTCCTACAGGGGGTGTAAGTTATTCCTTGCATTTGTTCCAACCAGAGGAAGGGAGACAGACCTTCAGGCTCTCACCTCTGTCAGTCTTTCATTAAGGCCAGCCTCAGAGGGCAGTAAATTCCCAGCCAATTTTAGCTCTCCAAGCATTGCGCAAAGGTGAGTTCTAAGAACCCAAGGGAAGTCTGCCATAAAAGCCACAGGTGCTGGTCGTTGGACGTGAAAGCACAGGAAGCCAGGTGGGGATCTGGGCAGGGCACTGAAGTTGCCACTATTACCCTTGTGCTTAGAATCGAATGGGAAACTTGATGGGGTGTAAACTGCCAGCTGCCCTGACCAAGGAGAAATAGATAAAAGAGACGATTACAGAGCAGGATTCAGAGAATGAATTCAAAGGAAGGAACAATGACGTTAGAGATTAGTTAAGTAAAAAGCCTAGGTTGCTACAGTAGAGCAAGGAAGGGATAAAATTGCCTTCAAGCCTTCTTAGATGGCACGGGATAAGGTGTCCTCTTGAATCAGGGGTGGGGACAGTGGACATGAGTTCACAGAAGGGGCTGTGAGCTTTGCTTGGAGCTTGTGTCTAGTTTAGTGTTGCCCTGCTTCTATCCATAAATTTCAAGGTCTCAGTTCAGGCCTCAATGCTTCTCTGAAGCATTTGTGTAGTGCTCTAACCGGGAGCCCCCATTCTGGTGGAAGCAGGTGACTGCGGAGTCAAGCAAGATGCAGTGCTTTGGAAGGAGTCGTCAGAGAGGGCTGGGTTGGGAGGAGTGGCCCTGGCTGGTGACTTCCAGCATGGCACTGGAATGCTCCACAGGAGCCAGAGCAGACACCCGGGGGTATGTTGGGAACCAAGAGAGGAGTGTAGGAGGCTCTGCAGGTACTACGCTTCCATCCTTCCAAGTTGACATAGAAGAGTAGAAAGAGGGCTAAATTAGGATTCAGGTGACAACAAGTCTCATTTCTGCTCTGTCATTAACCAGCTGTGTGGTTCTGAGCAGTTTTCTTAATCTTTATAAGCCTCAGACTCTGAAAATGTCAAGCAAACAAGTCTATGACTAGGTAAATAGTGTCATGTTAAATGTTAATTATCTGAACTACAAGATGTCAATGCCATAACTGCAGACAGTCATTCAGACACAAATGAAGACAGAAAGCCAAGAAGAATATGAAAGTCATGCACCAGGACAAGGGCTACCAGAACCCAAAAGACTAAAGACAGAAGCATGATCAATGTGAGGATTTTAAACTAGTTTGGTTAAAAGCATACAAGCAAACCAAAACAGTGGCCACCAAGAATCAACCCTACTTAAGCGAAAGCCCTGAATTCAAGTGAAGCTCAACTGAGACCAGGGGCAAAGCGAATGCTTTGTAAAACTTGATAAAGCCACACACAGAAGTGGGTTTTCATGTACTCTTTCTCTCCTCCGTTGACACCAGAAGCTATTGCCAAATGTTTCAAATTTCTCTCTTCTCTTTATTTTCATTGCCTTCTTCTCCTTTTAATTTTTCTAAATCTCTCCTCCTGCTTTGACAGGGCCATGTCCTGGGTTGTACTCCTAGAGAGAGCTGAAGAATAGGCTGGGTCTCATTGAGAAAGGGACTGAACAGTGGAACAAAAAAGCTGGGAGAAGAAGTAGGGTTAGGAGTTGGATGGGAGCAGACTCAGGCAGAATCCGTCAAAGGGGTGGGAATTCGAAGCAGGGAACCTAGTATTTATTTTCTTAGGAAAGAAGCCACTTATCAATTGGGTTTTAGGTAGGTTCATCTTTTACCTCCCATAAAGTTTCAGTTTCTGAAGTCATTTGGAAATGATTTATTATTGAGATTCATAGAGAGTAGTTGACTAAACACCCCCCAGCCCCCCAAAAGATCCCGATACCTTTATACTTGTTTAAGAACTGAAATTTTATCATTAGAGCCTACCATTTCACATTACGTTCTAAAGTAGATCTTTTTGTTTCTAAAACAATTAGAAGAGTATTTGATATAGCATTTTTTGGGCTACCAAGCTAATTTATTGAATAATTAAAATACACAACTAGAAATCACTTGAAAACTTTTTTCTCCCTCATACTTACCAAAAAATCCAAACAAATAAGCAAACAGAAAACCCCAAGATTAATGTTGATTGTAATGGGAGGGTCAGGAAGAGACCCCAGAGGTCGATGAGTATTCCCTACCTGTCGATAGTTAGATGTAAAGGCTCCGAGGTAAGCGACGACCCCTGAGGAAATGAGGATGTCCCCTGTCAGGTTGATGTACAGCTGCCCCAGCTCCAGAGCTGTTTGGCTCCAGCGAGTTTTCTCACCCCCAAGGCCTCCGATCAACTTTTCAGCTCGTTCTAGCTTTTTGCTACACAGGTCAACCTCAAAAATAAAAGTAAACTTTTATCAACATCTACAAGGAGAATAAGTTAAAAAATTATTTAAATTTCTGCAAGATTTTCACCTCAGGGATACATTTTTACATTACAAACTTACGCCTGGAATTTATTTTTTTCTAAAAGAAAAATGTGCAATATCTAACTATGAAGACCGGCAAGTCCATGACCTTTTAGAATATTTTTCATAATAAAGTGTGTACTTTAATATAATTTGTGAAATTCATAACAGATATTTATCATATAATGCAAAGAATAGCTCTATTAAAGGAAATGAGCTACAGTATGAGACACTGAAAGTTAATTAAGTAATAAAGGACATCCTCTTGCAAATATAGATGTTTCCCCTCCATTTTAATAATCTAAATGCATTTTATTTTAAATAGTCTATGAACGTTTTCCCCTCATTTAACTTGTGGTTGATTTAATGATAATTTTAAAGGTTAAATGTTTAAAAGTTTTAATAATTTATGCTTACTTACAAAGCACAATTTTCAAGTTGTTAAATTGTGTCAACCTACTCAGACACTTGCAATTAACCTTAAATTAGGACATCAATCAATAGCTGACAGCCTACTTTGTGCATAAGACTGTCAACCAAGTTTGATTATACATAATTAAGCAATGTTATTTTAAAAAAGAGGAAGGGTAATTATGAATATGGCAAACTTTGGGAAAAGCTATTTCAATCCAGGCAATAGCAATATTCCAATAGAATACCTGAATTATTTTGATTAATTTTAAGTGACTTAGCATCATTATTCTTAGAAGATGACAAGATTAAGTAAAGGTTATCTTAAAGTTCAAAATGAAATAATTTACATGAACAGAGGAAGTAAATAATTGATAAAAGCAGAGACATTTAGATTATTTTGGAATAAGAATTTGGCTTATACTTTTTCTTATGCTGTTAATATCTATATTAAATAAATGCTTTTAGATTAAAAGATATAAAATACTGTATCAGTTTATCTAAAGATAGGTTTAAAAAAGAAGGTAAGTAGTTGTTAATATTTTTGATACTTCCTAAATAAAAACCTTTCTCTCTTAATTTTCCCTCCTTTAATATCTTTTGCTTCCAAGTTTCGTTCTTCACCCATTCTTCTTTCAACAGTATTAAAATGTTGAATCAGGTCTTGGACTCTAATAAAGTTGCCATCAGAAACCACCAAGTAAAAATATTTTAGCCAGAATTTCTCTTCCAAAAGTAGATTTTTAATACACGTATATGCATGCATTCAATTTACATTACCATAATTTCCAACATTTTATTATGAAAAGTTATTTCAAACATACAACACAGTTGAAAAATGTTTACAGTGAGCAACCACATACCCATTTTTTAGTTATATTATTTAAACTAAAACTGATCACTTGGAACCCACGCCTAATAATAGGTCACATTTTTAAGATTAGCACCATGTCACATATTGCACAAATATAGAATTTGTGCACATATCCTACAGAAAGAAGCAGTCTAGTACAGTGAGAAAGAGCATAGCTATTAGAGTCAGATTGCCTGGGTTTGGATCTTAGCTTAGAAGCTGCACTGACCATGAGTAAGTTGCTTAACTTTTCTGTGCTTTAGTTATTACAAAATGGTTCGAAAAGATTACCTCCCTCAGAAAGCTTTTGTGAGAATCAGTGAGATAATATACATTGCTCTCAGAACAACAGTGCCTTGCATTTAAGCACTCAATAAATGTTGACTGTTATAAAATATTTTGACTTTTTTCTGGAACATAATCAGACTCTAGCAATTAATTTTTGCAAATGGTATCACTATCTAAGAGCAATGATTTTAGTCTTAAAGACATTTTCAGTGGACACACGATGGTTCTGAGTTCTAACCTCAGCTCTGCCATTAACTCTTTTTTTTAAAAAAATAATTTTTATTGGAGTATAGTTGATTAACAATGTTGTGTTAGTTTCAGGTGTACAGCAAAGACAATCAGTTATTAACTCTTATATAACCTAAGTCACTTAACATTTTGGTTCTCCATTTTCTCACTTATAATGAAGAATGATTTAAATAATCTAGCTCAATATTCTAGTAATCTACAACGAAGATTATTGACAATATTTTTCTTTTTGTGGGGTAAAGAGCCAGCAGGTAAATATTTTAGACTCTGTGGACCAAGAGGCAAAAATGAGGATATTATATAGGTACTTATATAATCATTTAAAAATGTCAAAACCATTATTAGCTTGTGGGCTGTACAAAAACTGACAATGGTGGACTTGGCCTGTGGTCCACTGTTTGCCAACCACTGACCAGGAAGAAAACAGGATTGCTGTGTTTGTGCTAGCATGAACATCATTTTTATTTAGAATAATTGAGGATTTGCCCATATTTGTCTGTATTATCCTATACCTGGTTTTCCAAGTCAGCCTTCTTTTGTTTATTTAGTTCGAGTGTGTCCTGAAGCTTGGTCAGCTTGTCCTGAACTTCCCGAAGCACTGACTGCTTCTTTCTGAGACCATCCATGGCAATTTTAAGCTCCCCTTCAGCTGCAGCCAATTTTATCTTTTTGGGAGCTACTATTTTTGCCACTCTGCCAAAAGTAAAATTGGAAAATTAAATACATGTTTAATATTCTAGTGTACTTTCCATCACTGAATTTACTTTTCTAATATCTTTACTATAACTCAAAACACATCTTCATGTATAACCTATACTGATTTCTATATTCTATATTTCATTCAGGAATCAGTCAAACCTGATCTCAGCACATAAAACATGACTATTAAAATAGATACACATAATGTATACACATACACACAATGTTTTCAAATAAGTAATTTTTTTACCCCCCAAAAAATATTCAGTTGTCATCAATGTCAATTTCGGTGATTTTGGAAAAGGAGAATAAGCATATACGTGTAAAATAGAGCAGTGTTTGTGGAAACTAGTCTAATTCGTTAAGGCTTAATTATGATGAGGAGAAGAAGGGTATTTTATTTACATCATTTTACTGGTCATTTTTAAAATTTTTTTATTATTTTAAATAATTAAATGGGTTAATCTATTTTATTTTCATCTCAAAATAGTTAAAATGATTTTGTGTGTGTCCACCCACTTCCTCAGTTCCCCAACTCTTTTTTTTTCTCTTCCAGTTTTATTAAATACATCTAAGAATGACACTCCTGTCTTTATATTGTACTCTTCTCAAATTTCAGAATATATCCCTAACTAAAACCAGCTATTTTATAAATATGTATGTCGGTAATAAAAGGGACTATGTAGGAAAAAGGATGGATCTAAATTCTCTTCTATCTGGAAAATGGAATTAAGTCATGTTATCTTTCTAAATAAATGATAAAACATTAAATTAAAATTTATCATTAACATATCATGGTCCAAGATATACATAGCCTGTAATATATATGTACAATGATTCAAACTGCTGATGAGTTTGAAAGACATCCAGTAATAGTTCCTGTTTTGAAGAAATAACCAAAAATTTTTACTCTGTTTTGTATATAAGTATTTCTCATACAATCATCAAAAAAGGCTGTTTGTCTAAACAAAGAATATAGGCTAAGGGTGGTTTTCAAAATGTGGTCCAAGACATGTCCCCTCCCCTGCAGGGACTCCAAGAGGTCCTCCTTGCACAACTAAACATCTGTGTGAGGCTGCATTTTCCTCATATACTTCAATCAAAACAATATATCCCACCACAGATTGAATGAAGAAGCAGATATGAGAGTCCAGCTGTCTTCGATTAAAGCACATAGTAAAGAGATGTGCAAAAATATGAAACACCACCACTTTTCTCACAACTTTTTTTGAAAATGTGGATTAAAAAAAGTTACTTATGTAAACATGTGGAGTTTTTTTTATTGCTATTTAAAAATGAAGTAAATATTTTTTAAAATTCTCAGTTTTAATTTCTAATATGGTAGATAAAAAAGGTTTTGGGGTCTGCAATAATTTTTAAGAATGTCAAGGGTTCCTGAGTCCGAAAAGTTGAAGTATCATTGTATTATACTATTTAGTTGGTATAGTCTTGCCTCCAGTAAATATGTCATATAACAGGCATTAGACAGGATTTTCTGAGGACCCTCTCACCTATGTAGCTCTTTATATTATTTAAATGGCCAAACCTGAAAATAAAACACACCAGTTCATTTTCTTTTTGTTAGTACTTACCTGTCATACGAATCCATTGCTATGACCCATTTGCACAGACCTTCAGCTGCTGTGGAAGCATTTCTAATCTTTTCTGGAACAAAATCTGGATTTGGAATATAATTTTTTCTTATGATGTTCATGTAAGCGGGAGGAATATTGTCCTTGTCATATTCATGAAGTGACTGTAGAAATCGAATGTCACCAAGAAGTCTTTTGGCGGGACCCCAGAAATCCTCAATTTTTTTCCCTGAACCTGTTGGGTCAGGGATTTTGTCAGCTTTGATGCCTTTCAAGATGCATACAGCTTCCATAACAAGCCTGACACCAGCGGGAGGACTCTTCATGGATTTTACCACTGTAATGTCCTTGAAATAATAACATGCTATTATTAAAAAAGAATTGTTTACATACGACTTGTAATCGGTTCCTATTTTCAAATTAAGCCATAAGATAGAAACTCACTGTTCACTGGGTAGAAACAGTGAAAGCGATAGAATTGTGTCAAGAAGTGTTGAGAAGTTTATCCCAAAGGAAAAGTTGTAAATAAAAAAGAGTAACGGGAAGATACCCTATATGACATTACTTATACATGAAATCTACTGCAAAAACACATGAATGAGAGTTTGGCTGTCACAAAGTAAAGAGTTTTGTTGCTTCTGAGAAGCTATAAAAGTCATAGATGCAAACAGAAAAACACAGAGAAATTATACATATGAATGTCTCCTATAAACCGATCATATATAGTTAGCTCCTGTAAACATTTTCCTTTATATTCCTCTATATCTTTTTCATATGTATATGCTATAAACCAGTGTATATGCTGTATTTTAACCAATGGAATCATAGTATACTTAACATACACGCTGTTTTAAAATCTGTTCTATTTCAATCACAATACATAGCAAACATCCGCTCATGCTAGTAAACACTTACATCATTTTTAATGGCTGCATAGATAGCCTTCCAATGCATAGATAAGAACCATAATTCTAATACCCTATCTGTGCCTTTTTCTTTTTTTTACTATTACAATTGCCATACTGAATTAAAGTCTTAATGTCTTTTATTTTTTTAAAGCTTTTGACAAATATTGACAAACTGCCCTCCAGAAAGCAGAAGGGTGCCTGCTGTTTTACTACATACACCCTTAGCAACACTGGTAGGCATTCTGACAGGCCAAATAAATTTTATTTTGATCTGTATTTCTTTAAATACAAATGAGGTATGATATGTTTATTGAAATTTTGTATTCATATGTTTATTGACTGTGTATTTCCTCCTTTGTGAATTAGTACTTCTTTATACCATTTACTTTCTTATCTTAGAGCTTGTTATTGATTTGTAAGAGCTTTTCACATAGAAGCATATTAATACCTTGTTTACCATATAGTTGAAAAGTTTTTCCTCAGCATTTCTAAATTTCTGTCCATGGTGTTTATACCAAACAAAATGTGTTGGTTTTTAGGTACTAAAATTCAGTACTTTAAAAATTTTTTATTATTTATGAAAAATACAAAAGAGAGCATATATATTACGAACAATATTGCTTAGAGTTTTTTGTTCCTGATTTCTTATACCAAAGAAATCCTAGGTTCTAGTTTACATTCCAAGATTATTAACATCTGACCTACATTTTCTACCATTTTTATAGTAACATAACTATTTATATTTAAATTTCAATCTGAAATCTATTTTGGAGTAAGGTGTGATGAAAGGATCTAACACTTTCTCCCCTACCTCACCCAAAAGTTTAGCCAAGATTCCCAACACTATTTATTTTTTAAAATTCATCTTTATCTTTCTTAATTGAAATGTTCACCTTCACACCTTAATTTTTAATAAATTTCAAAGTTTAGACATGCTATTATAAAATGTAACATTATAAGCCATATTATGTATCACAAAAAACAAAAGACAAACATTGACATAACACTTTATCATATATACTGTAAGGTGTATTCCAATTACAAGTGTCTAAATATGAAATAGGTGCACATAGCATAAAAATATGTACTTGGGTCTTATACCCCAGACCCCCTGTTGATTAAAGTTGTTCTGCAAAGTTCCTGAAATAACAGTTGTTGTATGGTTGTTTAGAACATTTGGAAGCTTGCTTCTTTTTCAAAATTGTCTTAGTCATGCATGTACATTTCTTTTTTTCCAGGTGAATGAGGGAATCTTTTTGCCAATTTGAAAATGATTTCAATCGTATTAAATGTGGAGACTAATTTGGAAAGACAGACTAGATCGTAGCACACAATATTAAGTACTTTCTTAAGCTATGATGATGCATGTCCCAGCAAGCCTGTGGCTGTGCTCTTACCTGTGCAGTGAGAGTGTCAAGGGCAGCTAGAGCTGACTCTAATATGGGCAAGGCCCCTGCCAGGTCAGCATCACATTCATCTTTGATGGCTTTGGCAGCCATAGCTTGTTCATTTGCTATTGTTTCATCAGCTTTCACTATTTTTTCAGTTTTGGCAACTTCTACAGACTCCCTCTCTATGATCATCATCATTTCATCAACCTCTTTGCTAGCAACTTTTAATTGAGGATGTAGAGCCTCTAACTCGAATTGCATTGTGGCTACTTGAGATGCAGCAGAATCCAGTTTATCCAAACCCACTTCATACCTCTTTTTCATTTTCATTACTTCACTGAAAGCAAAGGTAAAACAAGGTTAGCTGTCAGGCTCTAGCTCCTCCTTCAAGGAAAAAAATTAAGCGTTCTTGAGCTTTTCAGGCTTTTTCAAGGCATAACTAAAGAAGTGGACCTAATGTATAGCATGGGGAACTATAGTCAGTATCTTGTAAATAACCTATAATGGAAGAGAATCTGAAAGGTTATAAATATATATAACTGAATGGCTTTGCTTAATACCTGAAACTGACACAACATTGTAAATCAGGTATACTTCAATTTTTAAAAAGTGGTTTGAAAGATTTTCACATATATTAACAATTTTGTGAAAAATATAAACTCTAGAACTTTAGATTGTGTGCAATTAAAAGTAGACAGTATGTCTTGGGATTTTTTGTATTTCCAGTACCTGACAATCTCTAGGCATATAACAAATTCAAAAGATAAATACACTAAGTATAAGGCAAGGAACCTCCTATACCAAGATGAATGATGTGCCTCTACAATTAGTCACCTTGGGAAGTTTATTCTAACAACATTATTGTTCCTTAAAATCCTTTTATAATCAGTTATTTTAAATAGACTTCAGTGCCCAAAATATATTATTTTGAATGCTGCCAAATGTGGCATATAATTTTAAGATGTGTTAAGTATCTTGAAATAGGAATTTTTTTTTTTTTTTTTTTTTTTGCGGTATGCGGGCCCCTCACTGCCGCGGCCTCCCCCGCTGCGGAGCACAGGCTCGGGACGCACAGGCCCAGCGGCCATGGCTCACGGGCCCAGCCGCTCCGCGGCACGTGGGATCCTCCCAGACCGGGGCACGAACCCGCGTCCCTTGCATCGGTAGGAGGACTCTCAACCACTGCGCCACCAGGGAAGGCCCCAGGAATTTTTTTTATTTAAGATAAAAGTGGCCAATAGAGAATAAAGCTCAACACTTTTTTGGTGCAAAATTATTATAAGGTAATAATAATTGATTCAAAATAATGTAATATTTTAACATACTTTAAATTTTTTATCTGCATTCATATGTGTTCTAGAGATAATTATACATTATGAGTAGAGAAAACTCTCCTTTATAATGTTTCATTTTAAATATTTGCGATGCCATAATGTCTCAAAGTGAAAGGTGACACATTTTAGAAATTCTCTTCAAAAAGTTGGTTGGAGTAGGTAACGAACCAACCTGATAATTGTCTAAAGGTGGAAGCGCACTCTTCAACGGAGTGCTTAACTGGCTTGAGCTGGAAAACTGAAAAGGCTGTCATAGGGAAAGAAAAAACCATTACAAGTCAGGACATGCTACACTTTTGGCATTTGTGATTCCCTCCGAGCAAAACATGTTACAGCAATGGGAACTGAGGAGACTGGATAGAGGATACCATATTATCTGTGAGTTTGGTTTCAGTGGAACCCTTGTGGAGCAAGCACTGGAAAGGTCTCACTCCTGCCAACATGAAGCAGTTTCAGTGTGATGGTTCATCCCACGTGATGCTTTGCTGGCGAAAACACTGGTTTCTTGGCAGGGAACCTGATAACTTGCTTCTAAGTTACAGTACTACCTGGCTATAAGGAGATCTAAAGACTTTAGCTATTAAGGGAAGAATAACTACAGGGTGGGAATTCTAGTTGAGGTAAAGGAGAACATTTTTAAAAAGAGAAAGTTGAAAGCCAACAAGAATATCTCAAAATGCCTAGAAACCTATTACTTTCAACCTTTCTCTAAGTTTGTATCTCATTTTTATAATCTTTCTTCCAGTTAGGATGGCCTTAAATACTGTGAGCATATAATCAAACAGAAAGATGAGTGATGCCCCCAAATTAATCAGACTCCCCAAGTGGTTTTGATCTCCCTGGATGGGAAAATATGGGGGGAGAAAAGCAAGATTCCATTAGGTTAAAGATCCTAAGATCTACATGGAAAGAAATAATAAAATGACAGCCAGGGCTTTCCTGCTGGCGCAGTGGTTGGGAGTCCGCCTGCCGATGCAGGGGACGCGGGTTCGTGCCCCGGTCCGGGAAGATGCCACGTGCCGCGGAGCGGCTGGGCCCGTGAGCCATGGCCGCTGAGCCTGCGCGTCCGGAGCCTGTGCTCCGCAGCGGGAGAGGCCGCAACAGTGAGAGGCCCGCATATCGCAAAAAAAAAAAAAAAAAAAAAAAAAAAAAAAAATGACAGCCAAAGAAATAGTAAAATACAGCTAAGTTGTGTAGCAGCCTTGGGTGCGACTTGCAGATTTCACTAGGTAGATGGGAAAAATACCATTGGTATGATTCAACACGGGGTGTGTGCCATGATGAATAGGAAAGCTATGACACTCCTGCTGTGGAAGGCATTACAAAAGTCACTATAAATACAGCTAAGGAGTTTCCCACAAGTATCTAGGTAACAGCTTGGACAATACGAGAAAAGGTACTTCAAAATGCCTGAGATAGTGAGTTAGCCATAGGAAGGTTTAGAATGAACTACAGTTAATATGCAAAAACTAAACTTATTATTTTTTTGTCAAGGAATCTGTGCACATCTGGTGTTTTAAGTATTTTTTTAATATTTAAAAGAATTTGGTCTATTAGATGAACAGATCAGTCTTGTACTCCAATATAAGTTATGTAATTGATCAACAGAGCTAATTTGTGCTTTGAAGTAAAAAAAATCTCATTAAGTTTTTAGACAATAGTCAAACACTGAAAAGAACTTAAGGCTTACCATATGTATAAGCTTAACTTACTAGATTTTAGAAATTATTTAAGTACCTGGGAAAGTTTAGTTTGTTAAATCAGACTTCAAGAGGGAAATAAAAATATTAAAAATTACAAATGCAATATAAAAAATTGCTTAAATTCGTATAAGTTTATTGATGTTTGTATTGATGTTTTCAAATAAGAGTTTACTTAAAGAAGGAAAGCTGGTTATGCATATTGAGTGGCTGTCTCTGGGTTTCAGCTGTTCAATACCTAAAGAGAAGATTTATTATCTAACTACTTATTAAAGAAAAATTACTCACTAGTGTTGTTTACCCAATAGCATTGTCAAAATATCCTGGAGCCTTACCACAGCTCTGAGTGGCACACCTTCATTCCTTAAACAAATATGATTATGCATTTATCATGTGCTGGGCAATGCATCTGCACAAAAGAATAAGCCCTGTTCCCTACCCTAAAAATGTCTGTGGAGTAAATCATTTAATGATGTAACAAAACTCACAGTATATACATATATGAAATAAATCTCTACCACATCATTGATATGTCATTTTTGTCCACACAAATGTTTTAAAAACCACCATAGCTTACTTTGAAATAAGAAATTTTGTTTTTACCTCCTTTTCTTTTCCAACAACAGTTTGAAGGTAGAAATTAATTCAAGATAAGAGGTAGGAGTCACATAATTGTATCTTTGAAGTTCAACATAGAAGGATGTCGATAAATCTACAGTAGAAGTGTGAAAGCTTTTACACAACTCAATACAGCCATCTCGTATTTCCTCTGACACTTCAATGTCTTCCAAGAAGCGGGAGGCAACTGCCTGTAGTGCATCTTCAGGCCAGGACTGAATTTAAGATAAATGCTTCAGTACATGATCCAATTTACTGACAGGAGTTTGTTATTACTGCGGTCCTTCACGGATGGTGGAAATGCAGGGGAAAACATGAGGGATGGGGTGGGACAGACACTCATGAGGAACTTCCGCCAGGTACTTGACCCCTTAGGACAGGGAGCCAGTAACTACTGTGTGCAATATTAACCCTTCATGGTTTGTTCAGGGGTTAGAGAAATCGGGCATGAGTATTGCAGGAGCAAGGAAGAGAAAAGGGACTAAATTTATAGAATGTCTATCTTTGTGCGCATTCTACTATTATTATCTCATTTAATTCTCCCAACAATTCTGAGGTAAATGTTACTATCCTTTCCCCTAAACCCCAGAATTAGATCAACAACTACCTCTTTGATTTTTCTTACAACCATCTCAAACTCAACAAGTCTAAAACACGGTTCTTATCTCCCCCCAAATAGTTGCAGTCCTCCCCAACTTAGTCAACATCTCCACCTACACCCAGTTGCTCAAGCCAAAGTCATCCTTGATCCCCCTCCTCTTCTTCAATCCTACATCTAACCCAAAAGCAAGTCCTACGGGCACCATCCCTAAAATAGCTTCCAAATCTTTTCCATTCTTTCTACACCCACAACCATCATCGCAGTTCAACTCTCTGTTACCATCTTCCTGGAATTTTCCAAGTGTCCAAACTGGTCTCCCTGCTTCTGTGCTCTATGCAGCTGCCAGAGTGATCTTATCAAAGGCAAATTAGCTCTTTTCACACTCTCAATTTACAATCCTTCAAAGACTTCCCAGCACATTCAAAATAAAATCCAAAGCCCAACTTGTAAATCTCTACCTGATCTGGTGCTCCCACCTTTCTGACCTCAGCTCTATGACTTCCCCCTCAGTTACTGTGCCCTTGTCACCCTGATTTTCTCTCATGCCGTTTATTCCTTCTATATAGCTCCTTGTCTTCACTAATTTATTCTCTTACCAGATCCTCTCAGAACTGGCACATTTTGTCCTTCATCTTTCCTCGTAAAGGTCACTGATTCAGAAAACCTACATGCTACCCTGTATGATGAATTATTTTTCACTGATTTGCAAGTAAGTAAGCAAACTCAAGGAAAGCAGAAGCCTAGTCTATTTCATTTTCCTATTCACCTCCAGCTTTAGGATAAGACCTGCTACAAAGCAAGAGTTCAATAAATATGTTTTTCATGAAATAATTAATCTTAGCAGGAAATGGAGGAACAAAGGGGCTATGTAAATTCCCCAAGGTCAAAAATTCTTATGTGTTAGATCTCACTTACAGGATCTCTGCCACAGCTTGCAAACTTCCTACCCCACCCCCTTGTCTGCTCTGCCCTTCCTGATACTGAAATTTACTAGAAAAAGTGGTCGCTGAGGCTTTCTTCCTTTTGATGTCCTGTTGGGTTTGCTAATGGAAAGATACTGGAAAAGAAAAGAGGTAGAGGCATTTCTACCCCTCTTCCTTTCTTCCTCAGCAGAAACTGAGCTCTAGGTTTTGGGTTCCTGTTCCTATCAGACATTCCTACTTCCACAGCTCCAAGTTCCAGTAACACTTTTTCCTCCCTATTCCCTTTTTTACCCAGCTGTAGTAACATCTTCTTGCTACACTCCACCACTTCCTACCTGACCATCCCTCTCAAGTTCCTTTAATCCTGCCTACACCTCTATGAACAGTCCCCTCATTCAACTTTCCTCAGTGAGGCCTTCCAGGGTGCTCTCTGTTCCCTGTCAGGAAACTGACTGATACACAACTTTATCCTAAAACTTTCTACAATAAATTGATGTCAATGACTGTATACACTAGCAATAAGAAATTTTTCTATTATAATGATTTTTGAATTGTAACTTCATAAAATACATTATTATTGATCAGAAAATTCTGCTAAGCTACAATTTGGTGGGGGGCTCTAAAATAAGTCATGCTCATGATGGAGATTCAATATTTCTAGAAGTCTATCAAAAATTTACATGACAATACCTGAAACCAGTCAATGGTACAGCAGTTAACAAGAGCAGGGAACTTTCTAAGACGAATCCGAAATGCATCTCCAATGGGACTCATGGCAAGGACAACATGCATTTGGTTGCGGCAGCGATCAATAAACATGTTGAAAAGAGCCATGGGGCTTCCATCAGTTTGTTTGGTTTTATCCCGTTGGCGATCTAAATGACGCATCTTATCACATATCTCCTGCTTCTCATCCAATGCAAAGAGATTCGGAACCTCCCCAGCATTTAGTAGATTGTTGACATCTTCTAGAAATGACTCCTTTTTAATCTGCGTATCTGTAAACAGGAAGACACCCTGCATCTCCCCTTCTGCACACTTCCTTAAGATCACTTTTAAGTCTTCATGCCACTCAGAATTACCATAGCCCTTGGAGATTTCAACCTGGAAAACTGAAGCATCAGCCATGTGGGCAGCTAATCTGGTGACAGACTGCCTTCCGCTCCCTCCAACACCAACCAGAAGAGCATGGCTGCGAGGCTGTTTCAGGATCCTGGAAACTCGGCTGATGTGCTCTATGGCAAATCGGAATAAGACAAGGTTCAGGGTTTTTTTGCTCACATTGTTGTATTCTTCTAGGTGAGCTTCTACTATCACCCGGAGAGCATCTACATCTGCAACTTCTCTGTAGTTGGTATCCTCTCTCTTGGGATCATGGAAATCACAAAACATTAAGCTGTGTAAGTCATCTTCTTCCACCACTCCATCATTATCAAAATCCAAACTTTGAAAAAGTTCATGAAAATTTTCATGCATATATTTTTTCAAGATTTCTTGAATGTAGTTGATCAGCCAACTTCTGTCTGCATTATCCAGAAGGCGATCGTAATACACTCTAAGGACCTGTATAATAATTAAAAAGCAGCTTTAGGAATTGATTCTTCTATTTTTTTAGTTTCATTTCTGTGCTCATCTCAAGTAATATAAAAAGTGCTCAAGAAATTTCTATGGGTTTTATTAAAAGCATATCCAAACAAGGACTGGCTCATAATAATATTCACTTTAAGTATTAATTTTAACCATATATATTTGGAATAATACATAGTTACACTGTTATCAATAAATAAAGGTAAATTGGGGGAACTGAAGTAGATTATAGATATGCAAAGAGCATTAAGGACTTGAGAAGGGAAAAAAAAGACTAGAGAAGGTAAGTGACTGCATTTGCTGCTCACTCAGATATAGATAACAGAGCTGGGCACTGGTATCTAGGGTTTTGCAACTCCCTTGAAGTGATCTTTTCCTTTTCTCAGCCAGATAACACCTTGAAAATTGTTGTCAAATCAATAGATATTATTTTTTTTAATAAAAGTACATTTTCTAGATAAAGAGGGAATGTCTTAGGTGGAGGGCAAATTTGTCTTATTTTTGTTGTAAGTAATTGCTGAGGGCGATCTACTAAAATAAATCTCTGCGTATCTGCACATGTTGTGGGACTGCAAAGAGTAGTTAATCAGGCTTGCTACATAAAATAAGTATTTCCTCAGAGTGGTATGAATGTCCCTTGGTTGCAGTCTGTTTTGGACTGAACTATGCTCCCCCGCATATTCATATGTTGAAGTCCTAACCCCCTTAATGTGACTGTATTTGGAGAGAGGTCCATTAAGAAGGTAATTAAGGTTAAATGAGCTCCTATGGGTGGAGTCCTAATCCTATCGCACTGCTGTCCTTACAAGGAAAGGAAGCAACACCAGAGCTCTCGCTCTTTCCTTGCAGACACACAGAAGAAAGGCCGTGTGAGGACATACGGAGGCCCCCTGTGAGCCAGGAAGAGAGCCTTCACCAGAAACCCACACCGATGGCAACTTGATTTTGTATTTTTGGCCTCCAGAGGTATGAGAAAATAAATTTCTGTTGTTTAAGCCACTCAGTCTGTGGTATTTTTGTTATGGCAGCACTAGTAGACTAATACACTTGATAACAAGTAATGCATATTCTTGTCAGCAAACTTTCTAACATTAAACCTGTCTGCATCAGCTTCTTCACCTTCTAAAATGGAAGTAGTAATACCTGCCTTACAAATCTCACAGATGCATGGCAAAAATGAAATGACAACAAATGTGAAAACACTACAGAACTGAGAAATGTAATTATTACAAACTGCCTTGGAATCAGCCTAATTGTGTTCAAGAGTAATGATTTTAGTGTTTTCACTGCTGTCTGGTTGACATAATAGTGTCATCCCTTTTTCTAACAGCAGTAGCTACACAAATGGTATGACTGAAGCCTCCCACTTACTCCCCACCCCCACCCCAGTTCTAAAGCTATTTCTCTATGGGACAATTGAGTTTCCCAACATATGACAATAGTCACTTCCTCGGATTGAGATACCAAAGACCTCCTCCTTCTTATGAGAAAAAGGAAGCTAAGACAACCTCACATATTGGGCATCAGTGTCTAAGCATGAATCAAGTATATTATTATCTAGCTGCAATTTAGCAAGAACCTAAGGCAGTGTTTCTCAGAGACTGTCAACACACATGAATCTAGGGCCCCACTCTGGACCTGCTGACTTAAAAGTTTTGAGGATGGCGAGACTGGGAAGATCTTTTTTTTTTTTCTTTTTTAAAATTTCCTTGCACGAGGTACAAAAATCTTAAGTGTACACCTCCTGGAATTTTTACACATATTTACACCCAGGTGACCACCACCAAGATCAAGATATAGAACATTCTTAATACCTTAGCAAGCTCCCTCACTCTCACTTCTGCTGATACCTGCCCTCCTCTCTTCCATACAGGGGACTATTATTCCATTGCCACCCCTTATATTTTTAAAAGTTGACACATAAAATTTTCCATTATAAATCTAAATCTTTGCAGGGGAAGTAATTTCTGGCATATTTATATTGTATTTGTGCTTTGAATTCATTTGCCTCAAAGTCTTGATTACAAATTGCTTTAATTGGTACATAATTTACACATGATAAAATTCACTCTTTTAAAGCATACGATTCAACAGTTTTTGTAGAATAGTCACATAGTTGTGCAGTCATCACCACCATCTAATTCTAGATCTTTCTCATCACCCCAAAAAGAAACCCTGTACCCATTAGCAGTCACTTATTATTATCCCCACCCCATATGCCGCCACAGCCCCTGGCAACCAGTAATCTCCTTTCTGTCACTATGGATTTGCTTATTCTGGACATTCCATATAAATGGGAAAATATTATATGTGGCCTTTTGTGTCTAGCTTCTTTCACTTAGTGTAATGTTTTCTAGGTTCATCCATGTTGTAGCGTGTATCAGTATTTCTTTTTACGGCTGAATAGAGTTCTACTGTGTGTATACACACACACACACACCGCATTTTGTTTGTCTATTCATCAGCTAATGTATATTTGAGTTGTTTCCACTTTTGGCTATTATCAATACTTCTGCTAACACTCATGTACAAGTTTTTGTGTATATCTATGTTTTCACTTCTCTGGGTATAGAGCTAGGAGTGGAATTTCTGGGTCATATGGTAACTCTATGTTTAACATTTTGAGGAACTACCAAACTGTTTTCCAAAGCAGCTGCACCATATAACATTCCCACAAGCGATGTTATTATCCAGTTGTTGTTGTTGTTTTTAAAATTACAGCCATCCTATTGGTTGTTAGGGGGTACTTCACTGTGATCTTGATTTGTATTTCCCTAATTACTAGTGATGTTAAACATTGTTTCATGTACCTATTGGCCATTTGTATATCGTCTTTGGGGAAATGTCTATTCAAATCCTCTCTCCACTTTTAAATTAGGTTATTCGTCTTTCACTATTGCTGTGTAATAGTTCTTTATGTATTCTGGATATTAGACGCTCATCGGATACATGATTTGCAAATATTTTCTTCCATTCTATGGGTTTTCTTTTCACTTTCTACATAGTGTCTTTTGAAACATGAAAATTTTTAACTTTGATGAAACCCAATTTATCTATTTTTTCTTGGGTTGCTTGTGCTGAGTATCTATATTTAACAAGCAAACCAGATGTTTGGCACATCAACGATTGAGAGCAATGCAGAAACCAAAGGGAATGCAAAGTGGTAAGCCAGTTTTATATCTCAAAAATCATTTAGTGAAATTATATTGGGTTGTCTAGTTTGGTAAAAGTGTGTGGAGAGGAAACAGTCACCTAAAGTAGTGAAATCTTTTTGAGTAAACAGAAATAAAGCGCAAGTTAAGAGTGTTAAGCTCAATCACGTTATATTTTTTGAGATGGTGAGAATAATGGGCCTAGCACTGTGCTCAGCACTGTGGACAAATCAGTGAGGGAAAAAAATCCTCTGCCCTCAGGAGCTGGCATGCCACCTGCGGGAGATGGACAACAAACATAACAAATGAACTGTACAGCAAGTTAGAAGGTGATATACATGCTATGGAACTGCGAAAGAAAGAAGAATAGAGCAAGTCAAGCAAGACTGGAACTGCTAGTGGGATGTGAGGCTGCAGCACTAATTACGGTGGTCGTTGTGCCTCACAGAGAAGGAAAGATTTGATCACAGGCAGTAGGGATCCAGCCCAGAGGGTCAACACCTGTGGGGAGAGCATTCCAGGCAGAAAAAAGCCAGGAGGCCTGTGTTGTGGGTGAACGAAGGTGAGAGCAGGAGGTAACCTGAAAAAACTGGGGAAAGGTACACATACAAGGTCTTATGGACTGCTGGACTTTTATTCCAAATTCCTCCCTACGAAGTCAGGTGCCATTTCAAGGTTTTGAGCCAAGGCCTTAAACTCATGACACTATATGAATATGAAGTAGTCACTAAAAATGAAGAGTTAGTATATTATGAACCTTATTAAATGCCCAAAGAGCTCAACAGCCATTGTCAAAACTCAGTAATCTGACATCTGAGGCAGGACAGGATCTGAAAAAGTTTAGAAACTAGTAACTGTACATACCCCACATATACAACAGCAAATAGGAACTGCTCTCATAATTGGAAGAAAGCAAAGCATTATAACCCCACGTGACGAAGCACGTTATGGATAGTAAGATGCCTTCTTTCTTCCCTTTATGCACTCATTCGACAATATTTCTTGAGTGCTTGTCATGTATCAGGCATTGCAGAAAGCAGTGAATAAATAAAGCTGTTGCTCTCATAAAGCTTCTGTTCTAGTAGAGGCAATAAGTAAGCAAAAATATAGACGGGGTCAAATGACACTCAGTGTTATGAAGAATAAAGCGAGACAAGGGATAAAGAGCTATAGCGCGTAGAGATGGTCTAAGATGAGCCTCTATGGTAAGGTTATATTTGAGCTGAGATCTCAAGGAGGTAAGCGGGCAAGCCGTGTGGATAATGGGAGGAGTGACCCAGGTAGAAGGAATATCAAGAGCAAAGTTCCTGTGGTAGAGGATGTGAGATGCTTCCTAGAGGAAGATTTGGCCAGTGACCAAATGCTGTCTTAGGTAATGTGCTCCTTCAGTGAAGTCAATGACATCCCCCCCTCTCGCCACTCTCCCTCTATACCTTTCAGCACATTTCTGTCACCCACGTGGCCTACCAGGCTGATGGCCTGTGTTCATGTCCCAGAATATGGATCCCACTCAGGAATTAAGTGACCTACAGTGGAATCTGCAGATCATACTTTTCCAAAGAGTCACTTTTAGGGACCTTGCTGTGGCCAAAATTTCTGAGTGGAATGGACCTTCACTTGGGCATGTATTTGA
The DNA here is from genome assembly GCF_002837175.3 of Physeter macrocephalus. Lineage (NCBI taxonomy): Eukaryota > Metazoa > Chordata > Mammalia > Artiodactyla > Physeteridae > Physeter > Physeter macrocephalus. The sequence continues at coordinate 99,823,401 of NC_041215.1, forward strand.
ATGTGTGAGGATATAGAAATTCAAACCGTAGATCTAAAAAGCCTACAAAGATCGAATTTTGTAAAGCCTTTCTGAATTTATGTCTCTGTAACACATGGTTTTAACATAGCAGTACATTTCCATTTTCTAGATTTCCTAACTACATTAATTAAAATTAAAATAACCATATTAGTTATATATTAAAAAGACAAAATTTTCCTCCCACTTTCCCATATTCTTTGCCTATTTTAAAAATATTAAACTTTTTTTTTTTTTTTTTGGCTGTGTTGGGTCTTCTTTGCTATGCACGGGCTTTCTCTAGCTGGGGTGAGCGGGGGCTACTCTTGGTTGCTGTGCACAGTCTTCTCATTGCCGTGTTTTCTCTTGTTGCAGAGCAGAGGCTCTAGGCATGCGGGCTTCAGTAGCTGCAGCATGCGGGCTCAGCAGTTGTGGCTCGCAGGCTCTAGAGCACAGGCTCAGTAGTTGTGGCTCATGGGCTTAGTTGATCCACGGCATGTGGGACCTTCCTGGACCAGGGCTCGAACCCATGTCCCCTGAATTGGCAGGCGGATTCTTAACCACTGTGCCACCAGGGAAGTCCCTGAACTATTATTTTTGATGCATTATTTTTTGTATTCTTTTTTCTCTCTCTCCTGCCCTTCCTCTACAAGTTTTTACAAGAAAATGTTCACCCATGTATCTCTTCCCAAAGAGAAATATATTTTTATATAGTTTCTATGTTCTCAAATCTAGTTTATTTTGTAGTTCTTTTGGCATCTAATATCACTACAAGTAAGTAATGAACATAAATACATTCACTTCTAATGAAAACAAAAGTGTTCTGTCTCAAAATTATCTGAAGTCAAACTAACAAGGATTAACTCACTTAAAGGAGACCAAGAATGATACCTACTTTGAAATAGCCTATAAATCAACAGAAATTCCTGAAAATGAGAGATAAGGCATCTTAAATGTCATAAAACATATTAGCGTAAAGTATTTTTAGAAATTATCTTGACCATTGGCCTTCAGAATGCCAAATAGTGGAATCCATTTATCTAAATTGTTGAATACTACTTTTTACGCAGTTGTTGGCATGGTAAAATCTTTGTTTCCTGCATCATCATATATCAGTAACATGGAGATTTACCTCATGAACCCAAAGACGTTTAATCACTTCTTTGGTTTCTGCTGTTTCTGGTCTTGACAAACACACACCCTGAATGACACGGGAGAAATCTCGGAGGTTGAACAGGTAGTGAGATTTGGCTGGAGTAGGCAAGAGATTCTTCATTGCTTCTTTATACAGAGTCATCGTACCATTTACAATTTGTGTGGTCAAATCTAGAAAATTGTCTGGAAATGTATAACTTAAAAAATTTTTTTAAGTAAAAAGAAAGAAAAATGTTAGCAAATACAGAATTATGATACATAAATGATATTTAGTATGACTAGCATGAATTTTTTCTCACGATTAAATCAACTGATTTTGTTTACAAAATTACCATTTCTTGTTATAATAATAGAATTTTTACTTCTTTTAAAGCTACTTTCCATTCATTATTTTATTTTATGTTCAAAGGAACTCCATGAGTAAGCAGGACGAATTTAATGAACTTAAGACTACTGACAGAAAGAAAAGCCAGCCAAGGAACCCATATTATGTAACTTAAACCCAGCGTCCACTAAACAATGCTTCCTAACCTTTCACTCCCTGGCATTCTTAATTGCATAGAGATAGAATCCCTGAAGAACACTGGTGAAATGGATATTTTCAGAGAAAGGGAAGGGAGAAAATCAAAACACAGAAAAAAATAAGGAAAAGGGAACAAGAAAAGGAGAGTAAAAAGAAAGTAAAATGAACAATAAGCCAGGATTTTTTTTTTAAGGGCAAAAGGAATTATTAGGGTAGAAAGAACATGGGGAAAGAATATCCATTTGAAAAAATTGGCTCTACTTCACTTCTGGTTTGACAAGGAGTCTTCCATCATCAGTGGGTAGGGCAAGGAATGACAATTTCCTGAGAACGATGTCCACATCAGGGAGCCAAGATGTGCACTGCTCAGGTCCACTTGGCTCCCCGACCTCCAAGTATTTTGTGGAGAAGTGCTGAGTGTCCAGAGCTAGGGAGCAACATTTCCCCAGGGTACAGGCTCCAAGGTTATACTCAAACCTGGACATGGACACCCCTGGGGAACTCAAGAGTTTTACTACTGGGTGTCAAAGTCACAGGATAAACCTGGCAATCTTTCCAGCATTAATTGAACTATGTGGCAAAAATTCAAAATATTGATCATTCCAACATGGACATACAGCGCAAGGCAAAATGTGTATGGATTTTTAGGTTAAAATCCAAGACTTCAGAAAAATAAAGGAAAAAGAGAAAGATACTGCAGTCCCTTTGTGTTATGTTCCCACACCTGGATATGGGAGCAAAGGAGGGAAGCAATGTTACCTGTTATCTTCTTCCGTGTCTAAAGGTGCTTTCATGGAAAAGTTTGAGAAGCACTACTTGTACTGACATGTTCCCCAAAGATTTTACAGCCCCCCAATGAAAAAACAAACACACCTTCAATTACCTACCAGGTTTTTAAATGCCAGGTTAAGATTCTAGAGAAGATTGTAAACATGGATTTATCACTAAACTCATTGATTGTTATAATATTGAAATGTCGCATGTATCGAGGAGTTACTGGATTTCGACCACCACCTAAATATTAAAAAGGATAACCCTTAACAGTGTTATTCGTATATACCAGAGTATTTTCTCTACACTTTACAGCATAAAACAACGCACAGATGGACAAATTCACAGCACACAGAGAAGAATAATCGATTATTTGGATAACCTTGACCTCAAAACAGTTTTCTCCTCAACCTCAAGGTGTTGTTTTCTAGTTCAATGATCTGAATAAGTTCAACTAATCAGATATAATCTTGGTCAGGTCTATTTACCAAAGGAAATTCGACCAGACAGAAAGAACCAATGGCCACCTTCTCCATGACTCAGACATAGCCCAAAGCAGTAAACCGTCAAACATTCTCATTACAATACGATATTAAGATACAATATTATACAATGTTAATATAATATTGTATGCAGTATTAACATAACCCTGGTGACTCTCACTGACCATACTTTAGGGTCCTTTCCACATGGCTGAAATTCAGCATGACCTTGGCATACAGCCTCATTCTTCCCCCACATCTTGAAATAAATTTCCCTAGGACTAGTCTATGTGGTTCACATGGCCACTTCACTGGCTGCCTGTAATTTTAAAAACTGGGGGATTATCTCATTTTTACAAAATACTGATTACATTTTCAAATATGAAGTTTTAGTAACAGACTTAGAATGTAACATCATTTTACAAAATTGATTGATATTATCATCTTTACATGTATAGACAAAATGCATTTTCTCTTTAAAGGGATTCTATCGTGAAATCTTTGGTAAAGAAGTGGTGTTAAATGTGCATGATACCTTTATATTGCTTTAAAATATGTAAGTTCATGTTTTATATTTGTTTAAAACCCGGTAAATCTGTATTTTGCTTCTACCACTATTTTACTGTGCTGATTCTGAAAACATGAATAATGCGTGAAAGCATATAACTAGTTGCCTATAGATCAAAACAGTTATGTATCTCTATGTATTTAGAAGCTTATAATAAACACTGATTTACCTGGGCAAGTTTAAGGAGATGGTAAAAGGGCTGCAGAAGGCAAGGTAAGAGATCATATACCCAGCTCTATCTTCAACCCTTCCTCCCAGAGAATGCTCAGAAATGGTGGTCTTTTTAGAAAATGGGGTCCAAGAGGAAAAGACACCTCATGGATTTAGCCTGCTCCTCTGTCCAGTCCTTGAAGAGGCCAGGAAAGTGGACACTTAGTACAAATGACTGCTGGGTAGTGGGGGAGAGGCAAAGTGGAACTAAAGTCTGGGACCCAGGAGCAATAGAATTAAAAAAAAAAAAAAAAAAAAAAAAAAAAGAGGTGGGGGGCGGAAAAAAGCATTCAAAGTGTCCCAGGGAGTGTACTGAGAGCAATTACTGACTCAGAGCAAACTGTCTGCATTATAGGTCAGATAAAGGTCAGGTGGTTCAGAGGCAAATACTGGAGAGATTCCCTGAAGACATGGTACATCAAGAAGGGGAATTTTTAAAAATATAGGATACCAGCTTGAGTTCAGGAAAAGAACAGTTAAAAATGTCCTGTTAGTTGAATCAAGCTGTTTCAGATATTCTAGAATAAAAAATTTCTCCTACATAGAGATCTCTTTGAGTTTACAAATTTCCCCTGAAAAGTGTGAAGGATCTCCAAGAGTTAATTCTTTTGGCCATCTCCTACTCAAATTCCCCCTCATCAGTCTGTCTAAATCCAGAGACTCACTAAAATGGGAATTGATTAGGGTAGAGGAAAGGTGACTTCTAAAGCAGGGATGTTTCATACAGTTGAAACTTTAAGGAATGAAACAGAGGAAAATGAGCTTCCCCATGGGGATCTGGGTTCTCAGGGGATCTGGGACCTCAGAACGCAGGAAGAGGAAATGGAAAGCAAATTCCCAAAAGGTGGAAGAAAAAGGATTTGGAAGAGCTGTTTGGTTTGATGAGAATGACTCCAAGCAAGGCAACCCACTCTGCACTGTTGATCATTGTGGTCACTCTGTTAGGTCACAAGGTACAGACATAGACAATATATACACAAAACATTGTAACTCAAGTTGTCCGATTTCTCTTTCTTTCTCCTGCCCTTTCTATATAGCCAGAGTGATTTTCAATCTTAATCACAAACTCAGAAAACGTACCTGGAGGTCCCATAGCACACATGATTTGAATGTCCACTAGTTTAATCATAGAACAATCTTTTAGGTCATACCAATTCCAGTGATCTAACCATTGTCTAAGTAACTCGATAGGAGGTTGAGCCCCATACACCTCCGGAGCGGGCATATTGACATCATCTACAAAGACAACCTGACAATGAAAGGAGACGAGGGATTAGAAAATATTAACATCTTAATATAGTGTCCTATAGTGCAAACAATGCTCAGGCAAAGAATCAATTATCTTCTTGTGGGGTACATATGTGAGAAGTGATGGTTTCTTTTCACATCAGGAACATCCCTTAGCATCCATGTTACCAAGGAACAGGGAGACAGTCTTATTACTAACCTTTATAGTTAAGAGTTTAGAACCTATTAATCCTCTCATGCAACTTGTTTCTCGGTATTCCTTCTCTGTTTTTCCTTGTACAACTTCAGTACATTAAAATAAATGAGGAAGGTGTGATTTTAAAATGATTATAACCTCTGAGTGATGACAGTAAGGTTGGGAAGTGTATTCTGGGTAGAGGAAAAGTCAATCGATAGCTTGGTTGTTTAAAGGCCGAGAGAGCAAGCAGCAAAGACTCCACTGAGTAAAAATGTTAATGAGAGAATTAGGAAGGTAGGTAATTTCCCAGATGTATATTCTACTTCGAATTCAAAGGGCAACTGCTTGTTTTTAATGTCAAGTTGCCTGATGCACATACAAATCTGAACACACTTTTAAGAAAACTTAACCAAAATCTGTGATAAAAAAACTGTACAAAAAGACATCCAGTACCAGTATATCTGGCTTCCTCGCTCTGAATGTAACAATGCCCATGAATAGGACCATTGCTGTACTATACGTATAGAAACAGAGAGTAATTACCATTTTCTTGCCCAAAGGAGGACCAAAAACTCCCTTTCTTCTTTTGTCCAGTTTTGACATGATAATATTCTGAGTTTGAGCTGCTGTAGTTTGTGCTGAGAAGTTAATCAGCAGAGGCTTGTATATATCTTTACAGAGTTGATTTAAAAGAAAATTCTGTATAACAGGAAATAATGAGCCACAGTTGCAATTATGTTTTGACATTTCAAAATAACCACTAAGCATCATTGTTGACACACTCGAATTTAATCTTAGAGTGACATAATGTAAAAAGAGATGGAATCAACAGAAATAACAGTTTTACCAAGTCAATGGAGTGTGTCTATTGTCCAGGCCTTCTGGACACGTGGCTTCTCTGATTTCTAAAACCACCATGCAGAGTACACATTCCTGCTTAACATGAAGTCATAGGAACTCAGGGGTTAAGAAACTTGCTTAAGGTCTCAGAGATGACACAAGAATTTAGACTGCCATTTGTCTCTCTCCAGATCAACGTTTTCTGTAATATAGCTTATTAGCTTTCCACTTTTATCAAGTTATCTGACTGTAAGTTAGGAAGCTTACATAGTATAATTTGTACTTTCAAAATGGAATTCACTGGAAAGCAGATAAAATTACAATGATTCTTAACCAAGATGTTGTTTTCTACAAATCATCTTGTAGAATAATAATGGAATAGGAAAATATTTACAATACCTTAAGTAGGAAAAAGCAGATCACAAAATAAGATGCAAAGTATGTTCCCAATTTTGTGAAAAGTAATTCTTTCTGGCCTGGGCAGTTTATTACGTGGGCTGAATTTGATGGGGGTAAAAATGACAAAGGCTTTATTTTTCTCCACCCACTGCCTTGAACCATGTCAAGTCTCCATTCCCTAACTCTCGATAATATCTTAGATAAATCCATTAGCTTTCTGTAAATGTTGTTATTTTTTTTTTTTAAATCCAGTCCAACTCAACACCTTGATTTAAAATCTCAGTCTAAACATCTTCCCTCCCCACTCTTGGATATTTCTTGACACATACAGCATTTAGTATGATAAAGGTGACATTTCAATCTGTTGGGAAAGAGATTATTCAATAAATAATACCAGGACAATTATTCTACTATATAACCAAATATATTCCAAAGGATTAAAGGATTGGATTAAAATATAAAATCAGTAAAGAACTAGAAACAGGTACTGTCACAACTGGGAGAATGTGAATGGAATTGACCGGGAAACTGAAATGGGGGAGGGGCCACCAATAGCTCCTCCTCTCTCCTCCACCTGCCTTCCCTATCTTCTTCCTGCCCACGGCTGGGTGTCGGGCAGAGCTGGAGGAAGAGAGGCAAAATTCCCACTTCACTGGTGTCACTGTGGTTCTCTCTTGGCTAATGCTATCTTGCCTGCTGTCATGGCAAGCTTCCAAATGTTTGCTCTCTGAGAAGACCAGATGTGCAGGTTCCTTACTTACTCCCAAGGGACATTCACATTGCACAGTTCCCTGACCTGAGGGGACTAATGGAGTTCCCTCACTGCTGTGGGCAGTCATATGGAATTGAGTCCCAGAAAGGCTCAAGTCCAGTTACCTTCCACACTGTCCAACTGACCCGGGGGAAACTTGCACTTACTTGCCATGCCAAAGGCTGGAGGTGCTACTCATTAATAGTTCCAGCCAGCTTTCTCCCCTCAGAAATCTGAAACTAGAGGCAAGAACTGGTCTTTGATCAGTATGACCCCCTAAACACAAGGGAACAAGGATTTATAACGCTACCGAGATTTGGGGCATATCTGTTGCAGCAGCTTGCATTTTCTTACCTAACACACAATAAGTGTGCTTCCAGAAATCATTAAAGAAAATCAGTCTTATTACCATGTAGTAATTGTTTACATATTCGATAATTTAGAAAATTAAATATTAACCAAAACACCCTTTTTAAGGGAGATAAAATTCTTCATCCTGTATAAGCTATTTTCACTAAAATACCTTTAAAATGGACAATAATTTAGTGATATAAAGTAGCATATCTTTAATCAACTTTCAAAAATAAATAGGCAGGGCTTCCCTGGTGGCGCAGTGGTTGCGCGTCCGCCTGCCGATGCAGGGGAACCGGGTTCGCGCCCCGGTCTGGGAGGATCCCACATGCCGCGGAGTAGCTGGGCCCGTGAGCCATGGCCGCTGAGCGGCAATTACTCAAAAATTCTCTGTGGCTGCAACATTGAAATACGTAAGTATTTAAAAAACATTGCCTACCAGTTCAGGTAGTTTAAAAAATAATTTTCTTAGGACTATCATGCACATTTTAACATGTAGATTTCTACAATACTTACAATAATGTAAACACTCTTTCCAGTTCCTGTTGGTCCTACAAATATGGAAGGCTTTTGATGGGTGGTCAACAATTCCATTAGTGCAGAGTATCGAACTGTGTCCAGAGTTGGTACAATGATTTCATTAAACATCACATCCTTAGGAATTGGAGGAGCTTCTGCCAACTTCTTTACCCATGGTTCCCATTTTCCTATTCCCTGTTTACAATAAATAACCAAATAGTGAATGTCATGTTGTAAAATACTTTTAGATGGCACTCCTGTGCCATTGCAGAAAAGATGAAAGATCAAGACAACAATCCTTGATATTTATGCACTTGTTTTTATCCTTTAAAACTCTTCACTCTAATTTTTTTAAGTTAAATTTTGTGTTAAATTAAGGAGAAATTGGGCTTTTATATGAATAAAAATGAAATGGCAATGTTGTGATACTTTTGATGTCCTGAAACCACTGATTATGTCAACCCAAAGATCAGTTATTTTGGCCAATTGTTAGATTCTTTAATGGCATTGAGAAAACTGGTCTAATCAATGTGTTAAAGAGTAAAGAATTTTATTCAATACCTGTTCACACAGAAACTATTCATATAGAAAAATTTTCTACATAGAACATCAGCTGCATATTGTTTGACTTTTATAATGGTACTTATAACATCAGCTTATTATTTCAAGCAAGAGTCCTCTTTCTTTTTTAAAAAAATTTTTATTGGGGTAGAGTTGATTTTTGACTGTTGTGTTAGTTTCTGCTGTACAGTAAAGTGAATCAGTTATATATATACATATATCCACTCTTTCTTAGATTTTTTTCCCCATATAGGTCATTACAGAGTATTGAGTAGTTTCCTGTGCTATACAGTAGGTACTTATCAGTTATCTATTTTATTTATAGTACTATCTCTTTTTAACTGTAGTAAAAAACACCTAAAATTTACCTTCAACCATGTTTAAGTGTATAGCTCAGTAGTGTTAACTATATTCATGTTGGTGTGCAACAGATATCCAGAACAGACAAGATTTCTTAATATGAGATTATTACTATGAATTAACATTACACTGTATCTTTTCATCCAATTAGCTTATGAACTAAAATTTTAATTTGCTAAGGCAGTGTCTATAACGAAAATTTTCAAAAATATCACGTTAACTCTCTCTCCTTAGAAAAACACCACTGCCCTCTCCATTCTTGCAAAATCCAATTTAAGCTCCTGGCCTTTCGAAGCGTATTAGAATTTAGACCCATTCTTCCTTCACACGTTCTTCATGTTCCCCAAAACGCAGCCTCACTGATGGGCCTACCGGTTACAAAAAGGCCCTGTGTCCCTGGACCTTGACATATAAGACTCTTCTGTCCTGCAGTATACATGACACTCTTCTGAAGAGGCTAGGAACTCACAGAGGGCAACACTGTGCTTTATTCATTTTTGTATCTTCTGGCAGTGCTGTGCACATAGTAGAGAATTTGAGGAGGCTGAATTTACATCAGTCTAAAAATAGTATTGCAAAGAAATTCCTAGAACTTTCTAAAACTGATGAAGAAATAATGCTCTTTCGATACTCTTGATAATCTTTTCTAACATGGATATTTTGCCACCTGTGGGGAAGGAAAAATTAAGAATCAGAAAACCTAGAACAGAGAGTCATTTAGAGATTGTGTGATCCTGGGAAAAATCACAAAATATCTCTGAGCCTCAATTCCCTCAATGATAAATTTGAAAAATAATCCTACCTTTACCATTTCACTGAGATGCTGGGAAACAAAATAGAAGTGATTGTGGAAAAGCTTAATAAACTGCAAAGTGCTCTGAAAATGCAGGGTATTGTTAGTCATTTGAAGTAAAATTAGCAAAGATATAAAAGGTATCTTGTGGCTGGCAGGGTGAAGAGTCTCTTCTGAGGTGAGGTTGGCTATACATTGTCAAGAGCCATAAAAATTTTTAAAATGATACAGTAATTCCTTTTCTAGGAACCTATCTCAAAGAAATAATCAGATATGTACGCAATGACTTGTGCACAAGAATATTCACAAAAGCATTAAAACTAAAACAACAAAAACACTTCAATATCCAAGACTACGAAACGCAATGGATCATGGTTCATCCAAATGGTAGACTATAGGGAGGTTTTAGAAAAATAAGTTTATTAAAGAAATATCAGTGAGACATAGAGTTGTTTTCTTTATTAAGGGAGGAAGGAGGATATACAACTACCCAGTGAGGATATCGTGTGATCCCAACCTCACTTAAATCTGCATATATTTAAATAATATGTATACCAAAACTTTGTCCTCATTTACAGTACTTATGGGAGCCGTTACACAAAAACAAACAAGTGAACAAACACCACCCAGGTTGTATTGTCCAATCTGTTTGGGAAGGGCTGAATTCCTAACCACCCAGTGGTGGTCCTGCAGGACCTCTTAGCCTGTGATGTGCTAACATGCACCATGAACCTCCCAGAGGTGTGTCCTTGAGCAGTACTCACCTGGTGCTGGACTGGATGTCCTAATGTGTGATTTTTTGCAATGAGTACAACTGGCCCAACAAGTATTATTTGTCTCATTTTATCAATGAGAAAAACAAGGTTCAGGGAGATTAAAGAACTAGTCCAAGGCTATATGGCAGACCCAGGTGTGCCTGACTTCACAACCAGCGTGCCTTCCTCTACTCCATGCTGTCTCCTAAGGTAAACAGTGGTGACAAGGTGGCCACAGAGCCTTTATGTGCTGTGTGTCTCCAAGGAGACTCTGCCTGGTTGGCAGGTACAACTCTTGCTTCAGAACTCTTACCTCAGTGACAAACTGATAATCATAAATTGTCCCTTTTTCAGGAAATGGAACAGTTAGTGTTTTTGAAGATGTTTGCTCAGTACCACTCAGTAATTTAAACCTATTTCGAGTTATTTCTGAAATCGGGCCTTCCATTAGTTCTCGAAGAACCTTATTAAATTTCAACCGATCATCATCTTTACAAGAAGCACCAATGGACCAGATCAATGAAAACAGAAAAATGCCCTGAATTGGAGAGATGAGAAGATAAGAGTGCATTAAAGAATAACTTTAATCTATTCTTGAAGCTTAAATCGTATCAGCCAGATTAATATCTTTGAAAGGAAATGAATAAACTGATATATGGTAGTAGGTTATCTCAGGATTTTGTAATAATTAGTTTTTTTCTATCAAATTACATGTCTTATAAAGTCTTACTATCAGAAAAGATAATACAATGCAAAGTATAAATTCTAGGCATAGTAAAACCTTAGAATGATTAGTCTGGTAAATCAGGTGATAATTTAAGTATATGGCTGAACTTTGATATTAAAAACATTGAGATAACTTTTTATTAAAGTACAAAAGCATATTTTAATAAAGAATAATCAACCCACTAATATATTTATTAAATTTAAATTTTGATGCAGTGTTTTTTAAAAAGTAGAACAAATTCAGATACTTTTATTTACCTGTTGTAATAATTACCTGAGCATTGATTGTATAATTAGAACTGCTAACCTACAAGCTTTCTTACCAGACTCAGGCAGAGGGAAGAGGGGAGACAACAAGACACACCACTCAAATGAGAAAGCCTGTTTGATAGTTTTAAAATCAAATCCCCTTTTTAATGCCAGAGCTAAAACAGTCTTGACTATGCTCATAAAAGCTGTGAACTCTGGCTTCACACTATTCACCTACTCGTAGATTACTTACAGACTGTCTCTCTCTGGAAACTGTTTTAAATGAAACTAAACATTTATTTCATAAAATATATGGAAAAAGTAACTGACTACAATAGAAGTGCTACCATTAGCCAATACATAATTTTTTTATTAAAGATGATTCAAGGTCTGTTGATAATTTTATTCCTATATTTAAAACTTTTATAGATTATATTTTTTCTTGCTTTCCTCATTTCAAATATATACTTATACTCAATACATATATATTTTTAAAATATTTATATCTCATGAAAAAGGGGGAAAAGTAAGGAGAAAAAGCAATGAATTATAATTTGGAGGTTGAAGGGGAGGTGAATCCTGTTGTCAATGGTCATTGACATTTTGAGGATTGATCATCTCTGAGACTGGCCAAATGACCCAAGGTAATCAGTAGCAGATCTGTGGGAATCATCGGGCTCCACCCAAACTTCATGATCCAACAGAACTGCCAGTCAAGGAGCTTTCCTACCAGCACCTGGCATTTGGAACCTGACTTTTTCCTCACTGTTCAGCTACCACCCATTGTCCAGACTCCAGTTCCGGGAAAAATGAGGTTAATTAATTAGGAAGCGTTGGGGAAAGCAGTGGATGTCTTTCTATTGCAAGACTCAAAGAGAAATGGACCTACCTCAAGTAAAGAGTAAGTTTCTCGATCATTTCTCTCTCCTACTTTGACTTCATCAGCAAAGTCATTCATAAAACAGTCTATCAGATTCATTAGGGATCGGACTAAGTTTGTATCTGAAGTAGAAGATAATTCCTGAAAAATCAGAGAAAAAAAAGTCTATGAAACAATTTAAATGAGGCACTAATTGAAATAGTATCAACTAATTTTTATTGAACTCATTTAGTTCTAACAGCCATAGTATCTATGAAAAGGTACTATTATTATAATTCTAGTTTTATAGGAGTGAAAACTGAGGTACATATCAGTTCCCTAGAGTGAGGCAGCAATGGATGTCCCATCCAGGTGGCGTGTGCTCTCTAATCACTCTTATACTGATTCTCAAATTTAAAAAACTCACAGTTACAAGTTTAGTTAATTTAATCACAAACATAGATTCTATGTTATACCAATTTCATAAACCAAAACACTAAAAAAAAAAAATCTTTCAGAGCAGGAAATTAATTTGCTTATCTAACATGTTCAATAAATAAAGCCCATTTTAGAATATCTTTATAAGCTACAGCAGTACTCAGAGTAAACTCATTCTTATGAAATATATTTTTAAGTCCTGAAGAGCATAAAATGTTTCTGGAGTGCTGTAAATACTGTGCACTTTATTTCTCTGGGTCTCACCATGAGAATTTATAAAATAAATAATGTTACAGTTCCTATAACCATGCAGCATACAGCAAGTTCTCAGTAAACATTTGTCTTTCCTCCAAGCTCTCTTCCAGCCTTTAGAGTTGTATTGCTTCATGGTTAACATGTAAGAATTAACTCTGAAATGGACTCTCTGAAGATTAGAAGCAGGTGACTTGATATTTGGCCACTGTCCCAGTAGAAGCAGGCAGAAGTGATAACTGAGTGTCTGATTAAGGCCAGGGACTAGGTGTTACTGCTGCAACCCTAAAATGCAAACAGTTAACTACTACAAATAAGACAGACGCGTATTACTACTTAGTAAATAACAGGCATTCATAACTTTCTTTAAAACTTATTTTATTGTAGTATAGTTGATTCACAATGTTGTGTTAGTTTCTGGTGTACAGCAAAGTGATTTAGTTATACATATATATGATAGTTTGCATCTGCTAATCCCAAATTCCCAATCTATCCCTCTCCTACCCGCCTCAGCATACACAGATCTGTGCTCTACAGGCATTCATAATTTCTTCAAGAAAGGACAAAAGTGCATAAGTACATTTCAGGAAGTTTATATTAAAAGTGATTTTTTTTTAATTCTCATTACAAGAACAAAATTCTACGTACGACAGATATTAACTAGACTTTCTGTGGTGATCATTTCACAAAATATACAAATCATTATATTGTACACCTGAAACTAATATACTGTATGTCAATTATACCTCAATTAAAAAAAAATTTTTCCCCCTATTTGCTATTGAAAAGAGCAGTTCCAGTTATATGGAAAATCCATTTATTTGTAATACTTACCTTCTGTGACAATGCCAGGAGAAAAAAACCCTATAGCTTATTTTATCTCAATTGATGCATATTTGATTTTGAAACATGATTACTTCATATGTACAACATATTCCGTTACAGCCAAGTTTCCTGAAAGAGCAGCCTACACTCACCATCAAGTCAGTATCACCCACATTCCTAACCAACCGCCCTGAATTACTCTTGCCTCTTTCCTCAAAGTGCTAGGGCCAGGGGTCCCTCATGATCTCTACTGCCAGATCCAAGGGACACATGCCAACCCTTTCCTTCCTTCACCTCTCAGTAATTTCTTATAACACTGGCTACTTGCTACTCAAAACCTTCTCCCCGTTCCCTCTCTCTAAATTGCTGGTATACCCAGGATTACAGCCTTTGCTCTTTTTTCTCCGGATTTGCCTTTAAGTAATCTTCATTACCATGGTTTTAAATTCCACCTTCCAAATCCGAACACTGGGACAAATACCTGCCTCAAGCTTTTCTATTATATTTCCAACAGCAGGAGAAATCCCAACCCTGTTTCCCTATATTTGATCCAGAGCAAAGTCATCCTAAAAGACCTTTGGTCCACATCTCCCAAAGCAGAAATTAAGCATCTTTCCCTACAGTTCCCAGCTGGAGGGTGTTTAAGAGCCTCACTGGAACTCCATCAACTCTCAGAGGCAGGAGATATCCATGCTTCCGGAAATTCACGCTGTCACTTCTCTCCCTTCTACCTTTCCCCCCATCTCATCCCCAGGGTGTACTAAAAGAAAGAAAAATGGATTTGTTTGCTTTAGGACCTCTTTCAATTCTTCTACCACAGGCTGGCTTCCCTTTCCGAATCACAGTTTTATTAGCTATCCATAGTAATCCCTAAACAATTAGATGCACTCATGCTAAATATAGCAGATTCCTCATTTAGTATGTCTAAAAAGCAGTAATATGTGTTTCTCCATGTGACCCACTATCCAGTTCTTTGCAAGTCATAAACGAGATTACTTTTTTCAATTGTCCTTTTTCTAATTATAAAATAATATATATTTATTCTAAAAGCATTGGAAAATAAAGAAAAATTTCAAAATGAAAACGATTTTTAAAAACAACAGTCCATCAGAAATGAGAGAGAACTATTTACAATATTTTCACCCAGGTGTGATCAGGTGGGACTTTGAGTTTGTTCTTTAAGAGAGAAAAAGATCCATACATTTTCTCAAACCACAAGATGCTTCATTTAAAATATTTTTAATTAAAAATTTTAATAAAAAATTTTAAACTTTAATAAGAAAAGAGTTTTTAGTCAAACTAGTTAAAAATTATTTTAATATCTGGTAGTTGGCAATAAAAGTAGACATTAAAATGTATATATATGGCTAATTTGGATTTTCCATTTATTTTTTAAATATTAAAATTTTCATCCCTCTTACCTTTGTATGCTTTCTAATAAATTCGACAGAAACAGGAACCATTCTGTCAAATAAGCCTATTATAAATTCCTTCTGAATAATACTGATCACAGGAGGTAAAAGATTTATCCAAGACAACATCAGCGGTCTCCAGCCCAGCATATGAGGCTCCATGTAAATCATCCCACATCTGGAAACCTGGAAAAACAATCATTGTTTACCTCCAAGGAACTGCTTATAAAAGAAATATGACTTGGTACATCTATTTCTTACAACCTTCAGAAAACTCTTGGGGAAAAAAATAGCATACTTTTAGATAATTTCCTGATCTAAATTTTTGTGTACAACTTTACCAAATGGTCCTAGGCAAAGAGGAAAATATGCCTGACACTTATATTTGTCAAGGTATGTCAACAGACACGGCTGCTCTTGGAGAATCACAGATGGCTGTTAAAATGAATTCTATAAATACTTTTCATCTAGAGTCAAAGTTACTAAGCAATAAACGCATTTATAACATTTCAAATTTATAAGCAGATGTGAAAACTGAGAACTTACAGTGGCAGGAGAAGCAACTTCTAAATCCATTGGTTCAAAAATAAGATTCATTTGTGGTGACATTTGGATAATCTCCCCGCTCATCAGACATAGCTTTTTGTTGTCATCCAGCACAGTGTTCATATTCTCAATCCATACTGCATCTACTGGCCCATCAAAAACTAACCATTTCCTATCTGGCGTCTGGTTCACGCATATGGTGAGTAAAGGACAAAAATGGTCATGGAAGGGAAAAAGTTCAATAATATTATTTTACAACTTTGAAATGTAACCCCTAAAACTAATTTCACCATCAAAATGTAAAGGCATCTCTGGAATAAAGTGTGCATACGTGTGTGAATATATATACATTCACTAAAGAAGCCTATATATGCCATGGATGAGACAAATATATATAACATCTTAAGATTCCATCTTTTCCAATGTTTCTAAACTCATATATAACATGTTTTAGAGAGTACCATAAGTAAAACAAACATGTAATTGCCAGGGAAAACAATTTTCATTCAGGCTGTCTGACTCTATAGAGATTCTATTTAGTGTTCATACAGATTAATTACTCTTGTGTGTTAAGTCAAATTTTTTGTTCCCTCCACTGAATGAATTAACACGTACATCCTTCTTGGGCTGAACTGTATCATGGTGGTACAGGGCATTAATATCAATATAACCTTCACAGTCCCACAATGAGAAACATGAAAATATTTACATATTGTGCACGATATAGTAAATGTTCAACAAATATTAAAAAGCGGCGAGGTATTAGCCAGAAGGAGCAAAAACTGATTCTCTTTTCCATATCCTTACGAAGTAGCCCTTCTGAGGACACAGATGATGCTTTGGTTCCCCTTCAGCAAATGTGAATTTGAGTTGAAGTAGTGAAGGATCTGAATCCACCTTAACACATTCTCATTCCCTGTGACCAAAGGCATTAATCCACGAGACAGTGGGCCTGTCTGGGCTCAAGCCACCCATACCCACACTCAGAAGCTAGCTCTGGCCACGCTCAGGAAGCACGGAAGAGCCTGTTATCTCGGAGATCACCTTCAGAGCAACTTTTCCTCCTGCTGTTGGGTCCCCAGGCCTGCTCATCTGCACTCTGAGAAACACTGCCCTGTAACGGTGAGTTGTTGGGCTGTGCAGTCTGAAAGACCTCACTTTTAATCTGATTCTACTACTTCCCAGCTGTGTGACTTTGGGACAGCTACTTAACTTCCTGGAGACTCAGTATTTCCGGGATGTAGCTTGCTGGAAAATATAATGTATACTATGTAGCTAAGTGTAAAATGGGAGATATCTCATGATTATTTCTTTATGAATAATGTGACAGCATACATTATCTGGAGACTTCACATGTTAATCTGGGCCAGAGGACATCCACTGTGACAAGAAAGGATCTGAGACATCAAAGGATCTGGGACATCAATGGTCCCAGACCTCTGCCGGCCCCACCTGTGCCTCCTGATTACCTTTATCCAGTAAAGCTGGACACTGGGCAAGATCTCTGGCCCCTGAGAGCCAATCCTTACATTATTCATTGCTCAAGGCCCTTCAGGCAATAAAAGCAGAGCTGCAATTTGATGTTTTTCTGTTACTACACCGACTCATGACTGGCTGGTCCTTAAGTAGGTAAAGAGCACCAAATTTAGGATGCATGGTAGTCAGAATAAAGGAAACATTTATATAAAAAAAAAGACTTAAAACAAATGTCTGTAGCCTAGGCCCCTTTTCCTGTAAGACTAGCCTTAGCAAGCTGTCTCCCTGTAATCACACGCCACGGAGAGCTTGCGAACATACGACAACCAAGTTAACATTTATTGGTCTGTGGACCCTTTTCTGTAACAATGGGAAGCAGCCACTCAGTAGGGTAAGCCAGGAGTAGGTAAGTTCCCACTCCCCTTCCCGGAAGCCAGCAGCTGGCACAACCTTTACCTCTTCTGCTTTCCACAGGCAGCTGATTCTCTTCCTAACACACTAAAGGGTAAGTGTTGGAATTTGTGAGACATCATTTTATAAAGGTCTGCAATTTCCTCTCTAAGCACTGGAGTTTATCTAACAATTACTGGGTGTGACACTGACAGCTAGCTGAGCAGCAGGGTACAGGAAGAACGTTATTGCAGGATTGAAAGGATCATGTTATTCAGATGCTCTCCTTCCTGGGTCCCTTAGCCTAGAAAAAGAAGATCAGAAATACTCTCCCCAGTCTTCTTTTCTCCTGCCCTCTCTTCTGTGCATACTGAGAAGATGCCTGCCCTCAGGGTCTCTGGCCTCTCTGCAGGCACTAACAGTGCTCTTCACAGAAACACTGCCAGACAGTTCAGTAATGTGTTTTATTTATTTATATATTTTTTAACATCTTTATCAGAGTATAATTGCTTTACAATGCTGCATTAGTTGCTGCTGTATAACAAAGTGAATCAGCTAAACATATACATATATCCCCATACCTCCTTCCTCTTGCGTCTCCCTCCCACCTTCCCTATCCCACCGCTTTAGATGGTCACAAAGCACTGAGTGGATCTCCCTGTGCTACGTGGCTGCTTCCCACTAGCTATCTATTTTACATTTGGTAGTGTATATATGTCCATGCCACTCTCTCACTTCGTCCCAGCTTACCCTTCCCCCTCCCCGTGTCCTCAAGTCCATTCTCTACGTCTGCATCTTTATTCCTCTCCTGCC
>NC_041215.1:99842017-99842411 GCF_002837175.3 Physeter macrocephalus
CATGTGTCTTTTTGAATTATGGTTTTCTCTGGGTATATGCCCAGTAGTGGAATTGCTGGATCATAGGGTAATTCTATTTTTTGTTTTTTGAGGAACCTCTATAGTGGCTGTATCAATTTACATTCCCATCAACAGTGCAAGAGGGTTCCCTTTTCTCCACACCCTCTCCAGCATTTGTTGTTTGTAGATTTTCTGATGATGCCCATTCTAACTGGTGTGAGGTGATACCTCATTGTAGTTTTGATTTGCATTTCTCTAATAATTAGTGAGGCTGAGCAGCTTTTCATGTGCTTCTTGGCCATCTGTATGTCTTCTTTGGAGAAATGTCTATTATGGTCTTCTGCCCATTTTTGGACTGGATTGTTTGTTTTTTTAATATTGAGCTGCATGAGCT
>NC_041215.1:99842604-99845548 GCF_002837175.3 Physeter macrocephalus
TTACTCTAGGAGGTGGATCAAAAAAGATCTTGCTGTGATTTATGCCAAAGAGTGTTCTTCCTATGTTTTCCTCTAAGAGTTTTATAGTGTCCGGTCTTATATTTAGGTCTCGAATCCATTCTGAGTTTATTTTTGTGTATGGTGTTAGGGAGTGTTCTAATTTCATCCTTTTACATGTAGCTGTCCAGTTTTCCCAGCACCACTCATTGAAGAGACTGTCTTTTCTCCATTGTATATTCTTGCCTCCACTGTCAAAGATAAGGTGCCCATATGTGCGTGGGTTTATCTCTGGGCTTTCTATCCTGTTCCATTGATCTAAATTTCTGTTTTTGTGACAGTATCATACAGTCTCGATTACTGTAGCTTTGTAGTAGAGTCTGAAGTCAGGGAGCCTGATTCCTCCAGCTCCGTTTTTCTTTCTCAAAACTGCTTTGGCTATTCGGGGTCTTTTATGTTTCCATACAAATTGTGAAATTTTTTGTTCTAGTTCTGTGAAAAATGCCAGTGGTAGTTTGATAGGGATTGCACTGAATCTGTAGATTGCTTTGGGTAGTATAGGCATTTTCACAATGTTGATTCTTCCAATCCAAGAACATGGTATATCTCTCCATCTGTTTGTATCATCTTTAATTTCTTTCATCAGTGTCTTATAGTTTTCTGCTTACAGGTCTTTTGTCTCCTTAGGTAGGTTTATTCCTAGGTATTTTATTCTTTCAGTTGCAATGGTAAACGGGAGTGTTTCCTTAATTCTCTTTCAGATTGTTCATTATTAGTGTATAAGAATGCAAGAGATTTCTGTGCATTAATTCTGTATTCTGATACTTTACCAAATTCATTGATTATCTCTAGTAGTTTTCTGGTAGCATCTTTAGGATTCTCTTTGTATAGTATCATGTCATCTGCAAACAATGACATTATTACGTTTTCTTTTCTGATGTGGATTCCTTTCATTTCTTTTTCTTCTCTAATTGTTGTGGCTAAAACTTCCAAAACTATGTTTTTGTTGAGGATTTTTGCATCTATGTTCATCAGTGATATTAGCCTGTAGTTTTCTTTTTGTGACATTTTTTATGGTTTTGGTATCCGGGTGATGGTGGCCTGGTAGAATGAGTTTGGGAGTGTTCTTCCCTCTGCTATATTTTGGAAGAGTTTGAGAAGGATGGGTGTTAGCTCTTCTCTAAATGTTTGATAGAATTCACGTCTGAAGCCATCTGATCCTGGCTTTTGTTTGCTGGAAGACTTTTAATCACAGTTTCAATTTCAGTGCTTGTGATTGCTCTGTTTATATTTTCTATTTCTTCCTGGTTCAGTCTCGGATGGTTGTGTTTTTCTAAGCATTTGTCCATTTCTTCCAGGTCGTCCATTTTATTTGCATATAGTTGCTTGTAGTAATCTCTCATGATCCTTTGTATTTCTGCAGTGTCAGTTGTTACTTCTCCTTTTTCATTTCTAAGTCTGTTGATTTGAGTCTTCTCCCTTTTTTTCTTAATGAGTCTGGCTAATAATGGTTTATCAATTTTGCTTATCTTTTCAAAGACCCAGCTTTTAGTTTTATTGATCTTTGCTTTGTTTCCTTCATTTCTTTTTCATTTATTTCAGATCTGATCTTCATGATTCCTTTCCTTCTTCTAACTTTGGGGGTTTTTTGTTCTTCTTTCTCTAATTGCTTTATGTGTAAGGTTAGGTTGTTTATTTGAGATGTTTCTTATTTCTTGAGGTAGGATTCTAGTGCTATAAACTTCCCTTTTAGACCTGCTTTTGCTGCATCCCATTGGTTTTGGGTCATCGTGTTTTCATTGTCATTTGTTTCTAGGTATATTTTGATTTCCTCTTTGATTTCTTCAGTGATCTCTTGGTTATTTAGTAGTGTATTGTTTAGCCTCCATATGTTTGTATTTTTTACAGATTTTTTCCTGTAATTGATATCTAGTCTTATAGCATTATGGTCAGAGAAGATACTTGATACTTTAATTTTCTTAAATTTACCAAGGCTTGATTTGTGACCCAAGATATGATCTCTCCTGGAGAATGTTCCATGAGCACTTGAGAAGAAAGTGTATTCTGTTGTTTTTGGATGTAATGTTCTGTAAATGTCAATTAAGTCCACCTTGTTTAATGTATCATTTAAAGCTTGTGTTTCCTTATTTATTTTCATTTTGGATGATCTGTCCATTGGTGAAAGTGGGGTGTTAAAGTCCCCTACTACGCTTGTGTTACTGTCGATTTCCCCTTTTATGGCTGTTAGTATTTGCCTTATGTATTGAGGTGCTCCTATGTTGGGTGCATAAATATTTACACTTGTTATATCTTCTTCAT
Organism: Physeter macrocephalus; assembly: GCF_002837175.3. Lineage (NCBI taxonomy): Eukaryota > Metazoa > Chordata > Mammalia > Artiodactyla > Physeteridae > Physeter > Physeter macrocephalus. The sequence goes on from NC_041215.1 coordinate 99,844,921, forward strand.
GGATCGATCCCTTGATCATTATGTAGTGTCCTTCTTTGTCTCTTGTAATAGTCTTTATTTTAAGGTCTATTTTGTCTGATATGAGAATTGCTACTCCAGCTTTCTTTTGATTTCCATTTGCATGGAATATCTTTTTCCATCCCCTCACTTTCAGTCTGTATGTGTCCCTAGGTCTGAAGTGGGTCTCTTGCAGACAGCATATATATGGGTCTTGTTTTTGTATCCATTCAGCCAGTCTATGTCTTTTGGTTGGAGCATTTAATCCATTTACACTTAAGGTAGTTATCGACATGTACATTCCTATTACCATTTTCTTAATTGTTTTGGGTTTTTTATTGTAGGTCTTTTCCTTCTCTTGTGTTTCTTGCCTAGAGAAGTTCCTTTAGCATTTGTTGTAAAGCTGGTTTGGTGGTGTTGAATTCTCTTAGCTTTTGCTTGTCTGTAAATCTGAATGAGATCCTTGCTGGGTAGAGTACCTTGGTTGTAGGTTTTTCTTTCATCACTTTAAATATGTCCTGCCACTCCCTTCTGGCTTGCAGAGTTTCTGCTGAAAGATCAGCTGTTAACCTTATGGGGATTCCCTTGTATGTTATTTGTTGCTTTTCCCTTGCTGCTTTTAATATTTTTT
>NC_041215.1:99846437-99860626 GCF_002837175.3 Physeter macrocephalus
GATTCCTTCTAGAGAATTTTTCATTTCATTTATTGTGTTGTTTATCATTGTTTGTTTGCTCTTTAGTTCTTCTAGGTCCTTGTTAAACATTTCTTATATTTTCTCCATTCTATTTCCAAGATTTTGGATCATCTTTACTCTCATTACTCTGAATTCTTTTTCAGGTAGACTGCCTATTTCCTCTTCATTTGTTTGGTCTGGTGGGTTTTTACCTTGCTCCCTCATCTGTGTGTTTCTCTGTCTTCTCATTTTGCTTAACTTACTGTGTTTGGGGTCTCCTTTCCACAGGCTGCAGGTTCGTAGTTCCTGCTGTTTTTGGTGTCGGCCTCCAGTGGGTAAGGCTGGTTCAGTGGGCTGTGTAGGCTTCCTGGTGGAGGGGACTGGTGCCTGTGTTCTGGTGGATGAGGCTGGATCTTGTCTTTCTGGTGCGCAGGACCACGTCCAGTGGTAGTTTTGGGGTGTCTGTGGCCTTATTATGATTTTAGGCAGCCTCTCTGCTAATGGATGGGGCTGTGGTCCTGTCTTGCTAGTTGTTTGGCATGGGGTGCCCAGCACTGTAGCTTGCTGGTCGTTGAGTAGAGCTGGGTCTTAGTGTTGAGATGGAGATCTCTGGGACAGCTTTCGCCGCTTGACATTACATGGGGCCGGGAGGTCTCTGGTGGACCAATATCCTGAATTTGGCTCTCCCACCTCAGAGGCTCAGGCCTGACACCTGGCTGGAGCACCAAAACCCTGTCAGCCACATGGCTCAGAAGAAAAGGGAGAAAAAAAACAAAAAGAAAGAAAGAAAAATATATAAAATAAAATAAAGTTACTAAGATGAAATTTTTTTTAATATTAAAAATAAAGTAATAAAAAGAAAGAAGAGAGCAACCAAACCAAAAAACAAATCCACCAATATAACAAGCGTTAAAAACTATACTTAAAAACAAAAAACAAAAAACAGACAGAACCCTAGGACAAATGGTAAACACAAAGCATATGCCTGGCACAGTATTAGATGCTCAAGATACAGGAGTGAACGAGAGAGATGATGTACTTTGGCCTCCTGAAGTTTATATCCAGTTGTATTTATATCAAGCAGGGCATAAAATTTCCTGGTCTCAATTCTTCCTTCTGTGGAGGGAGAAGAGACAGGCACCACGCCCCACTCACTGCGCTCAGGGGAAAGCGCTCCGCCTCCTCGGCCTCGCGAGGGCCTCGCCCCGGCACGTGTAGGGCAAGGGTGGCGTACCTAGTGCCCGGAGGCCTGTCTCCTTGTGGCATCTGGGAGGTAAAGGGGGGCCACTTTACCTCCCAGCGGGAAACTCAGCGCCCCCACCTCCAGCTGAGGAACCGGCAGTTTAAAGGCCATGGGCACACGGAGGCGAAGTACGCGGGGGCTTGGCTCAGACGCTGGTTGGGGCGGCGGCCGCGCCTCAAGGATCCCAGTAATGTGTTTTAAATAAGTACCTTGAGCTACAAATACAAATGTTTACTTGAAACAACTGAAAAACATCATAACTCTCATAGCATTGAAAAGTGTTAGCACTTACCGATGAAGCAGCAAATGCTCTAAAACTGACAGCGAGGATCCCGTCGGACCACTCATGGGACACTAAATCAAACTGTCCATACAGCTGACCCATGGTGACAGACTTAGGATTTAAAACAGTAATCTGAACCTTGTTTTCTTCCATTAACCCCTTAATAGGAAAAAAAAAAAAAAAGATTATTTATTTAAAAGAATACTAATACTGTCATTATTCATGGCAAACATGATTGGGCATGTAGAAAATCCTAGACTCTACACAAAAACTACCAGAAGAGTTCATTTAACAAGGCTGCAGCAAACAAAGTCATTGTACAAAAATTGATTGTATTTTCTATAATGCCAATGAACTGAAAAATAAAATTTAAAAATACCATTTACAATAGGATTTAAGAACTCATAGGATACATAGGAATAAAGTAGCAAATGTTGGTCAAAAGCATATAATATTTACTATTGATAGATCAATAGGTTACATGTTCTTTTCTGTTTTTCTTTACAAACCTTAAAAATGTTGACACCATTCTAAGCTCACTGGCATTACAAAAACAGGCTTTCGCCTGAAGTTGGCCCATGGGCTGTAATTGGTTGATTCTTACTACAAAACATTCTCTGAGATAAAATTAAATGATCTAAATATAGGCAAATATGTACCATTCTCACATTGTGAAAAAATTAATATTGGTAAGCTGATAGTTTCCACCAGAACCTTGAAAGCTGGTATATGGAATTAATAAGAGATGTTAATACCCTTGGGGCATAGGCTTTTTTATGTTTTTAATTAATAGACTTTATTTTTTTAGAGTAGCTTTGGGTTTACAGAAAAATTGAACAGAAAATATAGAGAGATTCACATATATTCCCTCCATCTTCCCGCCCCCCCCGCCCCCAGTTTCCCCTACTATTAAAGCCTTGCATTGGTGTGGTACATTGTTATGATTCCTCAATTCCTCAGTTCCTCCACTGATATGGATTCATTATTATTAACTAAAGCCCATGGTTTACATTAAGGTTTACTCTTTGTGTTGGACACGTCTATGGATTTTGCTAAATACATAATGTCATGTAGCCACCATTACAATATATACAGAATAGTTCCCCTGCCCTAAAAATCACCTGTGCTCTACTTATTCACAATCATTTCTTTTTTATATAACATAACAAGTTCAACTTATAACAGAACAAGTTCAACTCTTTCCCACACTGCTTTCTGCCCACCACCACTGGAGCTTGGGACATGAAGTACCAAACTGAAGAAAACATGTGGCAATTATAATGTGAAGCAGTAAAAAAAAAAAAGCTCAAGGATGTTTTCTTCTCTGTGCCCAGGAAGAGAATAACGACGTGTCATCCTTAATTCAGAAGCATGGGAAAGTTCTATCATCTTAGTCAGAACAAAGTTGCTGCCATTAAAGCAAGGTGTTTGTCCCAAATGCAACAAAGCTAGCGTGAAGCTACAGCTTGCAAGCAGTGGCTATGGAGCCTTGCCCCTTTTACATTACCACAATGTCACTCTTAGAATTTCCTGATAATGAATCACTTTCGGGCTTTATATTGGACCAGAATACATGCTCACACCTTCATCTTCTTTAATCTTTGAGTGGCACCACATTTGGCTCTTTTAGAGACTTATTTTTTATAGCAAAAAATTCATCCCTATAACAATAAGACAACAAAAGAGGAAAAATGCAAACAAAAACTGAGGAAAGCAAGGCAGGAAGGATAAAGGGAAAGGAAGGGAGGTGAAGAAAGGAAACAGCATGAAAGGACAAAACCATAAAGGAACAGACGACAGAAATAAGTACATATCAGTTTGTCTGATAATAAATACAATCGAATTAAAATTTCCCTATGAGAAGATAAAGGCCATCAAATTGGAGAAAATAAAAGTTAAAAATAATTACTCTCCATAAAAAAGTAAATCACAGTGACAGCCAGAGTCACAATTAAAGACATGGGCAAATATATATGCAAGGAGAAAGCAGGGATTACAATACTGAAATTAGACACAGGGGATCCAAGGCAAATAATACAAGTACATAATTTTATACTGGCTGAAGGAAGGCTCCACAATGAAGATGTAATGATCACAAATCCCATTTGGCTACAAACACTGAAATATATGAAGCAAGAACTATTTGATATACAAGGGTAAGTAGACAGAAATGCAATATTAGTTGGAGAATTTGAAACAGCCTCACTCCTTTAGCCTATCAAAGTAGACCAAACTGAGATGTGTAGAACAGGAATTTTGAATGATATAATCATCATTATTTGCTATACTTACATATGCACGTATTATATAATGCATGCACACGCTCACGCGTGCGCGCACACACACACTTCAGTTCAGTACCACTAGCAGCCACTAACAAGTTTGCGTTACAAATCTAAACAACAAGAAAATAAAAACTACTCTCCTAAGAAAATATAAAAGAGAAAACTGTCAGGTTTTTTCATGTTTTCAGACTTTTTTCTACAATGAACGTGTTACCTTTATGATTAAACTTTTTAAAAAAAGAAACAAAAGGGCTTGAGGCAAATCTGTGGCATACCCTTTGTATACTGAACTTCCTACTTGCTTTGTATTACTTTTCTAATTTTATTTCCTCTGTATTTTCATAATTTTAAGTTGCTGCATTAAAGTACCCTTTTAAAGGACCATATATTCTATCTTGCACAAAGCTGATTATCAATAAATTAATGCATTAATAGCACACTTACCTTTTCACATAGATCATTTAGTGCTCCAGCTAAGACGCGATATGCACTGGTTTTTCCTCCAAATGGTTCTCCAACAATCATAAAGCCATGACGCACAATCATCATTTCATATATCTGAAGAATTTTCTCAGAAAAGAATCTGGTCATTTGCAAATTCATGGAGTCACAGTTGTCTTTGATGGCTCCCAGCAAATCACTGTAATCTGGTTTTGGTAATTTCACGCCAGGAAACAAATCTGAAGTAATTCCCTAATGATAGATGATTTGGGGATTTACATTATCTATCTATACATTCTCATATTCTCTGTCTCTATATATGTATGTATATGTGTATATGTATATATACATGTGTATGTATACATATATATAGACATATAGACATACATAAACTTGATAAAATTTCCCACATCCTTGTATTTAACATTGATGGAAATAGAGCCATTGAGTAATAGTCCAGTATTTTTAACAGCTTCATAGAGGTATGATTGACATACAATGAACTGTTTATATTTAAAGGGTACAATTTGATAAGTGAAACCACCAACTCAATGAAGATAATCAACATACCAATCACAGCCACAAGTCTCCTTGTGGCCTTTTCTCCTCTCCTTGCCACCTCCTACCTCCATCCCCAGACAACCAACAAACACTGATTTGCTTTCTGTTACTATTTTTACTTGCATTACCTAGAATTTATTATGGGTGAAATTACACATTACATGTACTACTTTATTTTTTGTCTGGCTTCTTTCACTTGGCATAAAGATTTGGAAATTCACACCTTTCACAGCATATATCAATAGTTCATTGTATTGAAGTAGTCCACTGTATGGAGGTGCCAGTTTTTAAATCCATTTTCCTGTTGATGGACATTTTCACTGTTTCCAGTTTGGGAAATAAATAAAGCTACTATAAACATGTGTATACAAGTCTTTGTATGGACAAATGCTTTCATTTCTCTCCAGTGAATAATGAGGAGTGGAATACCTGGATAGTATGGTGAGTGTGTATTTACCGTTTTAAGAAACTGTCTGCTTTCCAAGGTTGTTGTATTATTATATTACATCCCCCCAAGCAGTGTATGAGAGTTTCAATATTTGGTATGGTCAGTATTCTTAATTTTAGCCATAGTAACAAGTAACAGTATCTTGTTGTGGCTTCAATTTGCATTTCCCAAAGATTAACATTTTTGCATGTACTTGTGTGCCATATGTATATCTTCTTTAGCGAAATGTCTGTTCAAATCTTTTGCCTATTTTTAATCGGTTTATTTTCTTCATGGTAAGTTTTGACCATTCTTTAAATATTCTGCATACAAGTCCTTCATCATACATCTAATATGCAAATTTTTTTTCTAGTCTCTAGCTTGTCTTTCATTCTCTTACCAGTGTATTTCAAAGAGCAAACTTTTAAATTTTGATGAGTCTATTTTATGAATTTATTGTTTCATGCATTGTGCTTTCAGTGTTGTATTTAAGAAGTTTTTGCCTATTCCAAATTCACAAGGGATTTCTCGTTTTCCTCCAGAGATGTTGCAGCTTTACATCTTTTTAAGTTAAAAAGTTAGAGGATGAACACGATCTGATTTGAAGGCTTATTATAAAAATGCGGTCACATTAGTATAAAAATACACAAGTGTATCAATGGAACAGAATAGGGAGACCAGAAATAGACCCACACACATGTGAACAACTCATTCTCAACAAAGACTCAAAGGCAATCCCGTAGAGAAAAGATTAAAAAAATAGTCTTGAACAAATTATGCTAGAGTACCTGGATTTGTCAAAATAATGAACTTCCATCCATGCCTCACACCATATATAAAAATTAGTTCGATGGTATTTTAATCATTGTAGTGGGTAGTATGTTAATCAGCTTAGCGTCCCTCAAAAATGTATGTGCACCTGGAACCTCAGAATGTAACCTTATTTGGAAATAAGATCTTTGCAGATGTAATTAGATAAGATGAGATCATACTGGAGGCCAACTCCAGTGACTGGTGTCTTTATAACAGAAAGGAGAGGAAGACACAGACACAATGACACCCAGGGAAGAAGGCCATCTAGTGATGGGGACAGAGACTGAAGTAATGACAAGCCGAGGAACATCAAAGATCACCAGTAGCCATCAGAAGCCAAGAAGAAACAAGGAAGGATTCTTTCCTAAAGGCTTCAGAGGAAACCAACACCTTATTTCAGACTTTTATCCTCCAGAGCTGTGAGAAAATCAATTTCTATTGTTTTAAGCCACCAAGTTTGTGGTACTTTGTTATGGCAGCTTTAGGAAACAAATACAATCATATAATGTATGATTGGAAAGAATTATACTTCCATATTTAGTGTATATGAATATATAGAGTTAATTTCAAGGTCTAAGAAATCCCTTTATAAACTACTAAGGCTTTTTCATAAGTATTATAGCAACCTATGTGAGAAATACAACTATTCATTTTACTCTGAAGATAAAAGTGAAACTTCAGAAGAGCTTAATATGAAAGCATACATTCAAGCTATACCTTAGAACTGACAAACTACCAGTTTAATCACCCCTAAATCTAATCCTTTAACTACTGTTATGGATAAACTGATCCCAGTTCACTGGAGCAGTAAGTTTCCTTGGGGCAAAGGAGAGAAAAAGGCAACGCAGCAGGGTCTTTAAGATCACTCTGCAGCCTAGCTGAGTGGCTGGAATCCCCTCTCCCTCATATACTGGCCATGAATACAAGTTACTTATCATCTCTGTGCCGCAGTTACACCATGTGTAAAATGGGGATAACACTAGCACCTGCCCCGTTGGCTGCTTATGAGTATTAAATAAGTTGCTATTCATAAAACTCTTAGAATAAGGTCTGGTCCATTGTGAATGCATAGTGTTTGCTAAGTGAACAAAAATATCTTCTCAGATTGTTCAAATTATTTATGGTTAACCTTGAAAGAAGCAGATAAATCCAGATCATACCTGGTAGCCAGCAGTTCTCAACAAAGATCAGTTCCCTTCACTCTCCTGCCAGGTAGAGAGTTGGGGATATGTGGAGCTGTCCTTCTGGTTCTCACACTGGGAGAGTCCAGAGACACTGGGGGAGGAGGGGTGCCAAGTGTTCTGCAGCGTATGGGACAGTCTCTCACAACATGGAACTGTCCTATTTGAAAATGCCAGTTACACTCCATTTAAGAAATATTATTCTTAATATTATTCAATAAGTGTTCACTGAATGAATACACAGCTGCATGAGAATACAACTAGGTGAGGTATACTTCCACTTTATAAAAATAAATATAGCTTTTACTCCTGGAAAATCTGTAGTGTACTAGTACCAAAGAAACTGAGGGAAATTTTTAAGAAGAAAATTTGAACCTATTCCTTGTAGATTTGATCTATAAAACATTAGCACTGTCAACTCTAAATACTAAGGGAAGTCCCTTTCAGAGTGATGAAACATGGTTGCTATGGATAGCTAATGACACTGGACCACACTACAGTGGCAGTGTCACTTCTCTGCCCTCCCCATGACAGCCTTACGACTTCAGTCTTTACACTTTGGAAGCTAACTGTCCATACCTCAAGGCAGCACAAGAGAGAGCGACATCTACCATGTGTCAGCAGCCCGCTCCCAAGCCCTCCCCCAATTTCTTCTACCTGAGAATGGGAAAAGGAAAAGAATGACATCACATGACAAAACAGGAACTTTCACCATCATTCTAATAGTTCTTTGCAACTACTTATAATTTAATTTTTAAAATGCAACAAGATTATTAAGTCTAGTTCTTAAATTATCCTGAAAAAAGAATTTCATAAAAGCCACTGTACTCTGCTAAAGAAATTAAGCTTTTTTAAAAAATTTCTCCAATCATTAATTTGACAAACATTTACCAAGTATCCATTCTGTGCAAGGGATTCAGTGATGTGTTAGACCAATTACTTTCCTCCACGGAGGAAATTTTGGTGAAATTTATAAGCAAACATGTTTTGTAACTTTTGTGTACTTATTACATTCTGCAGAAAAGGTGCAACTTAAAAATCCCAAGTTGTTAAAAGTAATCCAAAACAACAAAGCTAGCTAAACACACTTCAAATAAAACAGAATGATCTATGGTTCTCTGTGCCATATCATCTTGTTCTGTAGTGGATGTTTCTCACAGGGAGCTGCAACCATGGACGCTTGATAAATACATTATTAGAAGAGTTTTGATACGTCGTAATAATAAATGTTCTTACCGCAAAGAGTGGTAAATCATGGGCTAAAAATTTTGGTAGATTTACATCAATAATGGATCTAAGCAGAAGAATTTCTTCATTTTCATTTGGATATTTCAGCTGAAAGAAAATATGCTCATAATGATATTTGCAGCTATTAACTGCACCCCCTACATGTTCACACACACACAAACACCAGGCCCCAGAGGCAATTTAAGCCCATGCAAAAGTGTTGTTCTTACTTATTTTCATTTAATTGGACTGTTATTAATTTTAGAAACTGATGATTATACTTGTTGAATTTTCTACCAGTTTATAATGAAAACCTAAGTTGAACTAACTACTTTTTCACAGATGCCCTGGGTAAAAATCTGTTGGCCATGAATTTCATATAGTTTGGGAGCTGCCATTGCCTCTATATTGGGTAAGAGCTTGCTTGTCCTATGCATTCAAGACCAGCAGTGGGTTGGTAAAGTGAAAATAATCACTAAAAATGGGCAACCATTTTTAAAAGATGCACTTACATTTAAAACATATAAACATTCACTCACTCTGCCCATATTTTGGTGCCAAGGCCTTTTTTCTGAGGGTAGAGTTCTGGACCATTTTCCTTGTCAGAAAAAAAACGCACCAATAATGAATCATCTGCTCTGTCCAGTTTTGTTGTGTTTTGGTTTTTTTTAAAGATGATCATGCTCTTCAAAGATACTTGGGAGACAATCTAAGTGTAGCATCCTTAAGATTTTTAAGGTTTTTTTTCCCCCAGTTTTATTCACTTTTCTTATCCATACCTAATTCAAAGTCATTTTTTTAGCATTTCATCTTTACTGAGTCTTTTTTTTTTTTTTTTTTTTTTTTTGGGGCACGAACCCGTGTCCCCTGCATCGGCACGCGGACTCTCAACCACTGCGCCACCAGGGAAGCCCTACAGAGTCTTTCTTAAACAATGAACTTAGTTTTCATAAAAACAAAACTCTTCTTTTCATGCTCATATACCATCAATTTCATTGACAATTAATTAAATGACATAAAGACAGTAACATGTCCGACTGGCTTCAGAAAGTTTTGGGAACAAGCCACCTGACTCTGGGTGAGGAACAGTTCATCTGAGAGCAAGTGGGAGGGCAGAGCAGCGCGCTGCCTGCTGGCTGCATGCTTAGTACCAGCGTGCTTGAGTGTGATCCCCAGGCAGGGTGGAGAGGGCTCGTTAATACACTAAGTCACTTAAGTAGAAGGTGCTTCAGAAAACTGATGTTAAATTCTAAAAGATCTGTGGTAAACCCAGAGTTTACTAAAAATTCTGGTTGAACCCTCAGCTTGTTGCTCATATCCATCCATAAGATGGTTCAATAATTCACAAAAAAATCTGAACTCAGAAATATTTCTCCCAGCTTCTATACTTTATTCAACATCTTACTCTAAAGTTTCTCCTACCATCATGCATTTAGTTTTCCAGAACCCTCTTCTTTTCCTCTAGAATCTTTCTAATAAATCCCATGCTCCTACTTAACTGGCTTTAACCTTACAAAGTCAGTGATACCTGGCAATCAAGGTTAGCTGTCTCTAAATTTCCAGGGCCTCCAAAGCCAAAGCTAGTCCTATTCATTTGGACTTTGGATCAACCTAACCACATGAAGTGTCAGAAGTCTCTTTTCTGTTATTTGAGAGGCTATCGTCTTAAAGCAGATGTTTAAATTGCTTTTTGATACAATAGAAACAAACTTCAAAATATTCAAGCCAACACATTCAACAATTTTCAATTAGCTTTTGACAAAGAATGATAGGATTCATTTGCTGCATAACTTTAATAGCTCAATTCCATAGTCAAGATGTCAGTGATGACATACACTAGGACAATGCATTTTCTTTCCCATTATCTGACCACAATGTAATCATGACATGTCAGGTTAATACAAATTGTTGCTTCTAGTTGCATTTGTTTATTACAAAAAAAAAAGAATGACTTGAAGTCATGTTAGGCTAATGTAAAACTGAATACCACCACTATATATCAGAATTCTTGGTAACGTTATTATAGAAGATAAAATGCATGCCATTGTTTTTAATCACACAAGATATATTTCAAAATCTTTATCTTCTGCAGTCATGAACATGAAAATTTTATAAGCTCCAAAGCCACAGTTTGCATTTTGCTGTTAATTATAGCCTATCTTGCTTACTTTGATAAAGAACAAATGTACAGTTATATTTTATGCTTCTGCAAAAGACTTTCAATGAAAAATTACCCAAGTCTTCAAACATTTTGATTTTTTATCAATATAGTTATGATTTATACCATCTTAAAATGCAAACATTATATTGCAAATCTATTACTGCTAGTCTACAGTTGGCTGCAACTGTGTAATTATATTAAGTAACAATGTCTAGGGGCTTCTGTATACATTTCTTAATTATACATAAATTATTTCCTTTAAAGCTATTCAATATATATATGTTCATATATAAATGCTTTCAAAGTATTTCTCAGCAGCAAGGAATTTTACTCCTCAGTAGTACCTAGTTTCACACAGTTAAAATTGTGGAATGGAACTCAAATCACTGATCACATGTCTAAGGTTTTACAAATCATAAAATGTCCTTTGTCACGCGTGCAAATAATTAAATATGTTAGTACGATAACTGAACTTTTTTTCAGTTGATGAAACTAACCAGTTAGTGTAACTCTTGTGAAGACACATGGTCCTGAGATTTATAAACAGGAAATGAATGAGGAAGAAGGCACTTGAGTTTTCTACCTTTAGATTCCCAGCTGCGGTGAGCACTGACTTCACGGCTCTCATTCCATAGTCATAGTGATGTTGTGATGACAACTGCTCTGAACACAGGCGATATGTAGCCACAATCTTTACCGACAGTGGCCGAGCTGTGACAAAGCCACAGGAGTACAGGACTATTTCGGCAATCATGGCATAATCAGGCACCATCATGGCTACTGTCCGAAAGAGTGCCTATGGGAGGGGAGAAAAGGTGCTTTTTGAAAAAGACCATCATGAAGATAAGCCTACTCCTTCCTTCATAGCATGTTACAATGTTATAGCTTTTCTGCAATAATATTAAGTTACAGTAGCCAGATCATATGGATAAAAACACTTTAAAATGTGATTTCTTGTTATTGTTATATAAGAAATAGATCATTAACTTTTTATATAAATATGTTTCCTTAAATTATGCTTTGAGAACGCTTCAAATTTCTATCATACCTAGACCTTTGGTGAATTATTAATTTACTTAAGGGTTAAGTATCCATTACGTTCTATTTTTGGTGGGAAGTAACATGCTATAGGGAAAAAGCAGACTCTTTTGGGATGTCCATGAGCTGGGCTTCTCATCTGGGCTGGTGAGAAAGTGCCTGGTGTTGGGAGACTGGGCTTCAAGTGAAGCTCTCTAGGCATCTAATTAATTAAATGATTTGGGTCTCATCAGGTAACCCCTAATAACAAGACTATGTTACATAAATGATGTAATTTGAGATTTTTTTTTTAACATTTTTGAGTCTGCAGTCACCATGTCAGTCTTTCACCAAGCATAATAAAGGGAAGAAACTGAAAATAAGTCCTGGATAATTATTACTAGAGATAAATCAATTTTCCAAATTCTAAAGATAATTTTTTCCTCATAGTATTTTACATATTGTGGGACAAATAAATGTTGTGTGATGGAAAGTAAATAGAAAACTGAATAGATTTTAAAAGAATAAATAAGAAAATTTAAGTTTAAAATGTTAGTATGTGTCAGGATTTACTTCAATAGCTCATACATGAAAACATGGCTTTCTTGTGCTAAAGCAGGAGAACAGTGTTCTAGAAAAATGATAATCATATTCAGATAGTGAATAATAATTATAGTAAATGACAATTTACTATAATTCAGACAGTTCAGACAGTTTATAAATACCTGCTGGGAATTAGCTGAATTACCAAAAACACAAGGCAGATTGAAAATGAGGACATTTTGCTTAAGTGATCTGTTATGACACTAAAGTTGAGAATAAAAGATTTGCATCAAGCAAGATCCTTCCAATGTGTTACATTAATTACTAGCTAGAGGCCTTAGTACTGCTATTTTATCAATAAGGTTACCATTCAAGAAAGGCAAGAATAATATGTTAAAAGTACATAGCATGAGCAAATAATTCGTAACAGAGAAGCTTAAGCAAGTTCTCTAAACCACTACATACCTGGGAAAAAAGAATGCAAGAGAATTACTATACACATGGTACCTCTTTTAAAGGGTAGGTTCTCAACAACTTTTTTTTAATGAATAAAATAGAGAATGAATGAATTAACAAATGAGGTAGCTGGTCAATGGCTAGGTTAGAGTGATACAATCTTTCTACAATAGTACAAATTGCTACTAGCTTGGGATCAACATCCAGGTCTGTGTGTCAGGTCTCTGACACACCAGGTACCTTACAAATTCCTATTCACATTCTCTTAGCACTATTAGCAAAGTGGTTGTGGAACACCATGAAACAGACATATCAGTGGCCAAGAGAACAAAAAATAAAGTATGGTACAGAAGTTTCAAGGAGTTTTCATGGATTCTTACTTATCACAGAGAAAAGCATCCTCATCAAAATATTTTTTTAGGCCTAAACTGTTATGGTGGTAGACATTCTCATTCATTGATTCTCAAACAGAGTGTGTGAAATACTGATATGATATGGTTTGGGATCTGTCAGGGATAATTTTTCAGTAATAGCAGTAGGTTTAAGGGTAATTTAGTGCTTTAAAAAATTAACTTGGATTCTGGGTTAACCAATGGCATACTTTCTTGAGTGTAAAAAAAAAAAAAAAATGGGAGGGTATAGATCCAGGTAACCTGCCAGGGCTTGAATAAATTCCAGTACATATAATCAATGTGAGTATTACCCTCCATGTTTACCTCAGCAGAAATAAATGATTGAGAATAGTTATTTTATTGCTTCTGTCCTATAGAGTGGACGAAGAAGGGTGGTACATAAGGAATTACATACACTTCCTAGAGTACGCTTCCAAAGGACTACATTTTGGGACAACATCAACAACAAAATCTCAAGCAATAACTTCTTACCATTTCTTCCTTTAAGGATTGGAAATAGATTTCATAAATGTGACCTGTTCAGGAATTAGCTAAGTATTAGTTGAGTGAAATGGAGGATTCAGGATCCAGTTCATTTTTTTTCTCTGTACTAATAGGGTGTTTCATGCTACTTACTCTGTGGAAAGTTATGGATCATGTTACTGACTTTGTGACATCAGAAGATCTAGAATATGCCTATTTACCATACTACCCAAAGCAATCTACAGATTTAATGTGATCCCTATCAAATTACCCATGACATTTTTCACAGAACTAAAACAAATAAACCTAAAATTTATATGGAAGCATAAAAGACCCAGAATTGCCAAAGCAATCCTGAGAAAAAAAGAACAAAGCTGGAGGCATAACCCTCCCAGCCTTCAGACAATACTACAAAGCTACAGTAATCAAATAGCATGGTATCGACACAAAAACAGACATAGTAATCAATGGAACAGAACAGAGAGCCTAGAAATAAACCCACACACCTACAGTCAATCTTTGACAAAGGAGGCAAGAATATACAATGGAGAAAAGACAGTCTCTTTAGCAAGTGTGTTGGAAAAGTTGGACAGCCACATGTAGATCAATGACATTATAACACTGCCTTCATATCCTACACACACACACACACACACACACACACACACACACACAC
>NC_041215.1:99860736-99946351 GCF_002837175.3 Physeter macrocephalus
GACACCATAAAACTCCTAGAAGAAAACATAGGCAAAACGTTCTCAGACATAAATCATAGCAGCATTTTCTTAGGTCAGTATCCAAGGCAATAGAAACAAAGGCAAAAATAAACAAATGGGAATAAACAAACTTATAAGCTTTTGTACAGCAAAGGAAACCATAAATAAGACGAAAAGACAACCCTCAGAATGGGAGAAGATATTTGCAAACAGTGCAACCAATGAGGGCTTAATTTCCAAAATATACAAACAGCTCATACAACTCAATAAGAAAAAAAGCAAACAACCCAATCAAAAAATCAGCAGAAGACTTAAACATTTCTCCAAAGAAGACATAGATATGGCCAACAGACACCTGAAAAGATGCTTAACTTCGCTAATTATTAGAGAAATGCTAATCAAAACTACAATGAGGTACCCCATCACACCAGTCAGAATGGTCATCATTAAAAAGTCTACAAATAATAAATGCTGGAGAGGGTGTGGAGTAAAGGGAACCCTCCTGCACTGTTGGTGGGAATGTAAATTGGTACAGACACTATGGAAAACAGTATGGAGGTTCCTCAACAATCTAAAAAGAGAGTTATCATATCATCTAGCAATTCCATTCCTGGGCATTGATCTGGGAAAAAAACCCAGAAGTTCTAATTCAAGAAGATACATGCACTCCAATGTTCACAGCAGCACTATTTACAATAGCCAAGACATGGAAACTACCCAAGTGCCCGTCAACAGATGACTGGTTTAAGAAGATGTGGTATATGTACATATACGCAATGGAATGTTACTCGGCTGTAAAAAAGAATGAAATAATGCCATCTGCAACAACATGGATGGACCTAGAGATTATCACACTCAGTGAAGTAGGTCAGAAAGAGAAAGAAAAATATCATGATATAACTTATATGTGGAATCTAAAATATGACACAAATGAACCTATCTACAAAACAGAAACAGACTTACAGACACAGAAAACAAACTTACATTTACCAAAGGGGAAAGGGGTAGGGGAGAGAAGAGGGATATATTAGGACTTTGGGATTAGTAGATACAAACTACTATATATAAAATAGATAAACAACAAGGTTCTACTGTATAGCACAGGGAACTATATTCAATATCCTGTAATAAACCATAATGAAAAAGAATATGAAAAAGATATATAATCCAGTTCATTTTTTTTCTCTGTACTAATAGGGTGTTTCATGCTACTTACTCTGTGGAAAGTTATGGATCATGTTACTGACTTTGTGACATCAGAAGATCTAGAATATGCCTATTTACCATACTACCCAAAGCAATCTACAGATTTAATGTGATCCCTATCAAATTACCCATGACATTTTTCACAGAACTAAAACAAATAAACCTAAAATTTATATGGAAGCATAAAAGACCCAGAATTGCCAAAGCAATCCTGAGAAAAAAAGAACAAAGCTGGAGGCATAACCCTCCCAGCCTTCAGACAATACTACAAAGCTACAGTAATCAAATAGCATGGTATCGACACAAAAACAGACATAGTAATCAATGGAACAGAACAGAGAGCCTAGAAATAAACCCACACACCTACAGTCAATCTTTGACAAAGGAGGCAAGAATATACAATGGAGAAAAGACAGTCTCTTTAGCAAGTGTGTTGGAAAAGTTGGACAGCCACATGTAGATCAATGACATTATAACACTGCCTTCATATCCTACACACACACACACACACACACACACACACACACACACACACAAACAAAACCCTCAAAATGGCTTAAAAACTTTAATATAAGACAGGACACCATAAAACTCCTAGAAGAAAACATAGGCAAAACGTTCTCAGACATAAATCATAGCAGCATTTTCTTAGGTCAGTATCCAAGGCAATAGAAACAAAGGCAAAAATAAACAAATGGGAATAAACAAACTTATAAGCTTTTGTACAGCAAAGGAAACCATAAATAAGACGAAAAGACAACCCTCAGAATGGGAGAAGATATTTGCAAACAGTGCAACCAATGAGGGCTTAATTTCCAAAATATACAAACAGCTCATACAACTCAATAAGAAAAAAAGCAAACAACCCAATCAAAAAATCAGCAGAAGACTTAAACATTTCTCCAAAGAAGACATAGATATGGCCAACAGACACCTGAAAAGATGCTTAACTTCGCTAATTATTAGAGAAATGCTAATCAAAACTACAATGAGGTACCCCATCACACCAGTCAGAATGGTCATCATTAAAAAGTCTACAAATAATAAATGCTGGAGAGGGTGTGGAGTAAAGGGAACCCTCCTGCACTGTTGGTGGGAATGTAAATTGGTACAGACACTATGGAAAACAGTATGGAGGTTCCTCAACAATCTAAAAAGAGAGTTATCATATCATCTAGCAATTCCATTCCTGGGCATTGATCTGGGAAAAAAACCCAGAAGTTCTAATTCAAGAAGATACATGCACTCCAATGTTCACAGCAGCACTATTTACAATAGCCAAGACATGGAAACTACCCAAGTGCCCGTCAACAGATGACTGGTTTAAGAAGATGTGGTATATGTACATATACGCAATGGAATGTTACTCGGCTGTAAAAAAGAATGAAATAATGCCATCTGCAACAACATGGATGGACCTAGAGATTATCACACTCAGTGAAGTAGGTCAGAAAGAGAAAGAAAAATATCATGATATAACTTATATGTGGAATCTAAAATATGACACAAATGAACCTATCTACAAAACAGAAACAGACTTACAGACACAGAAAACAAACTTACATTTACCAAAGGGGAAAGGGGTAGGGGAGAGAAGAGGGATATATTAGGACTTTGGGATTAGTAGATACAAACTACTATATATAAAATAGATAAACAACAAGGTTCTACTGTATAGCACAGGGAACTATATTCAATATCCTGTAATAAACCATAATGAAAAAGAATATGAAAAAGATATATAAATACATACATACATATACATATATATAAATGGAATCACTCTGCTATACACCAGAAAGTAACACAACATTGTAAATCTGCTACACTTCAATTTAAAAAATAGAATAAGCCTATTTTACCATTGCTTCTAACATTTAACTATTCTGAAATGATTACTGATTCTTCAGAATAGTTTTAATATTAAATACAGCTTCTCTAAAGTGGAGGTGTGTTTAAGAAATTGCTCTACTATGCAGGTTTTATCTAGATGTACAAGATGTCAAAACTTGAGTCTTTCTGCATGACATGATATATATCAGTTACCGAAGTATGCATGATCTGCCCAATAATTTACAAAGGAAATATACACAATTCTTGAACCTTCCCGTTTACTTGTAGACCATAAAGCATTTGAGAGAATAAGGAAGGAGGGAGGATTTGTGAAAAGACTTCCATCGAAGGGAGGTTTTCTTATGCTATGAGTCTCCATAAGCCCCCCCTCCTCACTCCCAAGTTCAGTAAGAGCTTGATGGGTATCGCCCTATTGCGGGGGAATATAGATTGGTGCCTGACTCATGCCTGAGAAAGCAAAAGTAGCCTGTGGCAGCAAGATCACAGTGGCCTTCACTCCCACAGTCTGTTGGGACAGAAGATGCATGCGATATACACGATAAGGGAGAGAGAGAGCCAAGTTGGGGCCATTTTAAGTCCTCCCCAAGATTCCCTCTGGCAAAGTGAGAGCTCTCCAACAGCAAAATCTACGTGGAATCATCCACCAGCTATCCACGCAGAGTGGAGGGAAAGACAACTGGAGAAACAGATTCCATCACTCAAAGTCTCAGGAGTTCCAAGCGGAGAGACCTAACAGGAGTCCCTGAAGAACCCATGGACACGTGCAGAATAGAAAGATGCAGCTGTAAACCTCTGCCAGCTCCAGGGGCTGGACCCAGATGGTCTTATCTGAACTGTATGTATGTTCGGTGGCTCACTGCTAGCTTAAAGGATGAGCATGAATTTGTCAGGCAGGACAGTGGTGTTTTAGCAGAGCACTCAAGAGAGGGTAAACAGCATGTGCAAAGGCATGGGACCTTCAGAGGCTAGTGAGGCCTGTGTGACAGGGAGATGCAGGGAGCTGGTGGTACAGACGCAACTGGGTCTAATGCCAATGCTCTTGCAGATCAGGCCAAGAAATTTGACATTTTTTCCTGTGGGCAAAAGGAGCCCGGTGGTTTTTTAAGTCTGGAAATTATACGATTAGATTTCTTCTGACAACACAGGTAGCATTACAATGGGGAATTCATTATAATGAATTTCAGTAGGGACTCTTGGTGACAGGTGAGCTGCTGCAATAAGACACTCAACAGAAGACTGAAGAGGGCTGGGAGCAAGGCGTGGCCATGGGGCTGGGCGGTAGCAGCAGACTTAATAAGACTTTTAAGAAATAGGATTGCTGGCTTTGGTAACCGGCTGAATCACTGCGTGAAGAAGAGGGAAGCTTCGAGGATGACTCTGAAGACTGATGATAATACTCTCTGGGCCTCAGCAGGCTTTTAAAAAATAGTATATCTATCTATCTATCTGTCTATCTATCTATCTTTCATTTCAGGCTAAGACATTTTTTTCAAAACTGTTAGGTATTTCCATATGTACTTGAAAACAGATATTCTATAGCCTCTAACCAAGAAGACTACACAAAAGGAACAACGAAAACAACAAAAAGCTATCAGAATTTGAGAGCAGTTTTTGGCCTAAAATAGAAGGAAAATACTCCAAGAACCACAAGGTGAATATTTTGACACTGTTTTTTTTTTTTTTTTTTTTTTTTTTTTTGTGGTATGCGGGCCTCCCTCTGTTGTGGCCTCTCCCGTTGCGGAGCACAGGCTCCGGACGCGCAGGCCCAGCGGCCATGGCTCACGGGCCCAGCCGCTCCGCGGCATGTGGGATCCTCCCAGACCGGGGCGCGAACCCGGTTCCCCTGCATCGGCAGGCGGACGCGCAACCACTGCGCCACCAGGGAAGCCCTTGACACTGTAACACGCACAATAAATAAAACATGGAAAAGTCTGCATGGGGCATTAACAGACTCAACCAATACTGGTCCCAGCTTTTTATGATTAGCTACTCACAGATGTTTGCCTTTACAAATATTTATGTATTCAGATTGATCCTACTGAATAAAAGGAAAACATGAGTGAATAAAAGTACTGCTACAAAAAGAGCTTTCCAAATGTGTATCCCAATAAAAAGTTGCAAAATGCTTCTTAGATGAAGGAGGATTTACCAGTTTCTATTTTTAAGTCACACCATCCTTCACAAAGGCAAAGTACGAAAACATCACGTCTAACATATAAAAATGTACGGAATAAAAATACCACAAAAATACTTGGCAGCAGTGAGTCCAATCAAAAGTATTTTCAATGGAAAAGTACCTCAACTAGTCTCAGAAGCTGTCGTTCTAAAAATATGGATAGTGGAAGGAATGCAGGATTTAGAGTCAGAAGACTTGGTTTTGGATCCGCAATTATCACTGCATTATTCTTCAACATTTTCTCTCTATGTGCTAGCCATAAACATGCAATTCACCAGAAAAGAATATAAAATGTCTAGCAAAGAGATGGGGAAAATGTCATATTTCACTAATAATCAAAGAAGTTTGTTTTTAAATGAAGATTCTAGTCTATTCAATTAGAAAACTGTTTTGTTCTTACAAAAAACTATTGCTGGGTATTAAGGAGAATTGAGAATTGATATGGGATATAAATTGTTTCAGCCTCTGTTGGAAGGCAATTTAGCAACACAGCTCTTGGTCTTAGGACTCTCCTAAGGAAGTATCTGAAAATACAGAAAAGCCTTAAGTAAAAATTGCTCATTGCAATATTATCTATAATGAAGGAAAACTAAATGCAAACTAAATGTCAAACAGTAAGCACCGTTCAATAAATTTATTTACAGTTTGAATTATGTTCATAAAGATAGGAAAATGCTCATATTATAATATTAACTTGAAAAAAACCTCAGTATTCACAATTTTCTGATTTCAGCATTTAAAATTGAGGAATACAATATAGTAAGCAGTAGAATGGGTACCTTTTTCAATATTTCCTATGTTTTCTAATTGGTATAATTACCACTAATTTTAAAATAGAAGTTTCAGAAATTGCATATTTATTTTTTGAAAGTACTCAAAGCTTTAAAATTATTTTCTAAAACAGTTGTCTAAAATATAACATCTAAAAGCAAAAATTTTACATAAAATTCAAGAACAGCATGTGCTTTCTTTTTATATATTAACTGTGTTAATCACAGAAAGGAAATCGATGATATAATTGCCTTTTCTGTACCTTCAGATTATCCGGAAGTTCTGATCGCCCAGCATATCCAGGGTTCATTGTTATAAAGACAGCGCACGTGGGGTCAAGTTTTAGTTCAGTTCCTTCAAACACTAGTAAATCCACACCTGCATTAATACCTGTGAGTAATCAAGAATGAAATGACTTAGCAATTCCACATATAAATGGGACTCGTGCCATTCATTACCTCCTATATTTCTACTGTTTTCACACAATGCAGAGATAAACTAGTCCATTACCTCTTTGGAGAGTAAGAATTTGTTGAGCAACCACAGACAGTACTTCCAAATCAATTCTGTTAAACTCATCAAAGCAAGCCCAGGCTCCACAAGATAACAGTCCCTGGGAGAAAAGATCAATGAAATTTTTCAATTTTATCTGATTGAATATTACATTGAAATGTTGTATTTTCACCTCATCTTTTTGCGGATTTAATATCCCATCAAGGAAATTGCTTATTCACCTTTATCTTTAAAGCTTTAAAGACGGCTTATCCTTTTATTACCAATTCATTATTCTGCATGAATAAAGAGTTCAATCAACTGGAAAATTTTCCAATTGATTTTTTTTTTTTTTTACTTTCTGTGTATATCTTTTGGCATTTAGATGTATATCTATAATTTCATAGCCTTTCTTACTTTTTATTTACAAGCTGATTTTATTTGCTTTTTCCTTATGGACTCCATAGAATGGATTGTAATAATCCTTTAAATAAGATGACTTCTGTTGCCAATGAGACTACTCTCTAGCCTGAGCACCTTAATGACCCACTAACACCGTCTGAGGCACTAGCTTGCAGTTCTAACTCACAGATACTGCGTAAGTAGGTGCCATTTGGTCATAAGGAAAAACTGGAAAATCAAGCCTGAGTAGCTGAGTCCAAATGTGGACTAACTTTAAAAAATATTCATTGAATGTACATTCTATAGATTGCATATGTATGTATGTGTGTTTCACTGAGTACCTAGTATATGCCAGGCATGATGCATGGCACTTTGTATATATCTTTTATGCAAGGAAACTAAGGCTATATCACATAAGATGTTAAGTATCAATAATTAGTACAATGCCATACATCTAATAGTGGCTGACCTTGGATTTGTGTACAGTTCAATCTATTGAAACACACTGGATTAAATATGAATGGCATGCAATCAAAGAGTAGTACATTTTCATTATTTAGAGAAGACTCTATGACTTAGAAATCTAATACACGATAAAATAAAAGGATTAGAAATCACAGAACCGAATGCTTATGAAGTCACATGTTCAAACAGTTATACAGATTGTGAGGTTCTTAATAGTAAGACCTATGTCTTTTTTATTTTGTACCTCCATTATTCAGCATGATCCTAACACAAAGTGTCCATATGATCAATGCTTACCAATAATCAAATTTAATATTATAAGTATATGAATCTATATCAAAGAATTAAGAATATCATTATATAGATTTGAAAACTTAGCACATACCAGACTTTTCTTTAAACATTTAGGAATATAGTGGCTATTCAAACTACACATAGAATCTTTTAGATTTCCTGTTTATTTCTTTAATCATTACAACAAGGTTGTATATCATGACAGAGGATGATTAAAATAGTTATGGTCACTCAAATGTTTTCTTCATATGTTATTCATTATAATATTTTCTTTTCTTTTATTCTAATTGTTTCAGCATCACAAATGTAGAGACTTTTTATACTCCAAATCTATTATAAAATGACTAGGCCATACTTCAGGGAGGAATAGTTTACTGTATGGGGTAGGGTTGTAATATTCCTTTTTGTTAATTTGTGTTATTTTTTTTTTAATGTTAACTTTTTCTGGAGATACTTTTGAAAAGGATTACAGAATCTTTAAAATGTACTTTGAAAAGTATCGAAAAATAGAAATCAAATAAACAAATAAGTAGAGCCACACGGATAATTTTGTGTTCAACTGTACCACCTAATATTTTAAGGAATAACAGGCTGTAGCAACAAAGCACTAAAATGACCAGATGTTCATAGGTTACGCCGATGAACTTAGGGACTTTATACTTTTAGCTCCCCTTTTTGCAATCTTACAGACTCATAAGAGTGGGACTCTGACTCAGAATAAGAAAAAACAAAAGAAGGATTTCAAGTTCACCAAAAAGATTAAGAAAAAAACAAAAGAAAGATTTCAGGTTCACTAAAAAGATTAATTAGAATGTGTCTATAAAGTAAATCATTGAACTTGTTAATAATTAATGAACTTGTTAATATTAACTTGCTAATAACAAGATCTACCGGACAAAGAAGTCTTTAGATACCACAATTTTTACATGATGCAGAGGTTCTCAAACTTTTAGCTGTCCAGTATACTGGAGGGACACCACTCATTCATTTCTATCAGTAATACTGACCCATTATAGCAAGGACTGGAGGTAGAGCTCCTTCTCCAATAAGCTTTTGATATAACCCTACTTCTCTCGAGAATTACTGAGATAATACTTTAATTTTAACTTTGCTTAAACTACAGTAAATCTTTTACTTGCATCAAATTATGTTTCATTATAAATAGCCTTTCTGAGAAGTTATCATATCGCAAATGACGAGTCAACTCAAACCTTAAAGAATTTTCCTAAAGCCAGATAATCCAACCCATCAGAACAGTTGAAAACAACACATTGTTTGGCTATAGCTTTGGCTAAATCTTTTGTAGTTTCAGTCTTTCCAGTTCCAGCTGGCCCCTCAGGTGCTCCTCCAAGGTGCAGATGAAGGGCTCCAAATAAGGTTCTGAAATATAATAAACAATCTTTGTTGAATAATGTGATTTTTATATACATTCTGAAAAGAGGAAAATTTTAAGCTGAGAGCCAAATTTTCCACTTCCTCATCAATAATTCCTTCCTTCCTACTAGTCTATGAAAATCTTTGGGCATTACTTTTGTCTCTTATTATGTTTTACTTCTGAATAGCTGTATATATGACATAAGCAGAACAAATTCACTTTTGAAATTCAGTGCTGACTTCTGATCAATACGGAGAATTCAGCTGACCCTGAGCCACCCAATCCCCCTACTGCAAGCATATGGAAATGCTACATAAAAGAAAAATATAACAACTTTTGAAATATATAGCCATTTTTGAACGAATGGAAAGGAAATTATCAATGAAGAGGGAATGCATAGCTGGAAAAGTAATTAGGTGCTAAAGCTGTAGAGGTGCACATTGGTTTGGAATTTGCATATAAACACAAGTGTATTTATACCCACATAGAAAATAAATCCTTAGAACTGAGCAAGCTGAGGAGCTGGAATGGATTCACTATTTAAAGGTAGAAGACTTGAAAGGCTGCTTTGTGTGTAAATGGGAACTAAAATTACTCCAGCAACTTACTCAAGTGACAAAGAAGAGTCAACTAAGGAAGAGACAGGAAGCTTACCCTTCATACAGTGCCCAACGAGAAACCTACATTTCACGGAGGGTGGGATCCAGTTTCCATTACTGATGGGCACATGAACCCAAAATGAGAAATTAACATTAAAATTTTGTTCTGAAAAACCTAGAGCCCTCCACAGAGATAAATGTAAAACTGCTCCACATGGACCTCCACAGCTGAGAAAATGTAAGACTACACGGGGAAACAACCCCTACTAAATTTAGCTCACAGCTAAAACTGGAAAGAGAGGTCAGAACTAAGAATCAGACTTGCAGTGACAAAGGCAGTTGGACAATGGTCTGGGAGGGTTACTGCACATATGGCCCTCTGCCTTCTTTGGTATCCTAGTGATTTTTTTAAAATAAGATTTTAAATAAAAAGCAATACACATCAGAAAATTGTGGGGAAAAACAGAAGCCAATTTCATAAGAGAGGCAACTTGGAGTCTAGCAATGAAAAATACAATCACTGAACTTTTGAAAACTCAGTGAACAGAATAAATAGCAGAGAAAACCTAAAGAAACAGAATTATGCAATAGAAGATAAATATGAGGAAATCACCCAGGGAGAGAGGTCAACTATAAGAAAAGTTAAAGACATAGAAGAAAGAAGGAAGAGAATGGGGAACAGGCAAAATTCAAAAAACAATGGCTAAGAATTTGCCAGAATTAAAGATATTAATTGAAAAAGTCCCAAGTAGGATAAATAAAAACTCATCCACATCTAGTAACATCCAGTGAACATCAACAATAAAGAGAAAACCTTAGAAACTACAATGGAGAAAATTACCTATAAAGGAATAATAATTAGAATAACAGAATACTCAGCAGGAGCGATGAATGCCAGTAGAATAATATCTTTGGAGAGCTGAGGGAAAATTACTGTTCATCTACAGTTTTACACCTAGCTAATCTATCATTTAATAATCTAGTGAAGACTAAAAGAAAAAAAAAGAGAAGAAGAGAAAGAGGCAATTTTAGATAAATACTGGTATAGCTCACTACTTGCAGAGCCTCACTTGAACAATTACTAAAAGCTATTGCCTAGTAAGGAGAAAAATTAAACCAGAAATCAGACAAAGAAAGAAGCAATGGCAAGTAAAGACAATGATAAAATTCTTGGTAAACCTACATAAATATTAGTTGTAAAAAAACGTGTAACAGTATATAAACACAGATCATTCTGTGTTAGAATTTTGACTAAAACCCCAAGCTGAGAGCTTTAAAATATTTAAAGTCAAGAGAATGCCTGCAGCTTCTCCTGATAGCAGAGTAGGAGAAACCAGGGACGGTAAGAAAGATCCACTCTTAATGATGGCAAAACAAATGTGTGTATCATCTGGCCAGATCTAGATCCCACTGGAAGGGAACCAGATTTGAGTCAAGCTGAATGGGACCCTGTGCAGGAGGCCCATGTAGAATCAGAGGAGACCCCAGGAAGAGGGTCAGTGTGTGGTGGACCTCAGCAGAGGCTGAAGCAAAAGTCACCAGCAGCCAGTCAGAGAAGGCATTTTCCGCAGGTGGGAGAAGCAGGTTACTGCAGGCTCCCAAAGAACCCACATAAACATCCCCTGGGAGATCTGGTACATCTAGACTTGTGCCATCAAGGAAGGCACTAAACAGCCAAGAGATAGTTGTCACCCAAGACATCTGTCACCTATAAACCTACCTCTGCCTTTCCTTCTCCTCTCCTCCGTCAACCGCCAACACTAGAGGAGCTAAAAGATGAGCTACTGAGGGATGAATGCAAAGGACAGGGACAAAAATGACAAAAGATTGACCACATTTACCTTCCCACATGCAGGCCATGAGCTTGAGTCAAGCTCGAGCTGGAGGGGAAGGGATGTTTTAAACTGGATGAAAAATAGTAACTTTCATTTTAGACCTAAATGGACTTTTAGTACCTGAAAATAATAACACTCTTCATTAACATATTAAAGTTGCCAGAAAGAGTAGGGAATCTACCCTAGATTTTATCCAGAAGTGGGGAAAATATTTGATAGAGCAAGTTTAAAAGAAGGGTGATAAAAAAGAACAAAATTGCTTTCTGCTTGCATCCTGAGACTGGTTTCATCAATAAACTAGTTACAGTTGGGAGAAAATGAAAAAACAAAGTTTAATTTAGTATTTGACAATAATTTGGAATATGGGAGACGGGACCTTGGAGTTAAAAATAAAGGTCTTTTATTATTCAGAAGGACAATAAAAAACAATGTACATGTAAATACCTATGAGATATCTGATGGAGATACCCAGCAGGCATGTGTGTGGAGAAACTCAACAGGAGAGAGACCATGGCTGGCGGTACATACAGGTTTGGGGATCTTCAGGATGTAGGCTGTTAAAGCCTAAGAATGGATGAGGACATTCAGGAAACCATGAAGCATGAGACAAAACAATACATGAAAACAGAATTCTAGAAAATTCCTTGTTTCAGGGGAGGAAAGAGGATGTGTCAAATGATCCAAAAGGAAGAGTCAGAAGTTTCAAGAAAGGAGAAATGAACAAAGTAAAAAAATAACAGAAACGCCTGATAATACTTAGAGCTCTAGAGCTGAGAGGAAGAGGCCAGCAGGGAAAGAAACTGAAGGTCAAGTTGAGACAAGAATTAAGGGTCTAGGCAAAGACAACAGATACATTTGGTGCTTAAAAAACTGAGTGATTTAGGAGTGAGTGAAAATTGTTCCAATTAGATCTTTAAATTAATGAGTTTACCTGTAACACCTGTCAGTGAGTGGAGTAATAACCAGCCTAGGAGAATTACCCAGATATTCATATCCATATCGTAAACCAGCATTGATCATCTTTGTTTCTAAATGATTTTCCTAGTACAAATCAGATAAAATGAAGTTAGCTTAAATAATAAAAATTTAAATAATATGAAACCTCAAGCTCTTAAATAATAGCCATGTTGTAAACAACATCTTTAAATTTCACTTTTCAGGCATCATTTAATTCAGTAGAAGAATTCACTATCTAATTTCCTTGGATAAGTAATTGAAGTCACTGGCTTCAATTTTCCCCATAGAACAACTTTGGAAAATGTATTTATTCTTTACCTCTCTTATATTTTCTTTTTTTAAACTTGCTAACACTATTTTATTAAGGTATAATTGACATACAACATATTAGTTTTAGGATACAACATAATGATTCCATATTTATATTTGTTGCAAAATGATCACCATAATAAGTCAACACCCATCACCATACATAGTTAGAATTTTTTTCTTGTGAGGAGAACTTTTAAGACCTACTTTTAGCAACTTTCAAGCATGCAATACAGTATTATTAACTACAGTTGCCATGCTGTATATTACATCCCCATGAATTACTTATTTTATGACTGGAAGTTTGGACCTTTTGACTTCTTTCACCCATTTCTCTCATCTTCTGTACCCCCACCCCCGGGCAACCCCCAGTCTGTTCTCTGTATCTATCAGCTTGTTTTTTATTTTTATTTTATTTTATTTTGTTTTTTAGATTCCACATATAAGTGAGATCACATGGTATTTGTCTTTCTCTGACTTATTTCACTTAGTATAATGCCTTCAAGGTCCATTCATGCTGCTGTAAATGTCAATATTTCATTTTTTATGGCTGAGTAGTATTCTGTTACATATATATATACTACCAAAGCAATCTACAGACTTAATGCAATTTCTATCAAAATTCCAATGGCATTTTTCACAAAAATACAACAAACAATCCTAATTTTTTTTATGGAAACAGACCCCAAATAGCCAAAGCAGTCTTGAGAAAGAAGAGCAAAGCTGGAGGCATCACACTCCCTGATTTCAAATTATACTACCAAAGCTAAAATAATCAAACCAGTATGGTATTGGCATAAAAACAGACACATAGATCATTGGAACAGAATAAAGAGTCCAGAAATATACATACACATATATGGTCAATTACTTTACAACAAAGGAGCCAAGAATATAAATGGGGAAAGGACATTTAATAAATGGTGTTGGGAAAACTGGAGAGCCACATGCAAAAGAATGAAATTGGATACATTTGGATACAATGTTGATTCTTCCAATCCATGAACACAGATCTTTCCATTTATTTGTGTCTTCTTCAATTTCTTTCATCAGTGTCTCATAGTTTTCAGTTTATAGGTCTTTCACCTTCTTGGGTAAATTTATTCCTGGGTATTTTATTCTTTTTGAGCAATTGTAAATTGGATTGTTTTCTTACTCTTTTTGATAGTTCATTATTCTCCTGTATTTTCAATCATTTGTTCAACTTGTTTTCACTGTAGAGGGAGTATTATCATCATCACCATTTTACAGATAAGGAAGCTGGTGCCTGAAGAGAGTAAGTAACTTGCCCAAGTCACACAACTGGTAAGGGGAGGATGTAGCATTTGAAACAATCAGTCTACAGTCTGAGCTCCTAACCACTATACTCACGGCCTCATATGGTTTTCCAGGGTTCTGGTTCTTGTAACTCTTCTCCTCCCACTCCATACCTACCTCCCAAAGCCTTTCACAAAAGTGAATATGATAAGAACTTCTGAGTCTCTATCTCCAATCCTCAGCTCTCTCTTCCCATTCTCAGCAGGCCCAGACTTGTTCACTGTACTGTTCCTGCTTCTCCTGCCTTCCTGATGGTGACTGACATCACCAACTACACAGATCCCCTGATAAAAACCTTCCTCCAGATCATGTTTCTGGTTAGTTCAATTGATCAACAAGAGGAAAGTTTAATGACTAAATCAGACTAAAACAGTCTGATTTGTACACTCTTTAGATGCATCAGGAATCTAAGAACACAATTGTAAACTGATTAGTTTCAACATTTTACAGATTCAGCAAGCATAATGACTAATTTCAAATGAGTCATTTTTTATAATTACTCATAGTTTGTGTGCGTCTATATATGTATATGTATTTCTATGTAACTATACATTTGGATATAGATATAAACACAGTTTTCAAACACTTGACATATAGTTTTTGGCTGCCTTAATCTTCAATCTGGAGAATGCTTGTTTAGGTAAAGTCAGCCATCAGCAAGAAAAATCCGATATTACTGATACTATTTCTCATGTGAGCTAGCAAGCACAAATTATATAGCTGTGAGCTGAAACTGCTGAGTAATAACATTCAGTGATATTACTTACTTGCCAATAGTACCTAAGCTGACTTAACCATTCAAAGTCAGAGTCATCACTAACTTTCTTTTTAACAAGTGTTGTGAGAACATCTCTAGCATGGACATCCAGCACCACAAGGGCTCCCAGAGTAACACGATTCTGCTTGGACAATTTGCCACGAACCAAGGTGACAATATCATCGATTTGTTTGTTACATTTTTCCAAGTATTGCTCAAGAGACTGAAAGAAAATAAGATATAATTACTCAGTGTGATCAGAATACTTTTAACAAAAAATTTTTGACCTAGCATGTATACAGAGTATTTTCTACATTTTTATTATAATTTTCCATATGACATAACTTAAAAATGATCAAAAAAATTTTTTTACTACAAAAGTATTAGGTGAACAAGCTCAATCAGGCCAGACATAGTTGACATACATGGTTTGTGCCTACCCAACATCCCCTCCTTTCCATTTCCACTCCTGTATGCTCTGTGGTTTTGTGAGCTGTCAATCATATTGCCCCATCTCCAAGGCAACATGAAGGAGGGCATGTGTGACCCTACCAGAGCCAATCACAGTTCTTTCCAGGGACTGCTATACAGATAGGAAGAAAAGTGCTTTTCACTAGGCTTGGGAGACTTTCAGAAGGCCAATCCAAAGCTACTGAAAGCCTTCACCCCACTGCAGAAAAAAGCCTGACAGAGACCAGTAGAGATGAAAAATAGACAACAAAAGAGAAACTGTAGCAGTGATGAAGCCCTGAGATCCTGATTCCAAATGCTCTACCTTAGATCTCATGAATCCTTCTAGTACTCCTGTGTGAGCTTCTGAGTAGGATTTGTGCCACTTGAAATGTAAAGATCCTAAAAAACAAAACATCTAACATTTTAGTTTACGGTGAGCTAAGGCCAGTTCTAAGGATCAGGCTCGCTTTGGGAGGGGTCTCTTTTCTGGTGGGTAAATCTGATTAGTATTTGAAAAAGAGAAGAGGGTTTAGGAAAATCAAATTAAAATCAATGAAAACTGCTGTGCCTAAGGGAAGTGTAAATATGCTCCAGCAGGCTGATGTGGTCACTTTTCCCCACTCTAATAATATTTAATAAGCATTGTGCACCAATGAGTTTATTTCACTCCTTTAGGACCAGGTAAGTGGTAGCAATGAAACTAAAAATGAGGATTTCCAAGGATGAGAAAAGCTTAAAGGATAGAGTTGGAGACTTGTTTCTTTAAGGGTCACTTTTATTACTCCTTGAAATATTTTATCCTTTTTTTTAGGAAGTCATTTTTTCAAAAGTTTGGTGCTTGAACACTATTCCATTTATATCATTTTCATAATTAATTGCTATTAATTTGCTTCATAAGTAGTGAAAAATAAAATTCTGTCCCACCTATGTTTAAATAACCCCAAGTGTTTAAATTCTTGGAGCCAATTAGTGAATTTAAGTATATTGAGTACACAAATTAGTAAGAATAGTTTTGCTCCTAAGAACACAAACTACGCCAGGTGGTGCATCTCAGTTTCCTAATCGGTAAAAGTCAGGATCTTTGATAGCCTTACCAGTTCTCACATACTGGCATAAGATTAAACTTTTAATGTTTGGACCTGATGGTATAAATTATATGTCCATAAGAATTTGTTACTATTTACATTTGCTATACTAGAAAAACAGATTTAGAACTAAAATTTAGCTTCAAACTGTGATGAACTAAGTTCTTTAGGAACTATGTTATAATAAATCAATGAGAATTCAGATCAGCTAGATTGAAAAAAATCATGATATTGAAT
Source organism: Physeter macrocephalus (assembly GCF_002837175.3). NCBI lineage: Eukaryota > Metazoa > Chordata > Mammalia > Artiodactyla > Physeteridae > Physeter > Physeter macrocephalus. The sequence goes on from NC_041215.1 coordinate 99,877,321, forward strand.
TACTTTTGTTACATTTTATTCATTGTAAACTGTTCTTTACAGTGAACTAATGAATCTAAACGTAACTATCAGTACTTTATATAGTCATCCAAAATAAACCCTGTCTGGAATCATATTTTTATCATACCTAGTTCCCTCTACATACACAATGATAAACTGACTCAAAATCATATCAATATTTGCAATAACCCAAGCTCTGTGACAGTGGTGATTCTTTCATTCATTTTTAGCCCCTGTAACAGCTCATATACTGACTAGTTCCACAGTGAATATTCCTTGAATAAATAAATGGAAACAGATCCTGAGGGGAATGGGTCCTCTGGAATTGGGACAGTAAAACATGGTGCTATCATAGCATCAAGCTCCAGACAACTTGGAGTGTTTGCAGAGAATGGAAATGTCTAGTCTCCTCTGAGGCTGCCAAGAGTCTCCACTTACTGAACCAAAGATGTTAGTTTCAAATGTAAACCACACATTAAGGAAAAAGTTATCAACACACAGAATACTAAAACATGTGCTATCTTCCCATGATAGAAACACATATTAAATTTTCTTAAATCATCAATGCCTTAGAATACTAAAACATGTGCCATCCCCTCCTGATGCTGCTACAGAACCTAAACAAACTGAATATGCATGAGATCCAGACAGGGACAAGGTACACAGGCAGCAGATGAAGGGCATATTGAAGCAGAGTATTCACAAGCAGAGGAAAAAGGAAAGAATTAATTTTTAAAGACACGTACAACGCTTAATTTCACTACATGAAATTTAGCTATGTGAAACATCACAAAACACAACAGAAGAAAACAATCCAGCGAGTAACAGCAAAAAAGGCTTGCTAAGTTCCACTAAATTACAGCTTTAGATGATCTACGTCTATGAAGCTGAGTCCCCCTGGAGCAGTAGTCACTCAAGGCATGGATTCTCATTTTGGCTTTCTCTGTGAATGGCTCCATACATGCACCATATTACATGAGTGGGATAAAATGGAGTAAACTAATAAATGAGTGAATAAATAACCTCATCTCAGTATCAGTGGTTACTGTTGTAAACCAAAAAAAAATCTATTTGTATCTGTATAAAATATGGTAAGAACAATATGGTAAGAATTGTAGGCAGATAGCTTTGAGCAGAGGACACATTGAAGTGGAATGACATAAATTGTGTGTCCCTTGAGATACAAATTACGCCTGGGAGATAAGTAGAAGCATGAAAGGTTTACACTTAAATTCTCTACCTCAACTCCTACCTGTTCCAGAGAAAAATATCGTTTTGGCAGATGGGTGGAGGTTTAATAAACACCACATTTAAACTGAAGAAATGTGGAAGATGCCTACAAATTTGTCTTATTTGCTCACATTTGCTTCTTTGTTCCCTCTATTTCCCATAGCGATGAATGAGAAAGTTGGCACGGTGGTTTGGGGGGCCAGAAAGCAAGGAGCGAGATCCAGAAGGCTACATGTCCCCCCAGTAACCCACACTGGTGATAGAGGAATCCCTTTGTGTGGGGAGGTGGCTGCGTGGTAGCTTAAAGGTAAAAAGACAAAATGAAGTTTCTGGACCCACTGGGGAGAAAAGAAACATGCACATAGACAGCCAAGAGCCCAGGAGTATCCCCAAGGGCTTACTGCTGTAAGGGAAACCCTCATTCCCCATGCTCTGGTTTCCATGAAGAAAGACTTTTTCCTAAAAATCCCTGACTTCCTGCCCTACGCCCTTATCCTTTCCTCAGAGGAGAAATAAGTGACCTGTTGGTAAGTTGGAGTGAACTAAGCATGTGTCACTCAGCTCCCTCCTCTATGAGACCTGCCTGCTTACAGAGAATACGAGTCTCTCTCAAACCCAACACTCACCAGTGTTCAACAATACCTTACAGACAATAATACCAAACTCCATGTAAAAAATACATTAAAAACTCATGGTTTTAAACAACATCTGCAATTGCTAGATTCCAACTGACCTATCAGTCAACCAAAAGTTGACCTGCTTGGAATCCTACCTTATGGATAAGAATGCTGCTTCTGTTTTAAAAATTATTTTAATATTATTTAATTATAATATTAAATAATATTAAATATATATTTGTTAGAATATTAAGCATCATTCAAAATATTATTATTTACTAAAAATCAGTACACTAAAAATTAAAATAGTCAAAATAAGTCAATTAATATCTTTTGTCTTCATAAGGTAGTTTTACTGAAGATATAAAAGAGAATTATATTATGTATTTCCTCCTAATCTCTCTGAGTTTAGGACATTTCTTTGTCCTATTATTACTGTATTTTTAAAGGCATAAAAATGTACATAATAAAAAGACTGAGGCTCCAGTACGCTTGGCTTTTTGAGTGGATTGTCTTTTTTTTTTTTTAGAATAATTGTATTTTGGCGATTATAGCTATTTAAAAAATGCTGCAAAACCTGTGGGTAATAAAAGCTTACCTTCTGTCCTTTTGCAATAGCTGTTTGTACTTCTATCGTCCAAAAAGTTTGGGATACACAAAGAACTGTCTGTCCAGGCCAATCTCTTACCCAGTTAATTCGTTCATGTTGTGTATAGGCAAAAAGTGCATCTCTAATTACCTAATTGAAAAAGAAAATGCTAAAGGTAAACAGTTTCATACTTTACTTGAACAAGCTAAAAAATGAAGAGCTAACTCCTGAGTGGATTATCTTGTACTGCTCAACTTCTTACATCTTAGCCAATGATGAAGATTTAAAGCATGTAACTAGACAAGTTCAAGTTTTTCCATACACCTGTGAGCAAAACAAATATATTACGTAGCATTTTATTTTGCTGATACATAATCTATTTGTGTGAACCACATTATATGAAATACTTCTTTGGCCAGTCGTAGCCAAAGATGTCCTAGATACATTTGGACTGAACACAAGCAATTTAATTATAAAACATAAGTTCAAATAATTCCAAAATGAGATCTGTCAAATTCACAGATTATTTTCTTTGAACTTAATCAGATCCCCACTCAGCCATGTGTATATTTGTACATGCACACTCAAGCACACTACACAATTCCTCTAAAGTTCCTCCTGTGTTTTCAGACCTCACTCCCTCTCAGTCCTGTAGTTTGATGCCCAAGGCTATGATGACAGGGTGGATATATAATTCATTCATGGAGAGTTGAGAGCTGTAAATTCAGGAAGTCTAAGTCATGTACTTTACTACGTATGTTTTCAGTGAATTCATATATCCACTTTTTCTACCAGCCATCAGTGGGAAACATTCCAATCTATTATATGTATCAATCAAAAATAGTAGCATCTATGAGGTGATAGTCACGTTAATGTCTGAATTTCAGAAAAGATTATCAAAATTACATTTTTCTGAGAAATATATAAGGATAGGCGAATCTTTCTGGATTTCTAGTTCAGCTAGAAATGGAGTTGAATAGAAATGGAGTTGAATATGGAGTTGAATAGAAATGAAGGGCAATGTTGTCTATTGATAAGAAAGAAAATGTAAAAGGCCAGAGGAAGCCACAGAAAGGGCAGGTGAAAAGGAGCAACTGAGAGATGGGAGGAACACAGGAAAGAATAGAAGGTACAGTAGAGAAATGCCAAAGATGGAATAAATATGTGTTCTAGAAGGACACTGTGGAGAGAATAGGAAGGAGGCATTAAAATCTAAATCCCAAATTTCTATACAGTTGGATGAGGAGAAATATGATTACATAAAGTTCTATAATATTGTATATAAAATATATTTCTAAACTGTGCATGCCATATATGAAAAATAACATATTTTGGCAGTAGCAAACTGCCAAACTACAGCAAACTGCAGTATTAAACCCATGATAATCCAGGAAGATAAAAGGGCAAAGGTGCCAAGAACATGATTTTTTATTATTTAGAAATGACACAAAATTCACTTAATTTAGGCATGCAGTAGCCTTTCAAGCATGCAAATACATATAGCACAACACAGTAACACACATAGCTCCTATCTGTAGTATTTTACATTGCATTCACTTGCCTTTTTCCCACCAACACAAACTTACACATGAACATTTGGGGAAGATATTTCCTAGCCAATTACTTGCCACCCCATCTTAATGCTCTGAAATGGTAACCCAAAATATTTTCTCTGAGTACTTTGACAAACAAAACTAAAAGAATAGTTGAAATAGTATTCGATATGTCTAAAATAATGAGTTACCACTGTATACATCAATTAACAAACCATATAACCAATTCAATGCTGCTAAGTAGTGGCCGAGGTGAAATGCATTTAACTGCTGATAGCTGCGTAAATGGGAAAGCTGCTTGTCAATATTTATCATGCCCTACGAAAGCTCATCCTCTTTTGCCCAGTGATTCTACATATGAGAAGTTATCATAAGAAAATAAATAATTCAATCAAAGAAACCAGTATGCATAAGGACATTCATTATCACTTAATCCATAAGAGGGAGAAATGGGAACCTGTCCAAAAGATTTTGCATCTATTGAAAAAATACAATGCAGGCAGATATTAAAATTATATTTAAGAGGAAGGAACATTAAGACATATGATGTACATTAAACACCTAGATTCCAGTAAATTTTTCAATAATGTGTGACAGCATCTGAAAAATCCATGAAAACTGTTGGTTAGGACTTGATGCCATATTTCCTTCTCATTCTTGCTCTCCTGCTTCCCTGCTCAATCATGATTTTTATTCCCGGTAAGGAACTTGAATGCTAAGCCCACATTATAGTAAAAAATTAATTAACTGTTCAATTAAGCTCTATTTGCTCCCTCGACTTAAAATTCTCTACTAACAAAAATAATTACAAATGATTGAGGTGGTAATATGCTTTCAGAGATATGGAAAATATGAAGTTACTGTTAATTGTAGAAAGTACTTATGATTTTCTAACATTCTGGTACATATTTTATATATTCACAGAACAAAAGGAACCACCAGAGGAACATACATGTCAAGGAGACTGACGTGAAACTGTAGAGAGGTGCTTCCAAGGCGAGACTAAAGACAGACCATGCAGACCAAAGTGTGTCTAACATTGAAAGCACAAGAAATGAGACAGACTCATGACTAAAACCCTAGTTTGTTGTAGTATGTATGGTATTTTGTCCCACTTTTCAAGTGAGTCATTACAAAATTAGTATCAGAGACCATATCTTTGCCTTCAATCTATCCGTTACAATTGAATTGGTAATTCATGACTCAATTTGTCTAAATAAAAGTACATTTATCAATAATACATTAACATTCTATCATCTTTACTAGAAATAATAATAAATACAGTTGGCTACCTTATGGATGGATTTAATCATAACTCTCTCTAACTCAACCAACCACTTCTCCACTTGACCTCTGGCTTTGGCTGTTGAAATGTTGTCTACGAGTTCCACCACCTCTCCTTCACTACTCTTCATGTGAGTAATGTCCAAACTTTCTGTAAATTCCACCTTTGCAATTCCTTCAAAACATTTCTTCAAGTGAGGTTGTACTCTGTCAGGAAAAAAAATGTTTAAGAGACTTAACCAAATAAAAGCAATTCCCTACATATCAGTGTTCTTTGTATACCAATCTTCATTCAAAATTCATAAATGTGCATTATGCGTGAGGCCCCTGCTAGATGCTAGAGACGAAGTGCTGACAGAAAAGAAAAAAAAAAGACAATTCTTGCCTGCACGGATGCTTGGATTATACAGTCCAGTGGGAGATAATCATTAATGGAATAATCACAAAAAGATCTGTAAAATTACAATTATAATAAGAGCTACATGAGGTTTTGTTTCCAACACAATGAATCAAAAGCTGTTAAAAGTAATACAAGGACCAAACCAATCTTGACCAACAGATAAAACACTAATCTGAAGAATCTTCAAATGGGCAAAAAGTAGATATTTCCACTGGGATCTTCAGAGACTGCTTGCAAATTATGAACTAGGTTTAGTGCTTTAAGTCAATCAACTACTTTGAAGGTGCCCAACTTTAGTCTATTCATTGTAATACAGATGGAACTGACTAAATTCCTTTCTTGGCATGTTACAAATGACCAATTGAGTTTATCTTTCAAACAGGCAAAAAATGGGCAGAGTATAAAAAGTCAGATGGAAATCTGAGTCTAAATGTATCTTTTTGTCTGGATTACTTGTCTCCTACTTTGAAGGCACAAGACACAAAACTGACAAATTTAACAAATATCTATTCACTGCCTGATGTAAACCAGACACCCTTCTAAGGAATAGGGAATCAGCTGTGAGGGGGAAAAGGTCAAAAATCTCAGCCATCATGGAGCTTATGTTCTGCTGGAGGAAAGCAAACAGTAAACAAATAAGCGCAATATAGAGTAAGCCAGATGATAAAAAGTGTGCTGAAAGAAAACGAGGCAGAGAAGATAATCAAGAAAGGTGACTAGGGAGTGCTGGAAGGGGTTGCCGTTTTAAATAAGTGGCCAGGGAAGGCCTTCTTGAGTGGCAGATGTTCGAGCAGGTTTCCACAAAGATCTAGAGGAGGTAAAAGAAGTCTTATGGATACTTGGGTGAGGAGGATCCTAGGCAAAGAGAAGAGTACACTGAGGGAGGAGGCTGCCCCTTTTATGGGAGAATTGCAAGGACTGTAGCAGAATAAACAAGAAGCAAGCTAGTGGGGGATGACTAGGAAGGATCATGGGGGAGCACCGGCGTGGGTGACTGCAAGCCACCGAGAGGGCACTGACTTTTATTCTGCATGGGATGTAGAAGAGGGATGTGTTCTGAAAAATCTGTAAGACAATATGTGATAAAATGAGAAATCCACTCCAAGATTCATCACATTTGGAAAAATATCATTCAATGGTATTCCTTATGTTTTTAATAATTATTTAAGTTGATTATTGATACGATTTAGAATAGTCTTTAAAAAAAAGTTATTACATAAACAAAATCATATATAAGTTCTGCATTATTCTGAAAATTAAAGGTAATAAACTTAGCCACGTATTATATACGTATAATATATATGTATATCTTACTTACCTAGTGGGATCTTTAGTCTCAGACAGTATCTCAAGAAGTTCATCATTAGACAAGAAAAAGAATCTGGGGAAGAAGAGACGCTTCTTTTCCAAATATTCATTAAGTCCTTTAAGAATGAGTTCCAAAAGTTGATTAGATTTTTTCAGCCTCTCCAGCATTCTCTCAATAGTTACAACTGCCAGAACATGTTTATCCTACAAATAAAAAATGTACAACTCAAAAATATTTGATATTCATATTGACTTTATATTCCTATTATATTTGAGAATGCATGGTTTTAATATAACAAAGCTTATTCAAAATTTAAAGTGAATACTTACTTATTTTTTTAAAAGTACTCTTGCATAGTCTAGATCTAACCAGCCTCTTTAATTGTGTAAAAGCCACGTTGACTTGATCCTCATTGATGTTGGCCACAATTTCTCATTCTAAGTTGGGAACTGTGAGAGACAATGAGTGTTGCAGGAGTGGGGAGGGGGACACTATCTGAACTCACAAGAAGGACAGGAGGGAACAAAAGAGTATGAGATATGTTTGTCTTTTGTTCTTTGAGGAAAAGTACTCTAAAAAGATGTCATCATTATAATTATTATTGATTATTATTGTTATCAATAATAATAAAATAATTCCTGCTTTATGAGGGTAGATAAAAATAAGGGGTTGGGAGCGTGGAGGAAGGAGCTTTCCATAAAGATCTTACATTGCAAAGAACTACCTTTGGAACTGCATTATAACACTCTGCTTGTTGAAGGACTGAAGTTCAAGGTGTGTTCTTCCTGAACTCTCTAGAGACTAAGATTGTTCTACTTTCAAGGCATGGATTTCTGAACATTCTATCGCTTGAAAGTGTCACTGTGAGCTGTTTGCTTTAAAGGGATTCAAACACAATCAAGCATTTTTAAAAGCTTTCTTTTATGCTGTAGGATTCAAAATAAGAATTATACCAAAAGCTGGTCTTAAGAACTGATATTTGAAGAAATAGTTTATTGATTTCTCAAAATACCCCTACAAGTAACCACCAGGCTTATGAAAATCTTTAGAAATACGTATGAAAACACAATCTAGACAGAGCTGAAATAAAATTCTTTTTACTATTTTTCCTTAACACATGACTGATGTCATCCAGGTCTAGTCTTGGTCCTATAATCCCAAACTCAGTGTTCACCACTGACACCAATGACAAAGAAAGAAGAATTCTTTACTAAGTAGGCTTAGAAGTGTGAGAAAGAGGTAGCAAAACACATTAGAGATTTTAATCACCAGACCAAATAAACTTCATGAGAATATACTGGTACATTGAGAAAATTTACTTGAAATTAAATCAAGGGAATATTGTTAAAAATTAAAAAGAATTTTAAGATTAACTAATTTAAACTTATCTTTGGGACTTAGCCAAAGGGAGTTTGGTACTGACTGAGATCAATCAAAAATTTCAACTGTAAATTGCTTCACAGAGAAATTTTATTCTACTGCAGGAACATGTTTTTGTTAATATACTTTCAATGTGACTGGAAAGGAAAGATAATTTTCTGCTTTGTTTTGAAATATAACAATGTAACTTGGGAACACAGCAATTTAATCAAAGAACAAAATAATCATCATTAATACCTGTTTTTTTTTTTCAGTAGAACAGGTTCATATGGAATATGCAACATATGCAATTCACTAATCTTTAAAGAGGCAGAATTTTTTAAAGGCATTTTATTATATTTCCTAAGAGTTTTATGTTTCAAATAAACATTTAAAAATGCACACAAAAAGAAGCATGACAGAGATTCAGGTCATAATTTAATGTGCAGTTCATTCGACAAAGTATGGAACAGTACCCTTGTACTCCTAAATTCAAAAACCAAAACGGTGTTCTTAGAGTGCCACCTTCTGGAAAAGTATGCTTTTCTTCGTTGGAAAAAAAAAAAAATGTTGCTAATAAATGTGAAAAATTCCTTTCACAAATTAACAATGTTTGTTTTATTCTCAGCCAAAGAATTTATTGCAATTTGCTATTTTGGATCTGAGATTTGAAAGCTAAAAAAAAAATCAGTTATTTAAAACAACAGTTCATATTTCTTTCCCTAAATATTGCAATTACAAAAGAAATACCCCTTGGAAGCACTTAGCATTTGAGCAAAAAAAGTTTTATTGAATTTCTGAGGTCAAACCTATTTATCTAGATCAGCTCCAGGACGCTGAGTCAAATATGCTAGTTTTGAATCAACACAGGCGATAATCTATGTACCTTGGTATATGGACTTAAGAAAAAAAAATATAGAAAAGTAATCAATCATCTCTGGACTGGAAACTAAACACTCTCTTCCCATGAGAAGGTAAACAGAACAGAGACTACATCAGATGAAGAGAAGAACAGACCTGGTTCCTAATCACTTAATTAACCTGACTCTCTATATTTTCTTATCTTTAAAATGGGGATAAGAGCCCTCTCTCAAAGTTGTTATGAAGACCAAATTAGACAAAATATTGGAAGCACCTAATATAGTGCCTAGAACACACATATGCTTGAAACTACCCTTTCCATCTCACCTTCTATAACTGTCTCTTGATGAGATACAGACAGAGAGACACTACTCTGGGGGAATTCATGGAGTGAGTCACTTACATCACTCCATTGGTTTAATGGAGTTAAAATAAACATTTTATAAACCGCCATCCTTCTGGTAAGATATTAATCATAGTAAAATAAAACTGGCTTTAAGTTCCCTTAAGCATTGCCACACAATTCTAGTACAGAGTAGGCATTCCATAAATATTTGTTGAATGCTTGAGTGAATAAGGATGAGTTAAGCCTGCAGACACACAAAGGCACTCAAGGAACTTACGACCCCCCCCTTTTGTACCGACTTATTAGCTAAGGTTCTCAAGACAGAACAATAAGATGTTATAACAGGAAGCTACCAGATATTTGAAACTAAGTATGACTCCTTTGACGCTTTAATTACTTTTCATCTTCGGGAGAGGAAAAGGAATTATTAATTGCTATGACTTTTTGGTATTAAACAAATAATTTTACGTGTCTTCTTTTGCTTCACAAGTATCACCAATCTCATCAGCTCAAATGACAAGCTCCTGGTTGATTTACATTTCTAAACCAATTGCCTGTGATATTAGGGCCTGAAACTTTAATTGGGGTATACAGAGAGTGCATTCTAATTACTGCTGCCAGGAAGCTTCACAGAAAGGACACTTAATGGAATTAAGCTCAAGCCAGTTCTATAAACTTCCAGAAGCATAAACTGCCAAATCAGAAAACCCTGGACAACAGAAAACTAATAAGATCCTCTTTAAACCTTTTAAGTACTAAGAAAGGAAATGTGCATTCACTGAGTAGACCTTTATGCTCCCTTACAATTTTCAGATCGTTTGACCTCACCAAAAATAGAAATTCTTTCACAATGCAGGATGTTTCTAGGATTAATCCAGCTCTTAGGACCCAGGTTTCTAACACTGAATTTTCAGAGAAGGTTTTTCAGAATTCTTAGAACTAGCAATAATTCAAGGATCAATCTCAATTTAACTATTCACCCACTCACTCAACAAATATTTATGGAGGACTTGATAGATGTCAGACACTGTTCTCAGTGCTTGGGCCACAACAGTGGACCAAACAGACAAACATCCCAGCCTCCATGAGGAGACAGATGATAGATAACAAACATAACAATTCATAAATCAAATACTAAGTTTAAAGGTGACAGATGCTGCAAACACGAAAAGGGGGATCAGGATTGCCAGGAAAGGCAAAGGCAGGTTTCAATTTAAATACGATGCTCAATGTGAGCCTCTTTATAAAGGTAATATTTGAGAAAAGACTTCAAGGAAGCAAAGGTACTCATTAGTTCTGCAGATATTTGGAGGTACAGCATTTCAGGAACAGGGTCCAGTCAGAACAAAGGTTCTACAGCAAAGGGTGCTTGGCGTGTGTGATTGAAAAAAAAAAAAAAAAAAAAGAAAAAGAAAAAAGGAAGCTTAGTGTGGCTGGAATAGAGAGAGTGTGGTAAAAGTTATAAGGACAGAGAGGTAAAAGGGTAAAGGGAGCAAATCAAGAACTTCCTGTTCAAGGAAACCATTGCCATGTCCCATCGGAAGTATTTCTCCCTTGGATACTAAGATATTTCAACTAGCAAGAACAAAAACAGGGAAGCAAAATTATTGTGAGAGGTTTATTGGGTGAATTGGCATAAAGTGTCACTGTCATTTTCACTTCTCAATTCCTAGACCCATGTACTCTGCCTATGGGAGAAACTCTGTATTTGGAGCTGGTTGAGAACTTATGCTATGTATCCTCTAGAACTGCACCCCAAACTCACAAACTCACACTTTTCTTCCAGCTGGAATAGCAACTGAGTCTTCAACATGAGACATTCCACTTTTTACGAGGTCAATGCTCACACAGGGCCTGTAAATCTTATGAGTATCAGTCAATTGCCTCATTTCCCTTGTAGTGTGGGTTCCTTAGCAGAAGCAATGTTGTGTGGAAACTGTGACAGTAAGTCATTCAGTAAGTCAGTGAATGACAGTGTTGACAGAAACTTGGAATAAGAAAGAAAACCCCTCTGGTGCAGAAAAATCACTGATCCATTCTAAGTTGAAAGAGGTCCAATGTATTCAATTCCTTCTAGATGGCTGCCTGGTCCCTTCAGGTGTGACCCTGTATCAGAAGCATGTTGTTGGTTTCTGCTGTTGGCAGCTTGGACACTCAGCAGTGTTGGGTAAGGGACAGCCCATAATGACAAGTCCTTCCATAATTCCCACCTCTGCCATCATGACTTCTTTGTTTGTAGCTTGAGTGACCATATAACCGAGTTTGATGAGGAGAGTTCTGGTTTATGCTTGCTCTCCTAGCTTACTTATTAATTGCTTTAACTCTCAGAAATTCTGCAGTCTGGACAACATATCATGTGCTTATTCTATTCATAGCTCACTGTGCATACAATGGCATATGCTGACTGACATTCACAAAGTAGATCAACTGGTCAACTAATATTATCAAGTGCCTCCTTTTGCAGTGCTGCATTTTATTAAACACTTATATGGAGCACAAATATACTCATATTCTAATCTATTCTGTGATCCCTTATACCTCTTCCTCAGACCTCCTTGTTGCCAGTCTTTCAATCTTGTTTCTTCTAAGTCCTTGATCATACAGCCAAACTGTTTGCTACTGACTATGATCAATGTAGAGCCACACTTCTGGCCATTTGTATAGGCAAGGTCTAAAAAACCCCTAATATTTATTGAAGTTGTAGGATTCCCTTCCTACTACCCTTTAAGTCAATCCCCTAAGTAGGGGGCGGGGGAGGTTGTAATTTCTGCCTCTGGATGATATGCAAGAAATATTTTGCAGAAATCTATAAACCAGTCTTTAATTTCTTTAAATCACATCAAGGATTTTTTGGCATTTCAACTTCATTTAGGTAGGCCATCACGGAAGCCAGGTTTTGGTCAAAAAAGCAAGTAAAGCAGAAATCATTCACATCTCCCTGACTAGCTCATGGAAACCAGGATCTCTGGTAAGTGCACTCACATCAATACATTTGACTGTATCTAACTTAGGTTCTCCCTAGGCAAGCACTACTGCAACATAGTATCTCCTATATTCCTTAGGATTCTGACAAGGCTTCTGGCAAGGGAGGCTCTCAGTGTGAGGGTCAGGGTACCCAAAGTCAATCAAATTCACCCAATTGTCCCCATTCTCAGTTCTCACCATCCCACTCTTTCCCAGTAAGTAAATTACCTGTCACAGAACAGATCTGGCAAGGCTGTGAATTAAATTACATTGTAATTTGGCAACCTGCTGGATCAGACTCTATAATTTTTGGCTATGTCAAATTTGTATCTATGAGAATTAAGAGGCTCTCGAGGGCAATCACAGAAGCACCTTAATCCTCTGACCATGTCTTGAGCAAGAATTTAAGCCCTGAATTATGCTATTTCTTTAATTTCTCCAGTGTTTTAGAAAAACTTCAGCCCATCTCACATCCCTTGTATTTCAGATTTGTACTCTATTGATCTACCACAGCAGTCAGTTGGTCCACCAAAGCATTGCCTGTAAAACAGACACTTCATTCCAGGAAACCAAGAGAATAATTTAAGTAAGTGAATTTTGGAGTGCATGCCAGGTACCACTAGTGTTCCATTTTCAGATGGTAACTAGATTTTAACTACCCTAAAATCCAACTTGGTCATATAGACCAAGATCCTAGATGCCAACTTTGAGGGTTTAGTATCTTTATTCAGAGTTCAGTGCAGAATCCTTCTAGGTAATTAAGCAAAAGGAAATTTAATATAGGGAATTAAGTTATTACAAAATCATTAGGAGGTCTAGGGGAGCACACTCCAGGATGGGCTTCCAGGAAAGACTCCTAGAACCTGTGGAACTGATCTTCCAGTAGTGTTGCTACCTCTGCCTCAGTAAGGACAAAAGGACGCCACCACTAGAACTAACTGCATTCAAGAACACACCGTGGTGACTGTGATTCTAGGATCAGAGAGCAGGGTCATGAAGCCACCATCATCATCGGCTGTAAATACCCATAAAACTGGTGACCAGACACTGAAGTCTGTCAGAAAAGAAAAAAAAAAAAAAGTGATCTTGCTTGACAGCAGAAATAGCTAAAATGGCAAGAAGATGGCCACCGTATGCCTTCCAAATCCCAAATGCGTACCTAATCATCGAAATCGAATTCACTTCCAGAAACTTAGATGCTAAGGAGTCTGGGAGACACTATTTTAGCTTTCCAGCTCACTAGAAAGAGGTGAGATGCTCGGTACCAAGTGATCGTATTTATTATAGTAAAAGGAAAAAGAAAAATAATGACTATGCTTTTGGCCTGAAAAACAGGAGGAACAGTGTTCATATTTACTGAGAGGCGGTTAGACTACAAAAGGAAAAGGTTTGGGGAGAAATTCAAGAGTGCCTTTTCCTGCCTTGTACGAAATACAAAAGACTCATGTGGATCAAAAGTCAAGTTTGGGTACACACAAAAGATTATCCACTTCCTTCAACCCCAAATGATGGGCAATTCACTGGTCCTGTATTAGGGAGGGGGCCCAAGAGAGTCCCTAGAAAAGTTTTCAAGTGCATCGTAAAGAGAGGCGGCTAACGTCTTCTTCTCCAACTGGAAGTCTGTTCCATCACCAGCATGCTGACCTGTGCCAGTGCTATCAGAACAGGAGAAGAACTCTGGGAGAAGGTGGTATGGTGGGGCGACCAGGTGAAGGAAGGGCAAGGACCATGTGCTCAAGGTTACCAAGAAGTACAGAAGATGGATCCCAGGTGCTGCAGACCCCAGGTGAAATTAAGGGCTACAGATCTGTGAAATACTACTAGAATATGGGGCCAAAGACATGCATGTGAGAGGAATGTGGCAAAAGCCATCACTGGTAGATCAGCTGGTAGGTGGAGTCAAGTCTGGCAGAGGATGACCAAACCTAGGGGAGATGCTCGAGATAGCATCCCTCAGCAGCCAGAGCTTGTTGGGGTCTTCACCTGTCCACACTGAGTTAATCTGTGGACTTCACCTCTCCACAACTGGACAAAAAGCTAGAATAGTTATGATGATCAACAGTAAAGGCACAGTGCAGGTACCAGAGACAGGAGGCCGTCCACCTTATGACCACCAAAGAAAAGAACAGCCAATTTGGCTGGATCAGTTACATCAGTACATTTTCTCTCCCTCTCCCTCTTTTTCTCTCTCTCTTCCTCTTTCTACTTTCTCCCCCTCCTTCCCTTTTTCTCTTCACCTTCTCCCTACCTTCTCCCTGTCCCAATACCAAGTGATAAGACCTGGAAAGAGAGAAGCAGTGTGGGAGAGTGCAGTCCCCACCCCACCAGAGCCTCAGGGTTACCTGACTACGGGTAGGAGAAGAGTTCTAAGTAGAACAAGAGATTGAGGTTTTCAAACAGGTACAGTTCAGTCTTCATAGGCAAAACTATCTTAATAACCAAAAGTGACTGGAAAATTCTGGAATTACACTGAAAGGTCAGTAAGGGCGCTTTCCCCAGTGAGAAACAGCCTTTGGCCAAGCGTAGTTAGGAGCAGGTACCAAAACATACAACTATTTCATGCTTATGCCTTAAGCAACCAAGATAACCTCAATCAAGCCATTTATATTAACAGCATCATTTACATTCTGTTTTTAACCTCTGAGCCTTTTCTCTTGGCATAGCTCTAAAAGAACATTTATTAGAAACCCTTAAGACTGAAAGTGATGGCTTTTTGTAAGAAGCATTTAATCCAGTGGCTTCTACTATACAGATCATCCTCATTAGCCTTCCTGAGAGAATATGGATTTATGTTTCTTTTCAAAGCTCTGGAGAATATGGACAAAAGCTGTCCTGAATACTAACACATTGAGAAAAAGAAAATGTAAAGCCAGTTGAAGAAGATAATCAAGTCTTATAGCAAAAGTAAATGAAGGGTCATCCAAAGAAAACTGCTTATTTGGGAATGAGAGTAAGTAATGCTTTTCTGTTAATATGTTTTTAGTTCGGTTTTATAGAACTGAAAATCTTTCTCCGTTATTTACTAGACTCAGCATAGCTTCCCCTTTCCTAGGCATTGAACTATCTATAAAATTTCCCTAGCAATATGAATTTTGAAGAGTATTTTGATCAAATGTCAAAAAAAGAATTTTTTTAACTTTTAAAATTATATTAACTAGGAGAATACAAGCAACTACTTTTTTTCTTTTTGGGGCAACAAAAAAATTCTACTTCATCCCCTTCCAAACAAAAATGTATACATGTTTTAAGGGTTTAGCCCTGTTGTAAGGAAACAATATAGGAAAGGTTAAATTTATAAAACAAATTAATTAGAAATGAGTAAATGTGTTACAAAGTGACTCACCAGTAGGTCCTTTAAATATGGAATTCCAGTGTGATTAATTCTACAAAAGTTTGGTTTATACAGAAGCTTTGTTTCAAGTATTATTACATAAAATGAAGTAAACTTATTAAATAAACAGACCCATGTCCATCTTATGGAATATTTTCCTATAAAATCATATAGTTGACACTGACACAGTATCATCAGTATTTAGGATTAGAGTCATAATTTTCAAAGTTTAACTAATAAAAATATGCATATTTCCATTTCAGGGTAGAAAAACTTTAAGATAATACTCTTCCTATCTTACAATATTGTATTTGATCAAAACACCAATAGAGAAGTTTACATTCATTTAATGATATAATTTAATAGCTAATATTTCTTGTATTTTAATCTTAACTTCCACTAACACACAAACCACGCTTTGCAGGCAGTAAATAAATAAATGTCTTTTGAACTGAACAAACACCATACCTTTTTCGGTGTTAGTAGTTTTTATTAAATTCCCTCCTAACTTAAATTCTAAGTTCTCCACTGTATTTGTGTGGTGATTGATTGGTAGATTGCATTTTTTGTTTGTATTTCTTGGGCTCTTTAAGTATATTTACCTTTGCAGCTCTTTTTTTTTTTTTTTTTTTGGTCCCTACAGAGAAACTTGTTGATTGAACTGTTGGCATGCTGACCTTTTCCCACCACAGCACATTTCAGTGGTGGTGCAGCCAGTAACACGGGGGCCAGAGAATAGACAGGACAGTGCGTGCTGAGTACACTGTCTTCCTACCAGAGTGTCCAGTAAGAACCACTGCTAGAACAACTATCATTAAGTAATGCAAATTCAATTTTGACCTCAATAAGTAATCAGGACAAAATACCTATTCTCCTTTTGATGTTTCTTGCTCCTGGGATTCTAAAATAATATCTGAAAAGGAGCCTATGTGGGAAAAAGACAATGGCTTATTTAGACTGTTTTGAAAACAAAAATCATGTCACTTCAACAAAACAATCACATTCTCAGAGATTTTTACCTACCTGTACTACACTTTTCATTATATCTCTCCACGTTTTATCCACGGTTGTAAATCGTCTGCCTTCCTCAGGCATTTGAGACATAATGTCCGGAGAACTAAAAATGGGCTCCAAATACAGCCACGTGGCTTGGAACTTGAGCCATTCATCCAGAATCTCCTGAAGCAGCAGGAGTTTGCCCTCCCATTCCCTGAGAAGCAAAACACAGTGGCTCTTATCAACAGCAAACCAAACAATGTTTCAGATGATAAAACTCAAAACCATGACTAGGCTGTCAATCTTATATGCAATGGTGTTATTCCAATTTCCATTCTTCAACCTACTAGCTTTGTTCTACAAAATCTGACTCTAAATAATAGCATCAACATTTATGCTAATACAGATATATACATGTTAGATGTACCTATCTACAAATGGGTTGGTTTCTGTATATCAGTAAACCTTTCTGCAATCCGATTCTATGGACAAAGGGTAGAAACTGAGAAATGAGATTTTAGAGATACTAATGGTATTCTCAATCAAGGGCACTCGGAGCTTCTTAGGAAAGGTAATTACATTCAAGATTTATTTCCTTTAACATTCTTATTTTTTCAGTTTTTAAAAAATTGGGGGCCATAAAGGCTTTATTTCCAGAATAAAATATTTCAATTCATAAGATATAACTGGCATTTAAAGAAAAATCTACATAATCTTAAATATACTAGTGTGGCATTCGTGAGAAGGAAGCATTTTTGAATTTACAATGAGTTATCAGTTTATTTCTAAATATGGAGAACAAAAACAACTTAACTTCCTCAAGAATAAATATTATAATTACAGCATAAACTGACAATTTTACAAGCACAGCTCTATGGTCTTTGCATGTATTTGCTCTATCCTCACAACAACCCTAGGAGGCAGGGTCCAGAGTGTTGTATCTTTTTACCAATAGGGAGACTAAGGTACATAGAGGTTAAGTACCAGGTTCAAGCTCACTCAGCTAATAAACAATAGAGCCAGATTTGAACCCAGACAGCTGTAACAACTACACTATAAGAGATAACATAGCCATAAAGAAGAATGATTGGTTAATGGCAACAAAACTTAGAGATGGGATGGCTTTATGTGTAGATTCATACATTACTCATCATTTATAATTTTAGATTGTTAACACCAAGAAATGTACACGGGAGTTCAAAAAGTCGCCAGGCATTTAAAAATGTCTTTCTAAAATACCTTCCTTTCAATGTTCATCAATAAATGTGTCTTTCACACAGGGAAATGAATGCCTCTACTTCCTTCTGGTGTTCTTCCCTCTTTCTCCATCTAATCCCTGACTAATGCAGAAAATTTCTCACTAGCTAATGATCTCATGAATAGTCCTTAAAAATAGAATCTAGATATACCACTTTCAGAGAAGTTCAAAAATTACTCTTGATGAGCACATTGGAGCAAGCTGGGCAGGAGGCACAGCAATCAAACACTGAGCCAACACCAACAGCTGAGCAAGCTCAGGTTTAGGATAATATATCAATAGCCAGAGGCTGATATCACCAAGCAGGTAGCTTTCCCTCACCATGCAAATTCACATTGAAGTTGGTAGTCTGATTTGGATTTACTCTTTTTTAAGATAAAATATAAGCTGCTTAAAACAAATCACAAAAAATTTTAAAACTGACAGGATAAAGGTCAGATTTAGTTGGCTGTGTCAGATGCTCAAAATTCCAGACGAGAATCATAGTTTCATGCTTTTGCACTTATCTAGCCATCCTTTATGCATATGACTGGAAATTACAACAGACTTTGAGGAATCATCAACAACAAACTAATTAGTATATTTGGAAAATTACATTATCATCTTCAGTTTCACAGTTTATATGTTCTATAAACTATGTTCATAGGCATGAGACTATTTTTGAGAGTCAACTGTATAAGATCAGACTGTGGGCAATAAAAATGAATATCTGGAGGCTATCTACTACCTTTGTTATGAATATACATGATAGCAAGAGGATCAGGACTCTTCCAAAAGCAATAAAGGTTATCATTCCTTATAATACACTATTTAACATATTAAGTATAAAGCACAGAATCAATTTTTAAGAAGAACTGTATATTACATATGAGTGATACTTTTGGTAACATAGTATAAACACTGTCATATAAATAACACTTTACCTCATTTGTTTTTCATAGGGCTTAATGAAAGGAGATCCTCGCATAGTTTGTGTCTTAATAATGTGGTCGTCCAACAACACCTGAATTTCATCAACTGATGACAAAATAAATGTCCCACTTTCTCTATAAGGAAGAATGACAAATTCCACTGCATCCCATTCATTAATCATCTTCTCCATGGCCTTTTCGAGAGAATATTCTTTGCTAGCTGCTTCACTAATACCTTCAAACCTATCTAAATATGGTTCCAGATTCATATCTAAAAAAGAGAAGACAGTGGAATCATCTGCTGGCTGCAGGGGGTAACCAACAATGCTGGACATGGCCTCCCAGTGCCTGGGGCGCAAACCAGGATTACAAATCACTTGAATGAGAGGAATGTGCTGCTTGAAATCTTCTACCTTTGCTCTTACTTTTTTTGTCATTGTCAATGCATTTGGAGAATCATGGAAGGTTTTCTCCAGCTTATATAGTCCTCTCCAGTAATTTCCAACGTCTGTTTCTACTTGGTCTGGATTCACCTTGTGATATGGTCCTTCTGTCCATGCCCTGTATTTGGTGCTAAATTCTACACCAGTTTCATAGAGACGAAGATAAGGGTTCAAACCATCTTGGATTTTTTTACGTTGAGGATATATTGATGGTAGCCAACCAAACGCCTCCTCCTCAGCATTAAGCTGCTCAATCTGGAAGCACAAGTATTAAATATGTTATTCTGAAAGTGAATGATATTCAAAATAAAGTTTTAAAAAATATTTTTATCAAATGTGACCAAAAAAACCTCTCATTAAACCCTAAAGCTAAATTAGGCCATAACTAGAAAAACTGAGCAGTAATCTCTTTTTTCCTATTTGCTTTATTTTGTTTATTTTTGTTGTTCTTATTTCTTTTTTATTATAGTTTCCAGAGAAAAATGACTGGTTAAGTTAGTTAAAATAGTAAATTTATATATATAAAAAGTCTGCCACCCAGATATACTGAGGATATAGCTTCATTTATTAACTCACAAGAACTTAATTACTTTTTAAAAAATTCATTTATTTATTTATTTTTGGCTGCATTGGGTCTTTGTTGCTGCACTCAGGCTTTCTCTAGTTGTGGCGAGCGGGGGCTACTCTTCGTTGTGGTGCGCGGGCTTCCGTTTGTTGCAGAGCACAGGCTCTAGGTGCACGGGTTTCAGTAGTTGTGGCACGCAGCTCAGTAGCTGTGGCCCACAGGTTCTAGACGTTTGTTGCAGAGCACGGGCTCTAGGTGCACGGGTTTCAGTAGTTGTGGCACGCAGCTCAGTAGCTGTGGCCCACAGGTTCTAGAGCCGCAGGCTCAGTAGTTGTGGCCCACGGGCTTAGCTGCTCCACGGTATGTGGGATCTTTCCAGACCAGGGCTCGAACCCTTGTTCCCTGCACTGGCAGGCGGATTCTTAACCACTGTGCCACCAAGGAAGTCCCAAGAACTTAATTACTTTTAATAAACACAGCATTGTGTTAGATACTGTGGAAAATAGAAAAAAGTATATTGCAAAGTACCAATTCCAAGAGTTAGTAATCCAGATGAGGAGTTAGATACCAATTATTTAATAATATAAGGCAACAGAAGAGATGTGTTAGAGCAGTAGCCATTTAATATAAAATGAATGGTATACTTTTAAAAATGCTATCACTCAGAGACAAGAGAGCCTGCTGAAATAGCTCAATCACAGATGCTAGAGAAGCTACAACCAGGGCTGGGTCTTGAAGGTAAGTAGGATAAGAGACACAAAGAAAGCATTAATTTCCTCTTAGATTAGTAGTGAAGTTGTGAGGATATGGGAGATGGAGATGAGGAATCTATAGAATTGAAAAGAGTGAGATATGTAAATTATGCAGATTACTTAAAATTTCAGTGGCATCAGTTTAAAAAAATCTACAATTTCTCTTGTCTCAACATATATTTACATATCTGAGATTATTATAAACTATTTAATTACCTGAACTAAGATATTAAAATCTTACAATATATAAAAAATGGTAGAGCATCATAATATGGTCTGTTTTCATATTTCCCCTTTTTATAAAAAACGCAATTAAAAATTTCAAACTTGTAACATGGCAAAGAGTACTGCTTTTTCCCACCCAGCTGCTTCTAACGAGACCACTGATTTCTGAAATAGCGGTATTGGGAACAAAGTAGCTTGATGGGAGAAAATAATGGACCTAATTTAAAAACACAGCCACCAAATCCAAGCTGGCTTCCATGGAGGTGGGAAATCTAAACAGTAACCAGGTGTTATCACATAATGTAAATGATCAAGATTAAAAAGCAGATGGAGATATAACTCTATCTTTAAAATACAAGATGAAAGCCACTGAAATGTTATTACCACCAACAGAAAACAGCAATGCTGCTCCCTCCTTGAAGCACGTCTATAAAATCTATTTGTGCCATTCATATTAATCTCTAATTAAATGTAGTTAAACTCTTTTATTTGAATCCATTTCTTAAAGGTGATACCCAATACAAATTCAAATGCTCATTCTGTTGAACTAATTCATCCTATTAAGAATTTTTAAATTATACCTTGTCTGCTGCTAAATCCAACTTTCCATTCAGTGTCTGAGCCTTTTTCAGGTACCGCTGTATATCTTGAAGATCTCCAAATGAGTAGAATTCTTCTGACTGTTTAGCATAACTCTCCAATTCCTCCACAAACCGTTCACACCGTAACTAATAAAAACAATTATTTTCGTTACTATTTTTAAGAGTAAAAACCCCTAGGCATCAAGAGAAAATTTTAGAATTTGTAAGGATTATCAGAATTATTATTATATTTTGTCACTGGCAAAATATGAAGAAAGGGATGATCTTGAAGATGACTGGGATCCAAAATATACAGAATTTTTAAGAGTTGGGATTTAAGATTAATGGATTAAGATTCCTATAATTCACAAATTAGAGAAAGTTTACCCTTGTATTATCAAGGTAAGAAGTTCTAATAAAATAAATAAGTGTGCTAAACAATGGTATTTCTTTAGTATGCTAATGAAATTCAAGCACTTGAAAAAAATCTCACAGTAATCAAGTATGAGGCTAAAAGTGAACTCCAATTTTTTTTTTAAGTCCTGTAAAGGTAGCATTTTTACCAACAACTGGAAAAAACTGAATTTCTTTAATTGTGTTCTGATATTCAGGTATCTCTTCAATTAGCAATGCTAAAACAAAGTATTCCAAAGTTATTTTTCTTGTCCCATGGGCTCTCTTCACAGGAAATAAAATAAATAAATCCAGATTTAAAAGCCGAAAAACTAAACCCTTCCAGTATGAAACAGGTGTGTTTTGTTTTGTTTAATGAGAAAGGCTTCTTACAAAATTGTCATTGGTAAGGCATTCCAAATTAAATGGCTCTTAAAAAAACAGCTCTGAATAAAATATTCAGAAGTCAAATCTAGGTTATTCAAAAATAGATTTTATATTTTATAGATTATCTAGGTTGATTTCTGTCCTCTTTTGGTTTCCTAGCCAATTTGTTGCTCTGGCCCAGTGGGGGAAGGAAAATGAGAGGAAAAATTCATTAACGTTATGTGTAGTTTGTAGAATGGTATACATTACAATGAAGTATAGATAATTCTGGGCCACCTAGTGATTTCCTAAGGGTCTATTATATTGTAGCATAAGCATCAAATACTCATGATGCTTTCTACAGGTTTTAAAAATTTCTGAAATGGCCTAAACATAAAACAGAAATATAGACTTAAATATAGACTTATAGTTTAAAATGAAGGGTTTTTTGTTTTAAGTCTATAATTTATTCTGCAAACAACATATGCTGCCGATTAATTATATTTGCTATAGTGAGGTAGAACGAGGCTAGGCTTGCTATCAAACAGCTCTACTGGCTGACTTGAAGCAAGCCTCTTCACCTTCACTTGGGAACCTTAGTCTCTTCATCTGTAAAATGAGACTGAAAATACTGTGTCATTTATTCACATAATAGCTATGAAGTGCTCAAGGCATTTCTGTGTGTCAGGCACTGTGCTAGCCAAGCAGATATAAACGGAGAAAAGGTAAAAATGAGACAGCCCTGCCATCAAGGAGCTGACCGACTAATGGGGAGATGGAAATAATAACATAATGATCAGATAATTAGCCCGGTGGAGGTGTGTTAAAAGTGTCATGGGAGCAGAGGAGAAGCAGTACTGTGGTCTGACTGAAAGGGCTTCTCATAAAGTCAGCTGACTTTGCTAGATAGACAGGGGGGGCGGCAGGTCACTCCAGAGAGAATGGAGAGAGCAGGTAAGAGATGAGAGGTGTAGGAGAACGGGGACCAGAAGTTGCTCAGGGTTACTGAAGAGTCAAGAGCAAGAAGTGGGGAGAGGTAGGAGGTGAGGCTGGACAGGTAGATGGGGGGAATCACACACCATCTTATACGTAGGACACACACACCAAAGGTTCAAGTTACGGAACGTTATAGTGATGGGTCTGGGCACAGTACTTAGGCAAGCTGGTGATTATGAGGTGTGAAGGCACACCTCACCAAGGGAGCTTTGACCTTAATAAAAATAAACTCAAGACAGTACTATAAACCGTATAAGATAAATACTATTCTTATTTATGGTCATTTGTGGGCAATATATTCAAATGTTTTCTCCCTTGAAAAATCAAGAAATGATGCCACATCCATCCATTATGTGTCCTATCCTCTACTAAGACTTATGGGAGGAGAGAGCTAAGATATACTATCTGTGAAATAGAGGAGCTGACATCGCTATGTAAGAAGTTAAATATTTCCAGAAAATGAAAATAATTTAAAATATCCATGATTCCCACCTTAAGACCTTCTTGATATTGTTCTGTTTTCTCCTTAATGATTTTCCTGTGTTCGTCAAAAATTTCATCCATTCTTCCATACCACTGGAAGACATTATTATTTAGCCTAATGTCTGCTGCAGAAAAGTTGGTACACTCAATGAGGAAGGCGAGGCAGTTTTTAGAATCCACCAATCTCCGTCCCAGTTCAATCATATCAACTGTCTCTACTTTCTGAATATAAGCCTGAGGGAAAACAAAAATTACAGATGGCATTTTAAGGCACAGCACATGTCAAAAAATAGCCTGTAGAAATACACTGCATAAATACGTACAGACTTGTTAGAAGTATAGACTTTTGCTTCCAAATAGGGGACTGCAGCACAGTCTGCTTCTCATCCATCCTGAAAACCTTTACTGACAGAGCAGGGCAAAAAAGAGAAATACTAAACAACACACAAAGAGCACTGGAAAACCAAAGGATGCTATGGTTCTCTGGAATATAGGAAGCAGATGCTGAGTGATATCATTTATTCTTTCAGAAGAGCATTTTGGGCACCTATTATGCGCCTGATACTGTGCCAGGTGCTGGCAATACAGTGTGACAGAAACAGACCTGGGCTTTGTCCTCAGAGAGCTTATAGTTTAGTCGAGGGGACAGTTAGTCAAATAACCACCATAACAAATGTAAAACTGCAAACTTGCAACAGACGCCAGTGCTGCAACACTTTCCTTAGTTATAAAACTAAAATATAACCGTAGACAAATTTAACAAGGAACGTGCTAAATCTGTGAGGAAGACTACAGTACTTTATTGAGGGACATTTTTAAAGTACCAAATAAATATGGAAACACACGTTAAAACATAATATTATAAGATGTAAATTCTCCTCCCATCAGTCTAGAAAGTCAATGCAAATTCAATCAAAATTGCAATGGCATTTTAAAAAACTAAATTTGATATAATTTTAAAAGTCTCTGAGAGTACTCAGGAGTAGGCAAAGATAATCATGAAAAAGGAAAACGATAGAGACTAGCCCAGCTAAATAGAAAAATATACGATATAGATGCAGTAATTTAAACAGTTCCTGTTCTGGCTCAGGAGTAGAGAATGGAACAGAACAGAGTTTAGAAATAGATCCAAGTACAAATGGACATTTAGTGTTGAAAAAGAGGCACTTCAAATCAGGAGTGAAATGACAGATCATTTAATAAATTGTACTGAAGTAATTGGCTATTGATTTTGGAAGAAAGTAAGAGCCCTATTTACTTAGTAGAAGTACAGAGAAGGTATACTATTAAGTGAATAAAATAATTTGCAGGAGTAATGATTCAATTTTTGCAAAGACAAAGCTCTCTGTGTGTGAGTGGGTGAGTATATAGGTGTGTACGGATGTGTGTGTGTGTACATGGACATGGAGGTGCCCATGTGTATGTATATATATACATGTAGCTCTCTCAAACCTCTTTTGAAACATATTAATTTATGCACATATCTTAATAATATAAATTCTGAAAGAAACCTGCTATCCCAGTGAAAAATGAGAAAACTGGCAATTACTTGTACCTACCTGTGTTTACCTTCCCTGTTATACCCCACACCTCCCTGTCTATGAAGTAAATGCTTCTTTTCTTAATGCTTTTAAAGTTCTTTTAAATCTCTAATAACCACGTCTCTCTGGCTTTCCCTTTTCATCACTCTCCCTAGTGCCATATATATACATATGTTTGGAAAGAACCATTACCCCAAAAAAAGGAATTATGGAAAAAGGGGAAGTTTTACGTTGTACAATTACATATTGTTTAAATTTTCACTTTTGTAATTAAAAAGAAAAAAAGGACATTGCCTTAAAATCTTTCATTGATATGTCATTCTAATGAGAATAAATGTTTTTCTGTTGCAAATCCAAACAGTGATCTAAGTGAAAATACATTTTTGTAATTTGGTTAATCAGCTTTTTATGTAGTCAAACAACTGCATTTTTATTTCCTCTTACTGATAAAAAATGACTGATGTCTGTATTGAATAAACTGAGAAGATGTTTATGCTCTTACAGGAATAAACTCTTTCAAGATACAGAAATATTTTAAATATTAGGTAATGAATCCTATTTGCTAATTCTGTGAAATGTTGCTATTAACAATAGAAATTCACACTAAATAACTCCAAATTCCTACATATTTCCAGTGATGGTTAAGAGGGTAAATAAATAACACTCTTCATACTCAGTATTCATTTTTTTCAAAGGAATTTCCAGCTATGGAACTCTCCAGCTACCTTTCAAATCATCCATAATCAAAGTATCACTTGATGTTCTATAATAACTCATGTAAAATATAAAAAATTCTAAAAAGGATATCATAGGTATGTTTGTATTTGATACACACACATACACATAAATTCACATGTTAAGAACCCCAATCCAAGTACAAATACTTTAAAGGAAATAGAACCCTTTAGAGGCTGATATGTAAAATTTGGTTCTAGTGATTTTCACAAATTTTTCTTTAAGTGAATAATTTAATGTACGTAATCATTTGAACACCTTTTGTAATTTCCTACCTATACAAAGTTTTGAATGATTTAACATGTTTTGCTGGGTTTGCTTAAATATTTTAAAATCTAGGAACACAAGGGTTCTATTTTGGATCTTCAGATTGCTAGAAAAGGAAAAAGAAGATCCTGTAAAAGTGTAATGTTATAATGGAAAAGGAACAAAATAAAAGGATGACTAACCAGGTGTTTTATATTATTTTATTACCATCAGGTAGAGTTCAAGCACAGAAGCAACAAGAAAAATGATGAAAGACTTCTCTAATATTTTTAGTACCATAAGTCCTGTGCTCAAAACACTTTTCAGCAAACTACCACAGAAATGTTTACTATATAATAAAAGCCTATCGAAAACAAAATAAAATATTATTTAAGGATTAAATATTTGTTGATTAAAAAAATGAAGGATGACTGCATATCTCAGGTTGCCCAAGACAGTCCTGGTTTATGCCTGTTAGCATGGTAACAATTATTAAAAGTGCTCTCAAAAAGATTCTTGTAGACGATTGCATTAATAACTCCAATACTTCACCTCTCCTACTGTCTGTCCTTGTAGTGTCCTCTCACTGGCTCTGGGGCCATTTTGGTCAACAGGCTATTCGCTAATGTGACACAAGCAGAAATTTGAAAAGCATTTGTACAATTGGGCTTGCTTTTGTGCCTCTATCATACCATGAAAACATGCCCAGGTAAGCCTGTTGAAGTTTGAGAGACAAGTGGAGCAGAGTCAAGCTGCTGAAGATAATTACACTAGTCAACCCAGCTGAGAACTAGCTGATTTGACTGAGTCCAGAAGAACCATCTAGGAGGAGTGTCCAGCCTGAATCACCAAACTTCACACTCATGAGCTGTGTGTGTGTGTGTGTGTGTGTGTGTGTGTGTGTGTAACTTACTATTTTAAGCCTCTGCTTTAACTTTTGGAGCGATTTGTTATTGTATTATCATGTCAATAATTATAAAAGCTGGGGGAAAAAAAAGAAAAACAATTTACTTACACACACATGACTATTCTGAGCTTATAAACAATACCTTCATTTCCATCAGTTCTGCTGTATCTGGAGGAGTGCTGAGAGCTTTTTCAGATATCTTCTCAAATTCCTCACATAATCTGAAACACCAGACAAAACCCATCTTCTATAATTAAATTTTATTCCTAAATATATTCCTGTGTACTATTTTAATGTTCTATTACATGAAAAATACAGTCAGATTATCTTAACTATATGACACCTAATTAATTAAAAGCAAATTTGTGCTCATTTACTCATTCATTCAATACATATTTAATGATCATCTATTACATTCCCAACTACAGTAATAAGTGACAGAGGTACACAAATGTGTTAGATGCAATAATGGTTCTCAAGCAGTTCACAATCCAGTATGGACAGCAAGACTATGAACAATCATTTCCAACCTAGAGTTTTAAGGGCTCTACCAGAGATTTAGTTGAGATGGCACAAAAAGGTGGTCTACTTGGAAGGCATGGTTAAAATGGGACTGTGTGCTCAGAAGCTCCTGGTAATGTGCAAATATTTCCTACTGATTTAGGTTGTGGGCAATATAAACAATGAACTTACTATGGGATTTTTAAAAAAGAGTAGTGAGAGCTCAGGAAGTTCAGATAACATCTGCAGAAATTTCTTGAAGAAGATTGGCTGTGAGGCGAAGGAGAGGGAATGGATGGTGATGATGTTGGGTTGAAGTGGAGGGCTGGAGGACGAAAGAGGGTTTTGACCATGTTTGTAAATTTCAGAGGCAGAATCCACAGTGAAGGAGAGATTTAAAATGAGACACAGAGGGGACGACTAGTAGAGCCAGGTCCAGAGGGATGGGAGGCAAGGGGGCTGAGCTCATAGGTAGAGACGAGAACAGTGAGTGGCTGACAGACTCCTGACCTCTGAGAATGTGGGGAGGCAGATAGGGAGGGGCTCGTGGAGAGGTGAGATGAGACATGTTAGGGCAAGGAGTTGAGGGCATTTGTATCTAGTGGTTCCTATAATAGTCCTGGTATATCCTCTTTACAGCCAGTGAGTCTGGTGAGAGGCATAATTAAGAGAAAAGGGGAAAAAGTAGAACTGTCATGAGCTCTGGGGGCAGCTAAGAGGCAGGGAAATAGTTATGAAATTAAAGCACATGTTTCACTCAGCATGAAATGCTGTAAGTAAAAGACATTTTCACTATTCTTCCAGTACTTTTAGAGGAAAAGGTACTTTAAGCTGAATAAACTGTTCTGTTTCTCAGATAAGCCAAGTCCTAGCCCTTTTCCACGTGGTGCCTCCCTCTTCAGCCTCCCCCCTCACAGTATCTGTGAGGGCAACACAACCCACTCCTTGTTCTTGGAATACACCATGCCATTTTCATACCTCACTCCCTTCTACATATTATTTCCTCTAACTGGAATTCTTTCACCCACATCATTCCCCCTGGCGGACTCCTACTCATCCTTCAAAATGAATTCCTACATCACTTCCTCTTTGCAGACTTCTCTGATTTTCCCCTCTCCTCCAAACCTCACCCTGAAAGGAAATTAATCACTTCCTTCTCTACTGTTCTACTTCTGTGGTTCAGGACAGAACTTATGGCACCCTGTTGTAATTTACTGAATTGGATGCCTATTTCCCCTTCTACAATGTAACTTCCTTCAGGAATTTTGTTCATATTCAGTCCAAGTCTCTAGTGCTGTGCCTGACATATGATAGGTAAATGAAGCTCCCTCCAGGCTTCTTTCAGGCTAAAAGAAATATCTTTTTAATGCTTTTTCTCTAACACTATAATTATAAAAAATTCTGATTATTTGGCGGTTTTATTCCATGTAATTGATAGCAGGAAAGAGGTTTCTGGAGCCACACTATCACCAGTGCTAGAAAACTAACTACACATCTTGTCTTAAACAGGTATTCTGCTTCACACATCAGCATTCTGTAAGTTTACTTAACATGAGTCAGTTTTCCTAAAAATCTCCAGATTGGACAACAAATGAGTTTGTAGTTAAGGTAATGTGTTACCACGGCCTTGAAGGGTAATTACAGTAAAAGGATGTTCCAAATTTGAGATCCTTGACAACTATTGTGTGTATCCACTGTGAAAACTCACTTTGTGGATTGATTACACAAACTTAAAAATCTGAAGTTAGCTAATGTCCATCTGACTTGTACAAAAGAAATGTAAACACATTTTAACACCACCCTAATTCAGACAACTGGGAAGGCACATTCATGGTGAAAAAATACTAAAAATCACAAAATAACACTTAGAGCCAAGTTGAAATAAGTTTGGCTTTATCTTTTCTTTTCTATCATTTACGACACTGCTCTAATCCATTACTTTAGTTGAGTGACAGTTGATTCCATTTAATTCCTCCACCCCCCAAAATAAAAAAATAATTTTAAATAAATACCTTGTATTTACTTCCTGATGGTCTCTGAACATTTTAGCTATAAGTTTTCCACAAATAATATCTGCTCGCTTCACCAAAGCTCTGATTAATTCCTCACAGTGCATTTCAAACATTCCTAAACGAAGAGTCTGCAATGTGAGGTATTAAAAGTTTAATAAACATGAAATGACATAAATGATTCCCACAATTTTGCCTTTTTCCATAATATCGATTTGTGTGTGTGTGATCTAATACAACTGAGGTGTTTTTTTTTTAATATGATGCAGGCAGGGTTTTGCAAATACTCTTTTATATTTTAGCACTATCTTCTGGGTGAAACTCCTTGAACAGTGTATCTTGGAAGCCAATTCTATTTCAGGACAATAATTGATATAAAAACTTTGGAGAATTGAGTTATTGCTACATAGATAGTGTGGGATTTAAATGTTATACTTGCTCTGTACATAAAAGTAATGCGTGGTCATGGGAGTAATTTTGGAAAATATAAAAATGAACAAAAGAAGAAAATGTTTAATTACCAGTCTCCTACTAAACAGAAGTAACCACATTTTGGTATAGTTACCACATTTTCCAAAGGATTTGTAAACACCAAAGCAAAAAAAGATTAGTTATTTATTTATATTTATATTTATTATAAATATAAATTTATTTATATTTATTTTAACTTGGCTAAAAAAATTAGCCAAGTTAAAATAAATTACTTAAAAGTCAGGCTTATAGGGTAGACCTTCAGCTCTATGAGCGTAAGAACTATGTGTTTTGTCTACCTCTGCATAGCCAGGGCTTACCACAATGCTTGGCACATAAAAAGGCCCAACAAACAGTTTTCTGTTGATGATAATGGTCTAATTCTTTCACTGTATGGTCTAGAAATACATCCTAATAAAACTGGGAAAAGATCACTAGGTACAAAGAACGGTTGTACAAAATGGGTCATTTACCTTCCTAGATGTGTACTGTATATCCTCTATGAGTTGTTGGTATCTGTGAATTTCTTGTATTATTTTCTCATAATTATGATTTTCTGCAAGGAAAGCATCAGCATCTTGCTCAGCTTTTTTGGTAATTAAAAAATCATACTTGTCATAGAGTCTGAGGTGCTCATTCGGTGCCACGCTCTCACACATAACCACCTCCTTAATCTTTTCTTTGTGAGTTTCAACAACTTCCTTCAGAATTATCGGCTTCAAGGTTGCTGGTTTAGACTTACTTTCCTAAACAAAGGAATAAAAACAATATGAGTTATTTAAAATACTTTAAATTAAGGTAACCATATCATTCAGCTTTGTAAAAATGCCCATCTTACCATATTGTCTTTTGTTTTTATTCACAAGGTCCCTTGGATTTTCAAACCTATGTCTGTAGAGAGTCTAATCACAGCAGTATTTTAAATATCTAGGTTTCTATGTTTTGTTTTTCTTAAAGGCTACCTAGGAGTGTTTTGTTTTTCTGTATGGAGGAAAGAGCAGTCACTTGAGAACATACACAAAATAAGAGTTGGAATATCAAAACAGCAAAATCCATGTTTTATTTGTACAATTGTATATGGTAGCTTAAAAGGTAGCACTTGCATCGTACATTATTTTAAAAAAATAAGTCAGCTCAATGTCATATGATCACAGTCACAGTCCTTCTTCACCTTGAGGAGTAATGTATGTAGAACAAAGAAGGACTGCTTACTCATTCACTGACCTCTGAGCTTTCAGAGGTCAGTGTGAACGACAACTAGAACAGACTAAAATCCCTAGTTGCAAAATTTGCATTCTGCTACCACCATTAGAATAATGTGGGCAAGAATGTATCAGACAACAACTTTAAATACGCAAACAAATCTCAACAAGTTGTCTCCTTCTCTTTTTGAATAAGAGGACAAGTAAACGTGCATATACGGTTTATTATCTTGAACCAAGTTACACTTAAAAAATATATATGCTCTCTACCTGTTGTCCAGAAAAATGGATTTTTAATTGTAACAAATAAAAATCATTACCAGTAGTGAATATTCTACAGCTTTCAAATTGAGAATATGAAAGGATTCCTTAGAGAACTGGGTAATTTGTTCAGGTATCCAGGATGCATTTGTCTGCTATGCCCCCTAGTGGACATTTCGGAAATCACACTTTATCAGAACTAGATGCTTCATGACTACATTAGTGAATCCCACCATCACCACTACCTCACCCCCGCAGGGCACAGCAGATGCTTGGTGTCATCTTTTTTGAAAAAGAACTTTAGGATAAAGCAAAATATACTATGTACTGCAATGTGAAATTGTTGGATCTAATGTGAAGCTCATTAATATTCAAGTACCCTCTGTATCACTTGTTTCCAAACTTGAGGGATTGCCAGAATCATCTAGGGATATTTTACCAGTACACCTACTTCTGAGTACAGACTGTCATTGTAAATCTACATCTCTAGGTGCAGGGAATGGGGGTGGCGGGGACCCCTGGATTTGTATTTTTAGAAGTCACCACATGGGGCTTCCCTGGTGGCGCAGTGGTTGAGGGGACAGGGGTTCGTGCCCCGGTCCGGGAAGACCCCACATGCCGCGGAGCGGCTGGGCCCGTGACCCATGGACGCTGAGCCTGCGCGTCCGGAGCCTGTGCTCCGCAATGGGAGAGGCCACAACAGTGAGAGGCCCGCATACCACAAAAAAAAAAAAAAAAAAAAATCACCACATGATGCTGATACATAGGGTTTTAGAATCATTACCCCACGTATAATGCCCCAGGTAAGACCTATCTCTCAAAATTTGATACCAGAAAAAATACCTGAGCAGTCTAAAACTTGTTATATTTTCCTCTTTACTGTAGAAACCAGGAAGCTTAGAGCCATATTTTATAAGCATAAAATCATAGCAACTGTCTTCATTCAGATGATTATAATACTTTTTTCCACTTTGAACTTTATCCAGTAACTCTTATTAACTTGTTATATCTGTCTGTTTCATAAGCTACATCTAGTCATTCTTGAGGAAGGCAGGGTATGAACAGAATACAAAAGGATGCAATAGGTGAACTGGAATTAAACAAAAAAACAAAGTAAACAGTAAGTTTCTTGAGAGACTTCTATTTATGGTAATATGAGGAATAGATACCCTGTTTGAGAACAACAACCTAGTTCAAAACACATAAATATGCTGGGGAAAATGCCAAATATAACTTTTATAATGCATGGTTAAGGCAGTAAAATAATAAGGAAAGTCTAAGGGGCCAAACATGAGAGAATACATGAATCGGGAGGTAACTATATGCGGACGTGAGCAGCTGCCCTGGGGACTCTGCTGATCCCTGGTGGCCTAAGCTTTGCTTTAATGAGTCTCCAGCAGGATGGGCACATGTGTGGGGCTGGGTGGCATGGGTGAGAGAATGGCTGTCAGGAAACAAAGCCTCATGCCTGAGTAAGGTGGAAAGTCAACTGATACCCCTACATAAAGCCAGGAACAATGAAAAGTGACACAACCTCACAATGAGGGTTCTGAGGACACAAAACTTCAGAATGCTGCAAGCTGACAGAACCTTTAAATGAGGGGGCAAGAAAGGAAAATGTCTTGTTTTGGTCTTGTTTTTCAGTGGAGAAGAGAAAGGATGGTTGTCTTAAGAATTTGGAACCACAAGCCTGTTCTCTTACACATTTGGGTAAACACTCACAGTTTACCCAGTGTCGTCCACAAAATCCTCAGGCAAGAAATTTGTTTAAAAGGGTCCTGGGGGCTTCCCTGGCAGCACAGTGGTTAAGAATCTGCCTGTCAATGCAGGGGACACGGGTTCGAGCCCTGGTTCGGGAAGATCCCACATGCTGCGGAGCAACTAAGCTTGTGCGCCACAACTACTGAGCCTGCACTCTAGAGCCCACGAGCTACAACTACTGAGCCTGCGAGCCACAACTACTGAAGCCTGCGTGCCTAGAGCCCGTGCTCCGCAACAAGAGAAGCCACTGCAATGAGAAACCCACTCACCGCAACGAAGAGTAGCCCCCGCTCACCGCAACTAAAGAAAGCCTGAGCAGCAACAAAGACCCAACGCAGCCAAATAAATAAATAAATAAATAAAAATAAAGTTCCCTTAAAAAAAAAAAATCATTAAAAAAAAAAAGGGTCCGGGTTTGCAGGGGCCTCCAGAGCACATGTCAAGAGAATATATGCAAAATCCAGAGGAACCAACCCAAATCAAGGCCTCAAAGACTTCCCTGCATAAAGTTTTTATGTGTATAAGCCCATAATAATAAAGAAAAAACACCCACAGAAATAAACCACCAGAAGCAGAGTCAGATCAACAGAGAAGAGTAATGAATACATGACTAAGTACAAGAGACTATCAAAAATGACCAGGCCTAGTTGAAAAAAAGAAAAGTTAATGGATTCTGAGAACATAAACATAAAATGATAAAAAAATTAGAAGCTCTATGAAGAAGATAATATTCTCAAAATGAATAATGTCACAATCACAGTGTTAAGTAAAATAAAACAAGTCATGAACCATTTATAAGATGACTCCATCTATACAAAGACATAGAAAAACTAAAGAGAAATTGTTTACAGATATACAGAATGTAGTAAGTTTATGTTTAAGAATTCAGAATAATAACTACAAAATGCCCAATGGTCACTGCAGCACTGTTTACAATAGCCAGAACATGGAAGCAACCTAAATGTCCACCGATAGAGGAATGGATAAAGAAGATGTGGCACATATATACAATGGAATATTACTCAGCCATAAAAAAGAGCAAAATAATGCCATTTGCAGCTACATGGATGGACCTAGAGATTGTCATACTGAGTAAAGTCAGACAGAGAAAGACAGGTGTCATATGATATCGCTTATGTGTGGTATCTAAAAAAATGGTACAAATGAACCAATCTACAAAATAGAAATAGAGTCACAGATGCAGAAAACAAACTTATGGTTACGAAGGGGGAAGGGAAGGGCAATAAACTGGGATATTGAGATTGACATATACACACTACTATACATAAAATAGGTAACTAATAACAAACTACTGTATAGCACAGGGAACTCCACTCAATACTCTGTAATGACCTATACGGGAATAGAATCTAAAAAAGCGTGGATATATGTATATGTATAACTGATTCACTTTGCTGTACAGCGGAAATTAACACAACATTGTAAATCAACTATACTCCAATAAAAATTAATTTAAAAAATAACTACTAAGTGCCAGATAGTGATTCCTTTGCTAGAAGGTAGAAGGATAGGGATATGAACAGGGAAGACCAATTGGGAGGTAGAGATTAAAGGTAATAGTCATTGTTTAAGCTAGATTGAAGGTATGAAGGTGTCAACTCATGTCAACAGCATGGTGTGAATGCTACGGCAAATGCTCATTGATGGCTTCAAACCAGATCACAACTTTAATTCTTCCCCCTCAGAAAGTTTTCAGCTGAGTTCAATAGAAGACTGGTCTAAGAAACCAGTATTTAAGAGAAGCTAATGGGAAAATAGTATGTTTTTAAAGCAAAAAATTGCCTTATAAGCCAATGTTACTAGCCCATTTGTATTCTGTAAAGCAGAGGATACCTGTCTATACTAAAAGAAGTTATCTGAAGCAAATACCATCATGCAAATTGAAGCAATCAGAATATCCTTATTACTTACCGACTTGGAATACAATTTTGCCTCAACTCTTGGCACGAAACTGACAGCCTTAATCATGACATCATAAACATTTAGAAGGATGTCTATATAGTCACTGAAATCAGGTTCAAACTTAATGGTGTCATTATCAAGAATCAGCCTCATGACAAAACCTGGATGTTCCAAAGCTCTAACAGAATCCTGCAACAAAGAAGTTATATATATAATAAAGTATACATATATATATATGCATATGAATTGTGATAGACTAAGGAGTGCACTGGTCCCAATTAGGATACGTGAGAACTCACCCTTCCTCTTATGTCCTAGACAGTTAAGCCAAAGAGGAACTGTACTAAAAAGGGCAAGAGCCATTCCCAGCTAGACTTGTTGGTATCTAGTATCCACTAAGCCTACAGATCAACTGTAGGGTCAAGATTCCAGAAAAAGGAAGATGTGCACAGCAGTGGAGCTCTAGAATCATGAAAGAAGGAGCCCAAGAGGAGAACATTCAAATTCCCAGACTCCACTCACCCTGTAACAGGACCTTCTTCCAGAAAGAAAAGAGTTCTTTGGAGAAATCTTCCCCAGCCCTCATGACCCAAATTTCCCAATTATGAGAATTTTGACTTATTTCCACTAACCTCACCAATGTGATGATAATAATATATCCTACATATGCAGGTTGACATTAAGTCATTTTTTTAAAAAACACATAAGTGTAATAGGTCTAAAGATACACTTTCTGCTCTTCCACTGGTAAAGGTTATTTTATAATTATCCACTCTGAAAGAATTGAAAATAAATAAATTGGTAAATGAATATTGGTGTCACTGAACCTTACTTACGGGGGGTTGTGCAATTAAGTCCGTGAAATCTTGCATGGAAACCAAAGCGAGGTCCTGCAGCTGTAAAGTCATAAGTGTAGCAGCACAGTTGAAAAAGGATTCCAACTTGGCACTGCTGTCACCAGTTGGCAATAGCTTTTTTTTATTACCTTGGTAATAAATATTCTGCACTTCTGGAAACCACCTTGAAAGAACAAAAGACCTTTAAAAGTTAATATTTTCAGTGAATTACTCCTCTTACATTAAGCATTAACAGTAACTTCTGAACATCTAAAGGTCTTTATAGAGAGGTATATTGCCAAGTCACATTATCCACTCTCTGAAATGTAAGCGCTAGCATATTTCACTCCTCCTGGGAAAAGAAATTTTAATCATAGCCAATGGAAAATGGCTCAACGACATGATGCTGTGATAAAAAGGTAAATCGAACTCCTGGAACCATGATTCCTGCACTTTTTGAATAATATGACAATTAACTTTATTGGATATTACAAGATACTCCTCCCCAGTCTCTGAAATTGCTCTTCAGGGAATGGATTTGTCAGTTTAAAGCTAAAATGTGAATAACATTAAATCAAGGGAGGGCTTATTTGGCTCAGCCCACTTGGTAATTTATGCTATTCTATCTATTTCACAATGATAGTTGAAAACAGGACACAAAACAACAAAATCAAGTACATTATTTTTTTATCCTCCTTCATGAGAAATCCTGAAAGAGTGACCGATTTAAAACAAGTTTCAAATGTATATGTATCCTTGTAATAAAAGGAAAACAGTGAAATTAATATACAGATACATTATGATGATAACAAGTGAAGTTGTCAGTTTACAAAACCACTGTCCAACACTAAAATTAAGGAATATTTGTACCTCTTTCAAAAGAGATAATAAATTTTTAAAAACAAGGAGTCAATATAAGTTCAGGAGTTGCCTGAATGCTCCAAGAGAGATCAAAGTTTTAAATGTATGTATTCATCACTTTAACAAATACGTGTTTATTGCCTACTCTGTGCTAGGGACAGTGTCATGGGAGATATGAAAAGATATGACATGATCCCTTCTCTCTCATAATAATGAAGGCAATGTGTCATGGCAGAAAAACAGCTTTGAAATCAAAGAATAGAGACATAATTTTCTATTTAAGTAATAGAGAAGGGTTCTATAGTGAAGATGGCAATTTTCACTGAAGAACAGATAAAAATGAAATGAGGAAGACCCTGAGAAAAGGATCTGAAGTAGAATATACTAAGAAAAATAGGTGGGAGAGGTAGGGCTAATATATCTGATCATTTCACTGTCTATAATGGAGCTAATACACCAGAAAATAGGAAAAAATAAGTGGGGGGAAGTCTGTGAGGACTTCTGAAGAACTTGGGAGCTAAACACAAGAACCTGGGACAGGCTCACGCTCTGTGAATACACCGCAGATCCTCCTGCAGTGGGGTATCACTGTTGAAGCAATAGGTAAAAGGACAAAGGAAGACAAGTAGCAAATACTAAGTAGAGAAGGGCAATGCCCTCTCTACTTAGAATGCCTTCTCTACTAAGTAGAGAAGATTAATGAAGGGGATTGAGAAATCTCCAATAGTTCAGGCAAGAGATGGAGTAAGTCCAGGGCTGTAAGACTGGAAAAAGGACAAAGAACAGAAAATACATTGAAAAAAATTATTCATTCAATCACTGTCTCAAAAATACTTACAGGGTTTCCTATTACGTACAAAACATTTGAGGTACTAAATATTATTCAGTCCTCAAAGTACTTATAGGTATGAGTGGAGGGGAAAATGCACACACATAAATATATATTATAAAAGGAAAAAGTAATAAGAGAACAAAGTGTCAGAGGCATTCAGAAGGAAGAGATCACTTTTGATGAGGTAACAGTAAAGACTTCATGGAAGAAGGGTCATTTGGTCTGGACACTGAAAGACACAGAGGGGCTTCTCCAGGAATGAGCTGCATTATGTGCTGTAAATAGCGTGAGGCATAATTTTTTTTATTGAGGTGTAACTGATATAACATTATATTAGTTTCAGGTGTACGACATGACGACTGAATATCTGTATGCATTGCAAAATGATCACAATAAGCCTAGTTAACACTGGTCACCATAATTAAAATTTTGTTCTTCTTGGGATGAGAACTTTTCAGATCTACTCTCCTAGAAACTTTTAAATACACAACACAGTATTGTTAACTGTAGTCACCATGCTGTGTACTACATCTCCATGGGTTATTTATATTATAACTGTAAACTTGTACCTTTTAACCTTCTTCAACCATTTCATCCACCCCTTACTCCCTTCCTTTAGCAACCACCAATCTGCCCTCTGCATCTATAAGCCTGGTTTTTTGTTGTTGTTGTTTTAGGTTTCTCATACAAGTGAGACCATATGGTACTTGTCTTTCTCTGTCTGACATATTTCACTTAGCATAATATCTCCACAGCCCATCCATGCTGTTGCAACATCTTCTTTATCCATTCATCAACCGATGAACATTTAGGTTGCTTCCATGTCTTGGCTATTGTAAATAATGCTCCAATGAACATGGAGGTGCACATATCTTTTCAAATTAGTGTTTTCCTTTTCTTCAAGTGAACACCCAGAAGTGGATTTGCTGGACCATACGGTAGTTCTACTTTTAAAGTTTTTAGGAACTTCCATACTGTTTTCCACAGTGGCTGCACCAATTTACATTTTCAGCAACAGTGCACGAGAGTTCACTTTTCCCCACCTCCTCACCAACACTTGTTACTTCTTGTCTTTTTGATAATAGTCATTCTAACAAGTGTGAAGTGATGTCTCACTGTGGTTTTGATTTGCATTCCCCTGATAATTAGTGATGTTGGGCATCTTTTCAGGTACCTGTTATTTATCTGTATGTCTTCTTTGGAAAAATGTCTATTCAGATCTTCTGACCATTTTTAATCTAATTGTTTTTTGCTATTACATTGTATGAGTTCTTTATATATTTTGGATATTAACTACCCATTAGATGCATATTAGTTGCAAACATTTTCTCCCATTCAGTAGCCTGCCTTTATATTTTGCTGATGGTTGCTTTTGCTGTGTAAAGTTTTTATAAATATGTGTATAAAACATAAAATTTTGCTAATAGTATCCAAGAGGTTCTTATTCTGTTTTAATCCCCTTAACCTCTGATTAAATCTGATACAATTATGTCTGCAAAGATGACAATGCTAAGAGTCACAGAGTTTAAGTGGGGAGCAACTGAGCAACTTTCAAATTTTCCTAGAATTCCCATCTCACAGATGGAAACAAACAAGGAGTAACTAATTTAAAAACCAACAATTGGTTAAAAAGGAGAACAAAGAGTCTACAGATTTACCAATTGGATAGATATTTAACAATGGTAAGGTATGGCTATAGGCTAATCTTAGAAGCCATGCCGTTTTTAATTTAACATGACTATTTCTACAGGCATGGCCCAAGGTGAAAGTTTTTTCAGAACTGAGAAAAGATAGAAAGATAGAAGATAGAAAAGATAGGTTAGGTCCAGGTTGCAGAAGACCTTAAAAGGCAGGTTAAGAATTGTGGATTTATTTTGTCAACAAATGGAAGGTACACTGAACTAGGGGATGTTTTAAGATTCACCTGGCTGTGGTTTGTAGGCTATATGGGAAGATAAAAGGGCCCGCCAAGGGTAGTAGCAGTGGGAATTGACAGAAAG
Source organism: Physeter macrocephalus (assembly GCF_002837175.3). NCBI lineage: Eukaryota > Metazoa > Chordata > Mammalia > Artiodactyla > Physeteridae > Physeter > Physeter macrocephalus. The sequence continues at coordinate 99,917,219 of NC_041215.1, forward strand.
GAGTACACATGGAAGATGCTTCTGAGAGAGGACCAAGAATACTTGGTGTCCATAAAAGAAGTCTCAGTAAATATAAAATGATGAAAATCTTACAAAATTAGAAAATCAGTAACAGAAGGACACTGTGGAAATTCACAAATATGCAGAAATTAAACAACATAGTCCTAAACAGGCAATGAGTTAAAAACAAAAAAACACAAGGGAAATTAGAAAATAATTTGAGATAAATGAAAATGAAAACACCATATATCAAAATTCATGGGATACAGAAGAGTAGTGGTCAGACTTTAGACCTGTAAACACATTAAAATATATTTAAAAGATCTTAATCCAATAGTCTAAACTTTACTAGAAGTCAGAAAAAGAGAGAATACTAAATTCAAAACAAGGAGAAGGAAGAAATAGAGATCTGAGTGGAAACAAACAAAATAAAGAATAGAAAAATAGAGAAAATCAGCAAAGCCAAAAGCTGGTTCCTTGATAAGATCAGCAAAATTGACAAACCTATAGCTAGACTGACCAAGAAAAAAAGAGAGAAGACTCAAATTGTTAAAATTAGAAATGAAAAAAAGGAGACATTAATATTGACCTTATAGAAATAAAGGGAACATAATAAACCACTCTATGCCAACAAATTAGATAACCTAGCAAATTCCTAGAAAGACACAACCTACCAAAACTGACTCAAGAAGAAACAGAAAACATGAATAGACTTATTACAAGTAAATACATAAATTATCAAAAAAATTCTAAGAAAATTAAAAGGCCAGGATCTAGGAATAGGTGGCTTCACTGGTGAGTTGTACACCAAATGTTTAAAGAAGAATTAACGCCTATCCTTCACAAAGCCTTCCAAAAAGAAAAAGAGAAAGGAATACTTCGTAACTAATTCCATGAGGACAGTATTATCATAATACCAAAACAAGACAACAATATCACAAGAAGAAGAAAACTACAGATCAATACCCTTGATAAATATAGACACAAAAATCCTCAACCAAATACAAACTGAATTTAGCAGCATATAAAAAGGATTATACTCCGTGACCAAGTGGAATGCAAGGTTGCCTCAATATATTAAACCAATGGTAATATACCATATTAGCACAGTAACAGAAAAAACTAATTATCATCTCAATAGATGCAGGAAAAGCCATGTGGCAACTCTACATTATTTCATAATAAAAACAATTAAGAAACTAAAAAGTAAAGGGAAATTCCTCAACCTGATAAAGGGCACCAACACCGCTAACTTAATGTCAGAGGAAGACTGAAAGCCTTTCCTCTGACATCCGGAAGAAAATAAGGATGTCCATTCTTGCCACTTCCATTCAACATTGCATTGGAGGTTCTAACCAGAGCAATTAGGCAAGGAAAAGAAAAGAAAAAAAAACACATGCAGGTAGGAAATGAAGAATTAGAACAAGTTCTATTTACAGATGACACAATCTTACATAGAATACACACGTACACAAAAACTATTTGAGCCAATAAACAAGTTTAGTAAGGTTGCAGGATATAAAATCAATATACAAAAAATACTTAGACTTCATCAAAATTAAAAATATTTGTGCTACCATTAGAATTATCAAGAAAGTGAAAGGACAAACCTCATAATGGGAGAAATATTTGAAAATCATAACTGATGAGGGTCTACTAAAGTACTCAGAATATATAGTCAGCCCTCTGTATCCACGGGTTCCACATCTGTGGACTCAACCAACTACAGATTGAAAATATCAAGAAAAAATTCCAGAAAGTTCCAGAAAGCAAAACTTGAATTCTCCATGTGCCAGCAACTATTTACATAGCATTTATACTGTATTTACAACTACTTACATAGCATTTATATTGTATTAAGTATTATAAGTAATCTGAGATAATTTGGAGGATATGTGTAGGTTATATGCAAATACTATGCCATATTATATAAGGGACTTGAGCATCCGTGGATTTTGGTATCTGCTGTGGGGGAGGGGGTGTTTCTTGGAATCAGTCCCCCATGGATACTAAGGGATGACTGTATAAAGAACTCTTACAACTCAAAAATAAAAAGACATATAACTGAATACAAAATGAGCAATGATTTGGATATTTATCCAAAAAGATAAATAAATGGACAATAGACATGTGAAAAAAAGCTCAACATCATTAGTCATTGGGGAAATGCAAATCAAAATCACAATGAGATAGCACTTCACATCCACTAGGATGGCTATAATTAATAAGAAGGACAATAACAAATACTGGCAAGGATGTAGAGAAATTGAATGGTAGGAATACATTGTTGTTAGGGATGTAAAATCTAACAAACCCTTTGGAAAACATCAGGGCAGTGCCTCAAAAAGTTAAATATAGTTATCATATAACCCAGCAATTCCACTCCTAGGTATACAACGAAGAGAACTGAAAACAAATGTTTACGCAAAACAAATGCTCATGGAAGCATTATCCATAATAGCCAAAGAGTAGAGACAGCCCACACTGATGAATAGATAAGCAAAATGTGGTATTAATATATTCTGCAATGGATTATTATTTGGCCATGAGAAGAAATAAAGTATTGGTACATGCTATAACACGGATGAACCTTGAAAACATTATGCTTAGTGTATGAAGTCAGACATAAATATGGTACCATTCTGCTTAGATGAACTGTCCAGAGTAGGGAAATCTACAGGGACAGGAAGTATATTAGTGGTTGCTAGGGGCTTGTCAGGGTGGAATGGGAGTGACTGCTAACAGATACAGGGTTTCATTTGAGGGTGATGGAATTAGTGATGACCATTGCATAATCTTGTGAATATATTATAAACCATTGAAGTATACCCATTAAAGTGGTGAATTTTATAAGTGAAATATATCCCAACAAGAAAACAACAGTTAACAATACACTGAATATGGCTGGGGATGGTGAGGATGTACATGACGAGCAAAGAGACAGAAAAAGTCGAAAAGTTTTCAACGTGGCCTGGGAGTGGTCCAGAGGAGGAAGAATGGCAGGCTTGGAAGAAAGAATGAGTACTGTTACGGAAATGCTGAGAATCAGGTGCTGACGTGGCATTCAACTGGAGATATACAGTAGAACATTTATAAGAAGGGCACAGAGCTCAGAAAACATAACATCTTGAGACAGCTAAGACAGACGAAGTCATGAAACTGTCGAGAATATAGAGAAGAAAAACAAACACCTGGAGAGCCCCTACTCTTAGAAAAGATAGTAAGATTAAGTAGAGCCAGAAAAGGAGATCAAAAAAGAAATGGGCACAGGAACACAGAACAGGGACTTACAGAAGGCGGTGGTGATTAAACCACAGCAATTGCTGAGTAGAAGTGGAGGACAGGACTGACAGAAGACATTTGGGTTTGGCATAGATGTCATAATTAATCATTTACTAATTGTTTCTCCATTTCGGTGAGCTGATGTTCTGCCTTTTAGCCAAGATAAACACATTCTGGCTCACTATGTAAAGTATGGTCAGAGAGTTCTTCCCTTAGAATCAATCAGGAGGCATCAAGAGATACAGTTAATCAATATACATCTCTCAGCAAAATCATTCAATAAAGGTTTATCCTCTACTCTGTACTTTGACACACCCAGTCTACTAAAATTTGCAGTGGGAACGTATTCCTGGGGTAGAACCCTGAAGTTATAGATCAGATAATTTACTCTTATTCTGTCCTTATGGGGTCATATTCTCTTCTGCAATTAATTATGCACTTTCATTCTGCACCTCTCCTCTATTTTTTTTTATGTGAACTAAATACTAATACTAAATAGAAGTCTAAAGTTCTTTCAAGTAATGTCAGACAAAGAATTTGATTCTAACGTATTAGAGAAGAAAAAATATAAAGGGAAGATTCAGTCTTAAACTGTCAAGATACACATCTAAGTACCTCTTGGAAATCATGAAGCCATGCTGGAGTTTCATGTCCTCTGTTATCTTAAATTTGATCTAATATTAATGTCCCATTTATAATAACTTAACGGCCCATGACAAAGACAATTTTACTGTATTGTTTCAGAACGTATTATCTGGCACCAGTACCGATAATTATCACATGTGGCTTTCCCAATTTGAAGGGCCAATCCAAGATGATGTTTAATTAAGTCTAACTTCCCAATACGACTATAAACTCCTTTAAAGAATATATTTTCCTCACCTAAGCATTCTTTAAACTCTTCTGCATCCTCCATCCAAAACCAAAATGTAACAGGCACATTACCTTGCATGTATTAACAGTAGATTCAAATAAATCTCTGGTGAACGATTAGTTGATGATCATTCCCCCCACGTTATCCACCCCTACTCTCAGAGCAGAGGGTAGAAACCAGACGTTGAGAAAAAGTATCAATTATAATCATTTTAGTTTCTGTACAATCTATGCTGTGTAGAACATCTGGATAGACATCACAGAGCAAGGCAGTTAAAGATATCATATTTAACTCTCAAACGGAAATGATTACAAACTTTTAAAAATGAGATTTCTAAAAGCAGTTAAACTGCAGTAGCCCACCAATCACATTTTTAAATTTATGTTTTCATACATGAAACTTCAAAACTTTACATTTTAAGTAGAGTCTCTTTGGCAGATTCCATGTGTTTCATGACAATGCTCTGAAAAGTCGACAGCTCTAATGCATCCTGGCAATTGTGAAATTCTTCTACATCAACTAAACGTAACTTTCTGCAAGAGATGAAAATGAACGGTGATTTAAGTATGAGGGTTTTTTTTTTAATTTAACATTTTGCTAATTGATCCCTTCTCAAAAAATGATATTCCTAGGTTTTATCACTAAAATTTGTGTTCCATAAAAATATTCAAGAACATATTTTAATTTAAAAAATAATTAATATAATTAAATTCAGCAGGAACACAATCTGATATTATGAAACTGTGCTGTGCAGTAGAAGAAGGGCATAATAACTGAAATTTGATGGTTAGGTTAGACTGATTTTTGCTTTCAAACTGGAACAATTAAAACAGGAAAAGAGGCAGGGCTCCAAACTTACAGGGTCCACTCCTCCTAATACAAAAATTCCACCCTTTCTGAAAAGAGAGCAACCCTGGATACTGGAGAGCCATGAAGTGAGGGAGTTCTCACACCTAATTAAGACTCAGTGTATAAAAATCTTTTGAACCTGTCTGGTTTTGATTTTTTCAGAAAACACAGTGCTTTCTCCAGCCAAGAGTTTTCAATTCTGACGACAACACTATGATCTTTGTTACATACACACTTTAGTCAGTTAAGAAGCTTCTCTGGCAGATTAAAGTGAAAGAACAATGCTACTAGCACTGCAGTGTACTAGTCTCCTCAAGTTAACTACAGATTTCTTCCCTATTAGAGAAATTGCTATTTAATTTCCGCATGGTTAAATGATTTCTATGTTATCTGAAAGATAGGAAACACTATTAAAAACATCACCTTTTAGTTTTTACTTAAAAACCAATGTAAAATACTGGTTAGTAGACAAAACACGTTTCACATCTATTTATATTCCTTTCACAAGCAAAAGTCCACCTCTTAGGTTACCATGAGGTTAGTAAATGACCTCAGTGATACATTAGGCACAAAGTAGGTATAACCATTGCTGGAGAATCTTCGGTAATGCGTTATTCTGGGCAACTGAGCAGTATAAAGCAATGTTTTAAATAAAATACTTTTAAAATGTGGCATGACAGCACATAACTAAACATAATCTGCTCTCCTTATGCTTCTTGGTCAACATTTTCAACATGACTTTATGTCTCCAAGCTGTAGCTATCAATCAGGGTACAGGTGCGTGCTGTGTGAAGCAGCACTGAAGGAGAGCGGTTGCTAGGGCAGGAGCACCTAGAATTCACTTTGCCACTGAGCAACCAGGCCAGTTTTCCCTGCACTTCCTCAGTGCTTGATTTAGACACAATTCTAAGCACAGGCCACCCATCTTTCATGTTTTGAGATTGATAGGCCTTTACAGAAGTTTCACAGAACTTTCTCATGAAATCTCTGCTGATAACATTTCCTGTTTGGTCAATAGGCTGAATTGTTAAGAAGATGGGAAAAATACCACCAGACACTGGTCCTTCTTTCTCAGGACGATTCCTACAATAATCTGGCAGTAGAACAACAGTTTTAACCACTGGTAAAAGACTACCAGGAAGAGTCAGGAAAAAGAGTACTCAACCAAATAACAGCCGCAAGTCACCCAGACTGTGAACCTCAGGTTCTCCTCTGAACTCTTCCTACCTCACCTGCCGCATGCAAGCGGACGTCAATTTCGCGAGACTCAGCTGTCAGTCACGGATCCCTTCCACCTGCCACTTGATGCCCATCACAGACTGAAACCCACCTTGATCTTTGGATCCATCACTGGTTTCAGGCGGAGGGACTTCAACAGTCCTGGCCCAACACTCTGGACTCAACACCAAGTCAGTCTCTGATTTTCATCTCCGGTTCTCAAAGCTAATCTCACTTCTCCCGGGGCCCAAGTTGCCCCTTAAATCCCACTCCAAGTGCCTACATTTCTTGCTTGCTCCATGAATTTAGAAACAAGTTCAGCTCTGGCCAGCTCTCCTTCACTACATTCAAAGTGGCACACTCTAGGAGGTGCTCTGCACTCGCTTTCTTCACTTACTAATACATCCTGGAGACCCTTCCATATTAGCACGTTGAGACTGTTCTCATTCATATTTCATAGCTGTGTAATAATATTCCATTGTGTGAATGTACCATCGCTCATTGAACCAGTTCACTATCAATGGTTACTTGGTTGCTTCCGGGCTAATCCTCTTAACAAATGGCACAATAAAGAACCCTGAATCTTTATCACTGCCTGTATTTTCATGTGTATCTCTAGACTAATTTCCCAGAAGTGAGATTGCTGGATTCAAGTGTAAATGAATTTGTAATTTGGATAGATATGACTGGATTCCCTTCCAAAGGGTGCCCATTTCTCCAGTCTTCACTAACAAAGCATGATGTCACTATTTTGGAATTTTGTCAATTCCATAGGAAATATAACGATATCTCAGTGTAGTTTTTATTTCAATCTCTTTGCGTTTTTCTTATTATGAGTTAAGCATCTTTTTAATATGTTTAAGATTAAGTTGTATCCTCTCTGAGTACTGTACAGTAAATGAATCCACAGTGTTCTCGAAGTATTTTCTTGGACTCGCCTTGATCAAATCATGAATTTCAAAAGTTGTTCTTTATCTCCTCATTTTCTTAGACATCCTCCTACTTATACTGTAATTTATATCCTTTGATAATTTCTATACTCATATATACACTGTATATACATGTGTCCCCGACATAGACCATTTTTCAAGCAAAAATGCCTGTGTGCTATGTAGGTTTTTGACTGCATTATAAATGCCATCTCTGTCATTAAGTGGGTTCTGTAAGCATAAATACTGAATGACATGAATTTGCACATTGCCATCTAGAGAGCATCCCTATTCATAGAGGTGTCCCTATTCATGCATTTTAGAGTCATTCAGACAATGTTTTTGTATCACCATCCCCCAACCCACAGCCATACATAGAGATGTCCTGTACCTTCAAGACCTGCTGAGATTCAGGGCAAATGACTGTTAACCCAGAGTAAGGATGCCCTGTGTGTTCAATGCTGGCTTCTCCTCAGAGGGGCAGCACTTGGGTCTGCCCATCCCACTCTTAATATTCACACAGAGAATAAAAACAACTTATACCGGCAAAGGCAACATAGGAGTTGGTGGGGCTCTCTTCCCACCCACAGACTGCAAAGCTTCTCTCTCATTTGTCTTTACCCTGGAAGCCCTGAGGTTTGCTTCAGCTGCTGCAACTAACACCTCTACCACCACATCCCTGGACACTAATTTTGGACATATCTACTATTTACTGTTTTCTTATCTCGGCTTTGTTACTGTTTCTTCTTCCCCTTCCTCCTTTCATTTTCTTGTCTCTTGCATCCTGACATTGTACAATAGACAAAGTCTAGCCGTTTATGAACAATATTAGGCAATAGTGCTCATCCTCCAGCATCCAGCCCAGTGTTTTCTAGCAGTTCCATGTATGAACGGATATTAAAAAAATAAAATAAACACTGTGGTGGTGTTTTGAAAATGAAATGTACTACTGCATGTAAACATCCTTTGTGAAAGTGATATACTGTATTGTATGATCTCATCACTGCAGACAAAATTAGATCATGGGCCTTGTCAGGGAGAGATATTTGAGTCTCAATACCCAAAAGAAACGAAATGAGAAAAGCATGGGGCAGGGAGGTGGCCTCTTCCTATAAGACAAATTCAAGAAGACAAAGAAATCCACCTTATACAATGGAAAGTTGAAAGGATGTGCTTTCTAGGAGTAAACAGTCTCACTGACAAAAGCCAGTTTTATGCTATGCATGTATATACACGTATGTGGATATACATATATATTTGGCTACATGAGCATAAAGAAAAATATGGGAAGATGCCCCACTAATGGTTTTCATGTCTTTGGCGGGGTTGGTAGAAGGAAGGGCACGTATGAGGAAAAGAAAGGCCAGGCTGGTGGGAGTCAGGCAAAGTAAAGAAAAAAGGGCTGCACTTAAAAAGTGTATATGATCACATTTGTGTAATCATATTAATTACATATGTATCTGTGTAAAGAAATTACATTAAAATTTGTTTAAAAAAGGAAGGAAGGGAGAGAGGGATGGAGGGAGGGAGGCGAGGGGCCTTCGACACCACAGACCCACACTCATCTCACAGGTGGGAACTGGAGAGCCTCTGATGGGAGGGTGGCAGAGCTGGGGCGATTCTGGATGGCTTGGCTTCCTGGTGCAGGGCTGGGAGCAGGGTTAGGGTTAGGTGCTCCTGGGCACCAAGGGTCCCAACTTCGGAAGGAGCTCAGAGAAGCTGGTCAGTGAGGCCCCCCTAGTGTATGTGCAGGGGTGCTTTCCAGAGCGAAGACAACAGCTGTGCTTCTGTAGCACCCAAAGTTCTTAGCTTTCCCTTTGCTGGTCTGCAGGAGGCGAGAAAATGTGCTCATTATTGTGTCCTCAGGACAATACCTGCAATTAAGAACCAGGAGACCCTGGAGAACAGATTGCATGTAAACTGGGGCTTTGGCTGGGACGGTGAGAAAAGGCTCATGGGACCACCTTGGAGGCCAGGCTGCCATGCATGTCCTCTATCACGAGACAGGGACCCATTCAGGTTTTGAGAGGGCTTCTTTAAGAAAAATGATATAAATCTGTATTACTTCTGCACATTTTCGAAATAGGTATGTCCACGTGTGCCTATTGCTAGGATGCCCCCCTCAGTGCCTTGGAAGGGGCGGCACAAGGGAGGGAATATGAAGCTGGAGCTTCTAAACTGCGACGTAGACTGTCCTCAGCCCTGGGGCCAAGGTCTGTAACTCCATAGCACCCACCAGCCTTCACATCCAGCTCTGCACCTTTCGCACCATGACGACGCCCACAAGGAGATGCATGATCCCCAACAATCGCCCAGAAACTTCACCTCATGCTAATCACATGGGCAGTATTACCTCGGTTTCTAAACAATATAGATGACTGTAGCAGCTAATGTTCTGTGGGATTTAAAACGAGGCATGGAGATTCAGCCCCTTAACTGTGATTACCCCTTAAAGTATATATGGTAACCTGGCGGGGGTGGGGAAGGGAGAACTGGATAAGACATAATGGCGCGACGCTCATTTTTACCCTACAGACTTCTATGTTATTTAAAACCATGCTTACTTAGGTTAGATTTGTAATTATTTTTTAAATTTATAGTTAAAATAGTGAAAGAAATAATTAAGATGTAATAACTTTCATCTCTCTTAAAAAAAACAAAGAACAACAACAAAAAAAACCTCAGTAAGGCCAGAAATACTTACTTGAAAGTACTGTGCCACAAATCTAGCACCGCCAACATTGTAGGGTTCATTGCGTTCAAGTGATCCCTAATACAACTGCTTGCAGCTAAAAAAGATTTCCTCCAAGGTTTTGGAAGAATTTCCATTCTGAAAGCAAAGAGAAAATAGTCATCTTCTTTAAAAAATCAGAAAGTCTTATAAAAGTCAAAGTACTTTTTGAGTAATAATTTTATTTGAGTAATAATTTTTTGACTTTAATTTGAATTAAAAATAGGATTTATCCCTCATGGTAATAACAAAACATGTAATTATGTTTTAAAGTATACAAAAGTCATACTCTTTGTGGTTTAGTATAATTTTTAACTACCGCAGATAAAATTAGATTTGAATTTTTATCACATAAGGCAATTGTTTTTCTCTAAATGCTTGATGTGATGGAGTCCACAGATAACTAATGGTGATCAAACAGGAAGAGTAGCCAGCTAGTTTTATATATATCTTAAAAGATTTTTTTTTAAAGGAAACATTTAAACATTTTATGTCCCTATTGTTTTTAAAACATTTTAAGAATATACTCCAGCCTGGAAATCTTCTTGAACCTCACCTCTGACTGTGTAAAGGTCACTTACAAAATCATAAACACTAACATTCTATTTAAAGATATTTATTCTGTAACTCCTCCGACTTGACTAGTCATCTTTTATATACTCAAGATGTGCCATCTTCATCTTTCAGAGTATATTTAAACATTTACATTTCATGCCAGTAAATTTTTTTTACTCTCATTGATTTTAAACACTTAGTCTTGTTTTAATATATAGTTAAGTTAATTCAGTTTTTCATTTGTGGTCATATCACCTTTACAATGACAAAGGATAGTTTTTGTCTCTCCCTGGGAGAAAAGCTGTTCTCCATGGAAGATACATTGACCTTTTTTTTTTTTAGTTGTTAAGAGAAACAATTGGGGGCACTTTTAAAGATACAAAAGAAACAAAGTAAAACTGAAGTGGTTACTTAATCATATAAGTTCTATTCTTCACACTATTTAAGTGATGTATTCCTAAATGTTATTTTAGGGAAAATATATAGCAAGTGGATTTTCCCATATGTCTTCTATATTTTAATCCACGTAATATATTCTGTGTTTGCATATTTTCTGCAACATTCCCACTGTGTTTTGGGGCATTCAAATTGCCATCAAGCTTTCATGTCCCTATTACATCTAAAGCCTGTGCTTGGAGCTGCGGAGATAAAAAGATCTGTATCAAGGTCTTTCACCAGAGCACTTATGTTTTAACCACCTAGGCATCCATCTGTCAGTGTGTGTTTGCCTACCCATCTATCCATCAATTTGTAAACATAACATGTTAGGGCTTAAATACATAAACAAAGATAGTATGATCAGTTGTATTATGCAGTACACAAATTATAAACATATATATGAGAAAATATAACCAGTGTATAAATATATCCACATACAGAGAAATGACTGCAAAAAATCAATATTCTTAGTGAAACTTGATTGCTTACTCAGTACGATGGGGTGGAAGTTCTTCTACCTTTCTGTCATCTTCCTTTTCTCTAGGATCTTTTAAGACAAAATCAACTAAAAGAAAGTTGAAAAGTTCTGATCAACAACCTTATAGTAATTATAGTATTTCCCAAGCAATTGCAAAACTAATTCCTTTAAAATTGTTTACATTAAGTTTTTTTAAATAATGAGCGATTTGTGCATTTATAAACACAAGAAAATTTTAAAATTTTTATGAGAAAATCTATGATGTCTGTGTCTTTGAGAATATATATACCCTTTCTTAACAATGCTCCTGTTCTTTCAATCAAAAATCATTGCTCTTAATATTATTGATACATTTTCCTTTTTAGCTCTTCCACCAAAAGTGTTCTTGTTGAATTGAAGGTCAGCAGTACAGAGTAGCAGTAGTTTCCCTTCACTGAGGAAAGATACATATTGCTTTGTTCTTCTCTTTTAAACTGCTTAAGAGCATAGAACTACCTTGTTATGAAATCAGTAAAGTGAGCTACTTCTGCCTCTGCAGTCTTTAATTCAGTTAATTCTAACTTTCTTGCTTTTCTTTGAAGATGCTCTTTCTAAAATGCAAATATGTTTTTATTCCTCTGCCTAAAATCCTTCAGTGACTCTCCTTTACCTTCAAATGCTTAAAAGAAAGCATGTAAGGCCCTTAGTATTCTATCCTCTTCCCAAAATGCACCCTCTTCTTTGGCCATCAGAGTCGCTTGCAAGGTCGGAAGAGCCTTTCACTCATCTGCCATCATTCCCACCATTTCCTAGGCCATGCATGTTCCCTAGTATGTATATGTTCATCCTTCACAACTCAGTTCAGGTGCCACAGAGTCCTTCCTAACAAGTCAGGCATGACCTCTTCTCCCTTAGACCATGTTCTCGATTTCTCTCCTCATTGTACTTGCTACTTTGCTTTATAATTTAGTGATTTGTCCATGGCCCTCATTACACTATGAACTCTGTGGGGGCAAGGATATGGCTCTTTACATTATCAAAACACTCAATAGGAGTCTTCAATGCAGTGAATGCCCTCCTCCCTGAAGGGTCCCGCAACCATTTCAAAGCAGTATGATTTCTCCAACTTTGACATAGCATCAATTATACCAGGCTTACTATCACAACCAATCGGAGAACCTTTTTTAAAAGCACAAATTTGAAAGACTGCCTCCAGAGATTTTAATTCAGATGGGTCCGGAAATGAGTACTTTCTAAATGGCTCTGATAATGTCAGTCTTAGAGTCTATTGGTCTATACCACGAGTCAGCAAACTTTCATGTAAAGGGCCAGACTGCAAGTATTTTCAACTCTGTGAGCAACAAGGTCTCTATCACAACTACTCAACAATCTCTTATGGTGCAAAAGCAGCTATAGATAATATGCAACTGAATGTGTGTCTGTGTTTAATAAAACTTTATTCACAAAAACAGGCAGTGGGCCAGACTGGGCCTATGAGCTGTAGTCTGCCAACCCCTGGTCCATAGCAGTAGTTTTGTAATTAATCACACTCTAGTTTATGATATCAGTAATATTAATATTAATTAACATTTTAAATTTTGTTTCAGTTATGTCCTTTGTTGAGGGGATATATCCCTACAAATAGACGGTTTTTTAAAATTTTTGCTATATTTTATTAATGAAATTTGCCTGAGACCTTAAGCAATGTAACCACAATACAAGAAACAGCCTAATAAATATAATAAATAGTTTCAAAGATAGGTGTTAACTTTAAATTTTTTTAAATTTATCTTTAATAAGATGCATTCAAATTAGAAAGAGAAATACTGATTTACCTATGGATTTTTTTACACTAAGAAGATAATCTTCTCTCATTTCATCAGATAATGCAAGTATGCTGTTAGTGAGGACTTTCAGATGTTGGGGGACTAAATTCAATACATGCTCCAGCCAAGAATCTTCCATTGGGGCTACGTGGTCCGTATCAATTCCATGGTGGATATAATAGTAATATCTCTACAGAAAAGATAATGAGAAATGGAGATGGGTTTAATACTATAATAAAAGAAGTATTTATCAGAAATAAAACCACTGAGCAAAATTAAAGTTTTAGTAGAACAAAGTATTTACAAATAATAAAAAATTATTTTCTGCAATTCATATTGGCATTATTTGAGCTCTCCTAAATTTAAAAAAAAAACGACTTTTATTTCATGAAAATTAAAACTCTTACCTTAATTCATAACTACACTCTAAAACTTGAAGTTACATTACTAAATATATGATGTACTAAACAGAACTCATATATGTGGAGGTAGAATTTAGTGTTCTATAAATGTGTGAAAATTTAGTATGTTAGTTTTTGTCCTTGTGTTATTGATAATCAGAATTAGATCTTAAAAGCTGTAAGTGAATCAGTATCCCTATTCATTAATCTCAGAAATATTATCCAACAGGATCTACAAAATTTCCAATTGGCCTATTAATATTCCATGCCATAATTTTACAGATGTTGTTAAATGTGTGCACAAAAAATTCATTTTAAGACATGATAGTATTTCTCTAACAATGGACATTTAACGTCAATATATTTTCGCAAGTTTTTACATGTCACTTATCAGAAAAAAATTTAAACATCAAAATACTTTCAAATTAGCAATGTTCAAGTCTTCGATATTTACTTTTTTTTTTTTTTTTTTTTTTTGCGGTACGCGGGCCTCTCACTGTTGTGGCCTCTCCCGTTGTGGAGCACAGGCTCCGGACGCGCAGACTCAGCGGCCATGGCTCACGGGCCCAGCCGCTCCGCGGCATGTGGGATCTTCCCGGACCGGGGCACGAACCCGTGTCCTCTGCATCGGCAGGCGGACTCCCAACCACTGCGCCACCAGGGAAGCCCTCGATATTTACTTTTAAAAAATTCTATATTTGAAATCATTGAAGAATTACTTTTTTCTAAAGTAAGTTAATATGCTTTGTGAAGTGTACATCATGTAATTAAAATAATTTCTCATAGAATAAAGACATGTAAAAGCTATACATGACTGAGGCTAGCTTTAACATAGGGAGCAGGGAGACTTGAGATTCTCTGACTGTGGTCTTAGGAAACGAGGGGAAGAATGATTTCCTCCATGAATCCAATAGAGCAATTTTATGGAACTTCATCTTTACTCCTACATCCATGTATTTGCACAGGAAGGAGCACAGAATAAACTCAGAGGCACAGAAGCACCTTCAAGTGCTTCCTTTACTTTCAATTATACTGACAAAAGAAATAGCTTGTTACCAAGATGTCTTTCTCCATTGCAGAAGGGGTTAGTTTTGGCAATGTGCTTTCATCCGGAGTGGCTGAGTCTAAGACAGCATCTTGTTGCCTAAGAAAATGATAAACACACTATTCAAATGTATATAAATGGCAGTTAAAACATAAATCAATAGATTTATCTGTCAGACTGTCTTCTATAAAATAAGAAAAAAGGCATTGTGGAACATTTTTAAAATAGTAAACATATTTATTTGGTACCGTATTCCTCCCAGAATACCTTCCCTTTATTCAGAGACAGTTATATTGGAAGTGATTTGAAAGACCTAATTCAGAGGCCACATCCTTTTTGATAGGCTTTATTCATTCTTGCTCATTGATCCAAAATCATCTCTCTTCTCTGAACTTTTATAGGAATGTTCTTGCTTTATTCCTAAAACATGTATGGTTATTTATAAATATGATGTTTAGAAGAGCACCGATGGAAAAGACTCTAAATGTAGTTTTGCCAAAGACACAGATATATTCTTCAAAAGACCATTTCTCAGATTTCTAGGAACACATATTAGAAGTTAGCAACAAGTGACATAGAAGCTCATACGCTCCTATGTTTTTATTATTGGCTAACTGTTCATATAATTATAATGTTTCTAGGTATAATTCAATTCAAAACCTATATCAGATATGGGCCACATTTTGTGACTTCCTCTGGGGCTCCAATGTGTGAAAAGTTCACATCTTCAGGAAAATAAGTTGTTCTGCAATACCTTTAACCTCTTTACCATTGAATGTATCACGCTCCAGGTCCCAACTTCATCGGGGATGGATACAGGTTAGTGATGCTGTGTAATAAAATACTTCTTCCCACTAACTGTCCAGTGAGTGAAGACTGGAGGTTTATTGAATATCTGTCTGAGATATCATACCAAAGTAGGTACCCAGAATGGATCTTCTGACTTAGTTTTTTGCAAATCTAGGAATCCACTATCTTGTGAACTTTAGACTTCTTTTTTTCAACTAAATGGACCAGAGAAGAGAGGCAAGGCAATGTCTCAGGAATGTCTCAGGTAATATCTCAGTTTAATTCAGTACATAGTAGGTGCTCAATAAACATTTATCAACTGAGGAATAAGCCTATGAGAGGAGTGATGGAAGATCTTCAGGGTATTCTGTGACTGGAAAGAGAAGGGTTATTTTAACTGCAAAAGTAATCATCTCGTTATTTTGGTGTTTATATAGTAAAAAGGTACTCATGACAGTAACGTACTTCAGGAATCAGGACATCTGGGTTCAGATTCTGCCACTATGAAGTATATGACCTTAATAAATGGATTGTTGTGTTTATTTTGTTTTTTAATGGCAGAAATGCTTATCCTATCTACTTTGCTGAATCCTGACGCTCAAACTTCATCCTCTGTGTGAGTAATGTGGACCTAGAAGGATGCAGCAAGGTCAAGAGAGGTGAAGAGGAAGGAGATTAGGGGCTATAGGAGAGGCTGCAGAAGTTCTTGCAGTCAGAATGAAGATCCTCTCAGCTCTAAAACTATAATTCTATCGTTCTGTGGCTGCAGGCAAAGATTCTGCTGCTAGGAACAATAATAGAAGCTTTCTCTAATCCTCACACCTATTGTTACAGGAGACAATGACATAATTATCCCCACTGCACAGATGAAGAAACAATGTCAGAGAGATTAAATAACTTCCCCTTCATCACATTGTTAATTAAATACAAAAACAAGGATTTGCCCATCCATGTGTGCTTCTAAACTGCCATGCTCTTTCCATCAAAGCAACATTCCATTCAGAAATAAATCAATCAATACTGGAGACACTTTACCTGTTAAAGAGAAAATATGATGTACTTTATTTCTCAAAACTGAAAGAACTATATTGATATTTTTTCTCTTTATCAATAGAGATTTTTGGTTCAAGATGGTGACATAAACATCCTTTTTTTCAAGTTTTCCTGTGAAAATGGTAGCAATTTTAACTCAGGATTGTAAAGCAACTAGAAGGTCATTAGCTGAGTAGATACTTCAACAAATTTTTGGAACATGAAAAGAAGATAGAGAACAGATGAAACAACTGAGAACACCACAGACCGTAACTCATGCAGGAAGGAAATCAATCTGCTTAGGAGACCCCTAGAAAAGGCTCTCATCTTGCAATCAACAGGTACCAAGGGAGGAAATGTATAGGAAGGCTGACAGCAAGGAAATTATCTGAGCAACTTTATGCCAGCAAATTAGACAACTCAGGGGACTTCCCTGGTGGTACAGTGGTTAAGAATCCACCTGCCGGGCTTCCCTGGTGGCGCAGTGGTCGAGAGTCTGCCTGCTAATGCAGGGGACGCGGGTTCAAGCCCTGGTCCGGGAGGATCCCACATGCCACGGAGCAGCTAGGCCCGTGAGCCACAACTGCTGAGACTGTGCGTCTGTAGCCTGTGCTCCGCAACAAGAGAGGCCGCGATGGTGAGAGGCCCGCGCACCACGATGAAGAGTGGCCTCCGCTTGCCACAACTAGAGGAAGCCTCGCACAGAAACGAAGACCCAACACAGCAAAAATAAATTAATAAACTCCTACCCCCAACATCTTAAAAAAAAAAAAAGAGACGCGGGTTCGAGCCCTGGTCCGGGAAGATCCCACGTGCTGCAGAGCAACTAAGCCCGTGCGCCACAACTACTGAGTCTGCGCTCCAGAGCCTGCGAGCCACAACTACTGAGCCCACGTGCTACAACTACTGAAGCCTGCGCACCTAGAGCCCATGCTCTGCAACAAGAGGAGCCACCGCAACAAAGAGTAGCCCCCACTTGCCGCAACTAGAGAAAGCCCATGCACAGCAACAAAGACCCAATGCAGCCATAAATAAATAAATAAATAATTTTTAAAAAATTAGACAACTTAAATGAAAAGAACATATTCCTAAAAGGTAAAAAGGTACCAAACATGACTCAAGAAGAGATAGAAAATATGAAGAGATGTATATCAAGTAAACTAATTGAATTAGTAAGTAATAATCTTTCCACAAAGAAAAGTTCAGGTCCAGATGGCCTCACTAATAAATTCTATCAAACAAGTAAGGAAGAAACAACACCAATTCTACACAAATTCATTTGGAAAACAGAGGAGGTGGAAACACTTAACTCATTTTATGAGGCCAGTAGTACCCCGATACCAAAGCCAGACAAAGACATCACAAGAAAAGTACAGTCCCATATCATCCATTAATGTAGATTTGAAAATCCTTAAAATTTTAACAAATCCAGTATATACATAAAATTATGTATATTACATATACATAATGACTAAGTGAGAGGAATGCAAGGTTTAACATTTGAAGATCATTTAATGTAATATGCCATATTTTAAAAGGACAAAAATCAAATGATCATCTCAATGGACATCGAAAAAGCATCTGACAGAAATCCAGCAGCCACTCATGACAAAACCTCTCAACAAACTAGGAAAAGAAGGGAACTTCATTAATCTAATAAAGAGTATCTTAAAAACCTACAACTAACATCCCACATAAATGTGAAAGACTGAATGCTTTCCCCATAAGACTGGGAATTTCACTATCACCAGTTCTATTCAACAATGTACTGAAGGACCCAACAAGTGTAAAATGGAAAGAGAGAGAAATTAAAAGCATCTAAATTGAAAATGAAGACATAAATCTATTATTTGCAGACAACATGACTGATATGTAGGAAATTCTAAGGAATCTTTTAAAAAGTTCCAGAACTGGTAAGCAAGTTTAGTAAGTCCTTATGATATAAAATTAACAAGCAAAAACTCAATAGATTTTTCTATATACTGAGAAAGAACAATCAGAAAATGAAATTAAATAATTTCATTCACATCAAAAAGAAAAATACTTAAGAATAATTTTTTTAAAGTCTAAGACTTGTACATTAAAAATACAAGACACTAATAAGAGCAATTAAAGAAAATCTAATTTAATGGAGAGAAATAACATGTTCATGGACTGGAAGGCTCAATATTTTTGAAATGGCAATTCTCTCAAAATTGATTTATAGTTTCAATGCATTGTCTACTATATCTCAGTAAGCTTTTTCTTTTTCTTTTTTTTTTTTTTTTGCAGAAACTGACAAGCCGATCTTAAAGTATATGGAAATGCAAAAGACCTAGAATAGCCAAAACAGTTTTGAAAAAGAAGAATAAATTTTGTGGAATTAAACTACCTGATTTCAAAACTTAATATAAAGCTACATGACAAGTGGTGTAAATATAGACACATAGGTAAATGGAAGAGAAACAGAACCCTATACATGGTCAAATGATTTTGGACAAAGATGTCCAGGTAGTTCAATGAAAATTGTCTTTTCACCAAATGGGGCTGAAACATTTGGGTATCTATATGCAAAAAATTGAACCTTAACCCTTACCTCGTAACACAGATACCTCATTGAAATAAAGCATGCGCATAAATGTAAGAGCTAAGACTAAAACTAGAGCTAAGCTAAAACTTCTAAGAAAACATAAGAGAAAATATTTATGATCTTGTGATAGGAAAAGGTTCTTGGATATGACTCCAAAGGCATGAACAGTAAAAGAAAAAAATTGATAAATTGAGCTTCATCAAAATTTAAAACTTTTGCTTTTCAAAAAATGCCAGGAAGGGGCTTCCCTGGTGGCGCAGTGGTTGGGAGTCCGCCTGCCGATGCAGGGGACAAAAGATAAGCCACAGACTGGGAGAAAATACTTGCAAAAGATATATCTGATAAAGAACTTGCATAGAAAATATATTAAAAAACTCTTACAAGGCAATAATAAGACAAACAACCCAATTTTTTCAAATGGGCAATAGGTTTAAATTGACAGTTCCCCAAAGAAATTATGTGAATGCCAAACAACTACAAAAAAGATGTCCATCGTTATTAGTCATTAGAGACATACAACCTAAAGCCATGATAAGATACGACAACACATTTACTAGAATGGCTAGAATGACAAAACACAACAAAAGACAAAGTGTGGGCAAGAATGTAGAGAAACTAGAAACTTCTTTATACATTCCTGTGGGAATGTAAAATAGTATGATGATTTGGAAAACAGCTTAGGAATGTCTTAAAAATTTAAACATACACCTACTACACTACCCAGAATTTCTATGAATAGGTATCTACGCAAGAGAAGTGAAAACATATGTCCACAAAAAGACCAGCATGCAAAGCTCATAGCAGCATCATTCATAATAGCCCCAAATAAGAAACAGTAAACAAGATGGATTTCAAAAACATACACATTGTATGTGAAATTGTAGAAAAGATAAAGCTATAGAGACAGAAAGCAGATCAATGATTGCCTGGGGCAACCAGTGGTAGAAAGGATTAATTGAGACGGGCAAAAGGGAACTTGTAGATGACAGAAGTATTCTAAAACTGGATTTTGGTGAAGGTTGCGCAACTACAGAAATTTACTAAAATTCATTCAATTGTACATTTTTAACGTGGATGAATTTAATGGTATGTAAATTATATCTCGATAAATCTGTTTTTTACAGACTATATAGAAGGCTTTGAAAAGACAAACTGACAGTACAAACAGATTGCAAACAAAGAAGTAACAAATAAAGCAACAAAGGCTTCTCATCAACAATAATATATGCCATCATGTGGCTATAGATAATACCGTATCGTGTAATTGACATTTGCTAAGAGAGAAGAACTTAAGGGTTCTCACACACACACAAAAAGGTAAATATGTCAGGTGATGAATGTGTTAACTTGATTGCTGGAAATCCTTTCACAACATGTAAGTATATTAAATCATCACATTGTACACTTTAAATATATTCTATTTTTATTTGGGGAAAATTGTTCATATTTTTCAATGTTTTCCATATTTGTAGGGAAAAAATTACTATTATCCTTTAACTCTGTAGTGAGCTTAGTCATTAATTCAAGAGTAAGGGCAAAATAGTAGAGACCTTTACAAAAAATAAAAGTCTCGAGTTTACTCTCCACAGATCCTCATTGAAAGAACTACTAAGGGAAGGACTTCAGCAAAAAAAAAAAAAAAAAATGAACCCGGAAGTGAGGAGTGGAATGCAAAGGCAACTTTTAGAAATATTGGTAGAAATAAAATAAACAATCACATGAAAAATGCAAAGGAAAGTTCAGAGCAACTTTCTAAGAAATTAGAAAACATGTTAGTAAATCTAAGTAAGTAGGAGCTTTAGAAAAAGAGTATGGGGAGTTTAAGGACTTGGTAAAACTAAAATATTATAGAAATATTGGTAGAAATAAAATAAACAATCACATGAAAAATGCAAAGGAAAGTTCAGAGCTAAGTTAAAGCACTCGAAGGTCCTTTCATGTTATTCAGAGGGAAGATGGATCAAATGAATTTTAAACTTTTAAAAATATAAGTTATTATATGTGGCTTTAAATGTTAGGGTAACCACTAAAAGAATAAAAATATATTTGATAGCTTTTAAGCCAATAGGAATAAAGGGAGAAGAGAGAAAATTCAACTCAATAGAAATAATTAAAAAGATTAAATAAGCAAAGGCAACATACAGTAAATAGAAAATACAAAATAAGAAATATGTAATACCAATAACTACAAATGGGATTAAACATGCTACTAAAGTCCAGAAACTCAAAGACTGAATTTTAATAAGTCCATCCATATAGTGTTTGTTAAAGGTATAACTAAAAATGACATAAAATGATTAAAAAGAGACTTCTGTTTCTTATAACACAGCAGCAAAGATAATCTGAAAAACCTCCCAGTACCATTATATAAATACTGGATAATATGCCACAAAGCTCCTTTGAATGCATAGCTGAGCTCACAAGAAAAAAAGGAAATACTCAGGAGGGAAAAGATGGAATGACAAGGCAGAGTAACAGCCAACCCCCGAGGCTATGGCTGCCCTTGGGGGGCGGAGCCTTGGACTCTAATGCCCATGTGGGTCAGGAGATGATTCTGTAGGCTGGAGTTAAATGGAGAATTCAAACCCAGACCTCTGTATGAAGCTGAAACCCAAGATGGGCTCTATCCTCAACCAGAGGAGGACCAAAAATGACAGGCACAGGAAAGTTGTGTCAAGAAGATCACTTGTCTTGGCCAGGACATTGGGAGGAGAAAAAATTGCTTCTATGAGTTTGTAACCAGAGGCCTACCCACCCACGGCTTGGAGTGTTGATTTTACTCCAAGTTCGTGTGTTCTGAGAGGGCTTAATTGAAGAAAGTGATATAAGTGGGCCAAGCTGGTAATGTCTAGTGGTGCCTGGCAAAAGCAAACTCCAAACCACTCTCGCAGAGGCACACGCCCACAGTCTAACTGCACAGGAGCCCACGTATCTGCCATCCCTTTGTCAGCACACAGTGACCACTGCCCTCCCCTCAAGATGCCTATCCAGCCAGTAAGGTGTCACACGGGGACAGTGAAATGGAGCTCTGTGGGTGAGTGACTTACTGTAATGTGTCACTAAATTCTGTTCACCAATGGCAGTGTGTGTGCATTGAGAGTCATGATGAAAGAAAGGGGCTACTGAACAACTAGCGTCAAGCTGTGAAAAAAAGGCAAAGAGGAACTGGTGACTTGCATCCTGCATTGCCCTCCACAAACAGAGCTGTACTTCAGACTGGGCAACGCCTGCCCTGATCACACTGCTGATCATTTCAGCCCAGTTCCTTCCTTTTCTACACAAGGAGACCCACAATGCCAGGGAAAAGTCACCACATCACCTGAACAGACAAGATGGGGGGAAAAAAAAAACTGCCCCAAATCTTCTACCAGGCAGCATGCCTACAACCAGAATTCCCAAGACATTCTGCTCTCTCAACCAACACCAAGTATTCATATTGACACCTGATGGAAGAAATGTTCATATTTTGAGGTATGGGGAAGTCTTTCTGGCTTATACATGATTTGGCACGAACTTCAGGCTAACTCGAACAGCCTGTCTTATGGCCCGTCAAACACGCCTTGCACATTTGTTTTAACCATTAAAGAAAAGATTGCATTTAAAAATCTAAATGGAGTGACTGTGTTTCAGGCATTTAAAATGGAGCCAGGTGGCCATTGTGGATGTGGTTTCAGACATGTTCCTGCATCACTGAGAACTTAAATGTTCTGAACCGTTATCAGATTCAAGGATACCACCAGCCATGCTCAAAACAGTATCTGCTAGCAGCTGCCAGATACAACCCCTTGTAACTGTGCAACCATTTTGGACCCCAACCAATCCTTACTTAACAAGCATCCTTCCTTCTTGCCAGATCCAATTATAATTCTTGATAAACAACTCATGAAACTAACTGTAACCTTGTAGTTTTTGTCTTTATAAGCCTCCCCCATTTTGTAGTCTGGAGGAACACAAGTCAAGTGTTTATTGAACCTGTATCTCCTAGATTATAGTCCTCAGTCTGGCTTGAATAAAACTCTCTCCTATCCCTATTGTAGATTTTTTTTATTGATCATTTTCATCAACATACCTTTTCAGCTCATGATATTTAAAAGTGAGACACCTTTAGAGTTAAGCTCAGTCTTTCATTATTTATACCTTGACCTCATTCCAACAAGGCTTTCAGGCATCCTTAGAGAAGCACAGAATTCTTATAATTTTAGATCAAAAAGTTCCCAGGGGCTCTAACGAGGGTAACACTGGTTAGCTTATAGAACTTACATAATGACATGAACAAGAGTGCTTCTAAAGTTTTCTCGTTCTTTATGTGGAGATTTGCGCTTTGATTTGGAAGTAGATGGTCCAGCATGACTATCATCAATCTGGTCGAGTAACTTGCCCTTTTTTCCAAAGCGTTCCATGTATTCAGCTTGAATTTTTTTTTAAAAAGGCATAAATTAGTCATCTAAAAAGTAAGCTAAAATATTTAAGTGGTGAGAATAAAATGCTGAAACATGTTTTAAGAAAAAAACTACATTCTTTAAGTTCTTAAGTAACCATATTTTCTTTCACTACGAGGAAGTTAAACTAACTCTCATTTTATGTCATCACAATAGAAACCTTTATTTCAAGAATATCCATTATTTTATATTTTGATTAATGTTAATAAACTCAGATTTTCAATTATATTTGCATGGAACCTTCTTAAAATCAAGATTAAAATTATTATAAAAACAGAATATAAAACTATTTCAGAAAATTTAAAGAACCATGATGAAAAAAATGTTAATATTCAATACAATCAATCTGATAACTCACAAATATTAATATAAATAATTTAGAAGTAATGTTTACAACTTATTAAAATCCCCCTTAGAAAAAACTTTAGTCTTTGATACAGAGGCAAATTCTGAATACAATAAATCAAAATTTTATTATAAACATCCCAATTCCTAAAATATCAGCTTTTATAGCATTTACAACAGCCTGAAATAACTAAGAACTGGATTCAATTATTTTCTTAGGGAACACACTCGGGATAAATTTTTCTACTTTACATAAATATTTCAGTTTACAATTTCATTGCTCTAATTAACTAAATATGGTGTGATTTTTTTTCTCTAGAAAATGTCCTTGAAGTCCAAGATAGAATATTAGAGTTCTTACCATATGATTGTTGATTTTTAACACTAAACTGCTCTGGAATACCTTCATCCTGCTTTACACTCAGATGGAACGATGGAGCTGCCTGCTGCCACTGGGGCTTTGAACTCACCTGAAATATGAAATTTAGATAGCATTAACAAAACAAGGGCAGAAAAAAAAACTTTTTTCATGAAATGCATAAGAATTTATAAACACAGACGTTTTCTCAAACAAATTAGGACATCTGTAAAGAAGGCACAAATACCCAATAGCAAATCTCACTAAAGCCTGTGAATGGCACGGTGTGTGACATCTGGGACACATTACCAAAGGCTCTGCTGCTGGTTCGATGTGGGCACCTGTTACCTAACTGAGGTGTTCATCCACAGAGTTTACTCACCCACAGACATTGGCAAGTGATTTTTTAAGCCTTCCATCTTAATTAGAGCCACACCGTGCTGGACTCCAATGCTAATGAGTTCCTCTACATTCCAGCTCCAAAGGATCTTCCTGTTCTCATGGCTTCAGCAGCTCTAGATTACCCTGGCAACTCACAAATTCATTCCATCGTTTAAGGCAGGGGTTATAAATTCTTATACCTACCCAGTTCTGGCAGGTATCATGAAAGAAGGAGGAAAGGTAGTGATGATAGCTAATTGGCACTCAGCTTCAGTGCTGGGAAATGTTAGGGGGTGGTGGGGACTGTGGCCAACAGGAGAAAACCTACGTCTCCTAAAAAGGCAACAACTAATTAGCTCGAGCCGGTTACTGCGATAACAGAACAGAGACCCACTGTTGCTAGAACCTATGTCTCTTCAAGAAACCCAGATGGGTGGGCTTTAAAGTAGAATGTACATATTTTTAAACAATGACAATTGAGTCTGTGTCTTCCTCTCACATTCAGGCCAACTTGATAGCCCATGCTTGTACTGGCTTTTATTGAATAGTTTTACTCTTCCCAGTCCTTTACTCCTACTTTCAAATAAACTACCTGCACAGAAGCCCTTAGTTCAGCCTCTTCTTTCACAGGAAAACAAGCTAAGACAATTAATAAGTCAATGCTTTTCCATCCTTCCCTGCCTGCCTTTCCATTCTTCCGCTCTCATCTTGCTCCATAAAGGATTTCAGATTCATGGGTGGGCTATGAGTAAGGTGTTCACAAAGGGTGGGAATCAGGTCACCAACCCAGAGGGGTTGGGAGCCACCAGCACTGGGTCACCCTTGATTTCAACAACAAGGATCACCACCAGAAGCATAAATGTCTGTAATGAAAATCACTCTAGGGCTTAACTACTGCCAGAAAATTTTATCCAAGTACAAACCTTAATATTCAAATGAAAATTGTTTGCTTTGGTCAACGGATTTTTAAAAATTTTTATCTCCCTTAACACACATGAAACTGAGAAAATGAATGCTGAGAAAATGTAAGATATGGCCAAATATGAACATAAAACCAAATTTAAATCAGCCAACAAAAGCATTTTAGACTATTATATGCCAATGACAGGAAAGGATTATTATTCAACTCAGCCACTGAATATTGAATCAGGAAATTTTAATTGAGTTTACATCTCTAAACCTATATACTAATAAGACACAACAAACTAAAGGTAATTTTTATTTTTTTCTTTTAAAATTTGTCAAATTTTTAAACAGAAAATGTCTATTCCATTTCAAATCTTGTCTTTTAAGCTAGAAAATTTAAGATAGATTTTGCAGAAGCACAGAAAAGGTGCTATGGCTCAATTCTATAGAATCTGGCATCATTAAAAAAATTTTCAATTAAAATGTATATTTTGAAATGTTCATTTACTTTATCTAAGAATATTAACTCAAGTTTTCTAAGTGAAAAATGTCCTCCATTTAAAATTATCAGGAGTCTTTCTCTATAAAGCAACACAAATTCAATTTTATAGTTTGTTCCCAACTTTTAAAATATCTTTCAAAAAATAATGCTTTGGATGAAACTTGAGAACATTATGCTAAGTGAAATAAGCCAGACATAAAAAGACAAATACTGTATGATTCCACTTATGAGGTACTTATAGTAGTCACATACATAGAGACAGAAAGTAGAACGCTTGTTGCCATGGACTGACAAGAGGCAGAAACAGGGAATTAGTGTCTAATGGGTACAGAGTTTCCGTTTGGAAAGATGAAGAATTCTGAAGATGGATGGTGGTGATGGTTGTACAACAATATGGATGTACTTAATGTCTATGAACTATAGATTTTAAATGGTTAAAATGATCAATTGTATGTTATGTATATTTTATCACAATTAAAAAAAAAAAAACAGTGTTTGCACTGAACCTCCACTTAAACTCACCTTCCAGCAGTTACAAGAGCAAAACTCAATGGCATTAAATTCAATATAACTACTAAATGGTAAAATTTATCACAGTCAAGTATATCTTACCCAGCACTTGTCAACTGAAAATGTCTATTAACTGCCTCTTCCACAGGACAATGACAATTTTTAGTCATAATAATAATAATAATAAAGGACGGCAAGATCTGAAGAATCTTCTGTGGAATAGCATTTCAGTGCCAGAAGATGCATCTCAAAGATCAATGCTTCTTACTTTCAAACTCAGAAACTGAGGCTTGGAGAGGTAAGTGATTCCCTCAGATGGCAGGGCCATTAGTGACAGGGATGTAACCCAAAGCTTCATCTCCTAATTCCAACACTGATATATTTTCTGCTAGACAATCTTGGAAATACTTTTATCCAGAATATTCAAACATACTGTACACACTACTAGGAAATTACAGCTTACGCTTACTTTATTAAGATATTTTTCCTTTTATGTGCACCTCAGAATTTCTCAATCAGAAAATAGTCAAATTGAGCACAAAATTCAAAATCATAAATTCAGTTACTTACTTACAAGTTTGAAACTAGTAAACATTTTTAAAAGTGCAAAAATCCAATGAGAGTCGATAGGTAAATTACCGTAGCCAATTGTGGTAAAATTCTTACTGGTGTCTTGGATTTTTCTTTGCTGAATGATTTACCCTGCATTAAAAAAAAAAAAAAAAAAGTTTACTCTGTTAATGATAAAATTGATTCATTCAACCAAATTTACTTTAGTAAAGCACTTAGTATTCAAAATATTTAAAGACATACTCTACTACTTTTTTTTTATTGAATTTATTCATTTTTGGCTGCATTGGGTCTTCACTGCTGTGCACGGGCTTTCTCTAGTTGCAGTGAGCAGGGGCTACTCTTCTTTGTGGTGCGCAGGCTTCTCACTGTGGTGGCTCGTCTTGTTGCGAAGCACAGGCTCCAGGCGCGTGGGCTTCAGTAGTTGTGGCATGTGGGCTCAGTAGCTGTGGCTCAAGGGCTTAGTTGCGCCGCGGCATGTGGAATCTTCCCAGACCACAGCTTGAACCTGTGTCCCCTGCATTGGCAGATGGATTCTTAACCACTGCACCACCAGGGAAGCCCCTCTACTACTTTTTAAATTCTCAATGTTTGTCTTAGAATTGCTCTTTCATAGCAAGGAAAGAAAGGAAAGTGGTATCCAACAATACCCATCAGAAAGCTTTAAAAATGTGCAAAGCCTTTTATCCATTACATCATCTCCTAGGAATTTAATCAGAACCTAGTTAGTGTCCAGGGCTTACTGTACTCCACCTCCCGTCTCTATCACTAAAATACCATTTCTGTCCTATTGACAACCAGAATGCTCCACTTCCTAAGCTGACAATGTGTTCAGGTTAATGCATCGTCAGGTTACTGTAAGTAACATATACTTTTTAGCAGCAGCTTTCAGGGAAAAGTGCTGATACTTCCCTTGAGTAGAGGATGATTCCATGGTAGGAATTCCACCTAGGTAAGAGGAAGCACTGTTGACAATAATACTTCGATCTATAAAGCAGATTATAAGCTGTGCTTTTTGCCAATTGTCAATTTATTGCCTCTCAGCTACAAATCTACCCTTTTTGCCCCCCTTTGGGATTGGGCAGGACTCCGTAACACTTCTCCTTTGCCAACCAGCATTAATACTACAAAGGGTGTCAAAACAACACTGTGAGAGGAAGGGACTCTCTTGCTGGTTCCAGAGCTTTTTGTCGTTGCTTCCATGGTGTGGCTGCCAGCAGTAAGCATCCTTGCCTGTGGGCACCTTCCCAGCCTGTGGTGTGTGGCTGACCCAGAGACAGACACCCTCCAGCAGGGTTGCAGGTTTCACAGGCATCCCTAAGGGCAGCTTCCCAGAAAGTTTCCCTTACATCATAGGGGAAGACTTTCAAACTCTTCAGCACGCAAGCAAGGTGGTTTTCCCACCTCCTAGCCTAAGCCTGCAACACCTCAGCAAACGTCTTTGCCATCCAGATGGGCCACAGCCATTCCCTCTCCAAGGGGTCTTAATCCAGGCTTTGGAGAAGAAATGGATCTTCCAAGTTTCTTCCTCGAGCACTCTCCCTTACTCCTAAAGGGAATGGCTACCTCTTATGTCTGCTAACCCTGTATTTTTTTAAGCTACATTATCCAAAACAGCATCTATTTAGCCACCTGTAGCTACTGACCACTTGAAGTGTGCCTCATATGAAGTGAAATGTGTTTCAGTGTAAAATATGTACTAGATTTTGAAGACTTAGTACAAAATACAAAAAATTTAAATTATCTTGCCAATCTTTATATTGATCAGAATATATATTGATTACATTGTGTGCTGTGTACTGTTTTAAGAAATTTACATGAATTATCTCATTCAGTTCTCTGTGAGGTGAGCAGTACACCACTTTTGTTCCTACTGTATACATGATGACTTTTTATATGAGGTACTCTCTACCCACACAAAGCATACATTCCAGTCAATATTTTTTTAACATCTTTATTGAGGTATAATTGCTTTACATTGTTGTGTTAGTTTCTGCTGTATAACAAGGTGAATCAGCTATACGTATACATATATCCCCATATGCCCTCCTTCTTGCGTCTCCCTCCTACCCTCCCTATCCCACCCCTCTAGGTGGTCACAAAGCACCGAGCTGATCTCCCTGTGCT